>NC_079355.1:3884304-4228054 GCF_029582105.1 Oenanthe melanoleuca
GATCCCCTCAATCCCTCCTGAATCCCCTCAATCTCTTCTGGATCCCCTCAATCCCTCCTGGATCCCCTCAATCCCTCCCTGCTCTCTCTGAACTGAGGTTTTGATGAGTGTGGCTCTTTGGGAAGGGGATTTTCAGTGGACATTTGTTCCATGTGAATTTTTTCTGCTCCCTCCCCTCCTCCACAGGTCCTGCCAGTTCCAAATTATGATAAAAACAGGTTTAAAAATTAAAAAAAAAAAAAATCCAACATGCAGTAAATTGTCCTGGAACACATCAACATCTTCATGTTTTTGCCCTGCCTTGGAATAAAATTCTCCCAGCACAGCTCCCCTGGGGCAGGAGAGGAACTCTGAATTCATTTCTTTTGACGACCACGTCAACCTGCTTTGCACAAAAAAAAAAAAAAAAAAAAAAAAAGAAAAAAAAAAAAAAAAAAAGAAGAAGAAAAAAAAAAAAAGAAACAAGAAAAACCTATATTTAGAATGCATAATGCAAGCATATCATCTTCTAAACAAGAAAGTAGGGCACGTCCTCAGCCAGGATGAAAAGAAAATGGGGGAGAAAAAAAAAAAAGGAAGTGGGAGATGGTTCCCACACAAAGGCAGTGTCAAACTGGCAGCTCCTCTCTAATAACAACCATGTAAATACAAATACCAACATCCCTCCCATCAACACAGCTCCAGGGAACAAACAGGGTGACAACACCGAGATGGGAAGTGATGAATATTTCCTGGCACAGAGCCAGCAGTGTGGATTTACAATCCTGTGGGTGTCTCAGGCCGGGGTCAGCGCAGCTCCAGCTGCTCCTGCACCGCAGGGATTCAAACCCTGGGGGCTGCCAGGGCTCCCTGCAGAGCCAGGGCTGGGCCGGGGACTGCAGTGGCCACCCTGCCCTCAGAGATGGCCACCTGTCCTCAGAGATGTCCATCCTTCCTCAGTGATGTCCATCCTTCCTCAGTGATGTCCATCCTTCCTCAGTGATGTCCATCCTTCCTTAGTGATGTCCATCCTGCCCTCAGTGATGTCCATCCTTCCTCAGACATGTCCATCCTTCCTCAGTGATGTCCATCCTTCCTCAGAAATGTCCATCCTGCTCTCAGTGATGTCCATCCTTCCTCAGAAATGTCCATCCTTCCTCAGTGATGTCCATCCTTCCTCAGTGATGTCCATCCTGCCCTCAGTGATGTCTGTCCTTCCTCAGAGATGTCCATCCTTCCTCAGACATGTCCATCCTTCCTCAGAGATGTCCATCCTGCCCTCAGTGATGTCCATCCTTCCTCAGAAATGTCCATCCTTCCTCAGTGATGTCCATCCTTCCTCAGTGATGTCCATCCTGCCCTCAGTGATGTCCATCCTGCCCTCAGTGATGTCCATCCTTCCTCAGAAATGTCCATCCTTCCTCAGAAATGTCCATCCTGCCCTCAGTAATGTCCATCCTTCCTCAGAAATGTCCATCCTTCCTCAGAAATGTCCATCCTGCCCTCAGTGATGTCCATCCTTCCTCAGAAATGTCCATCCTTCCTCAGTGATGTCCATCCTTCCTCAGTGATGTCCATCCTGCCCTCAGTGATGTCCATCCTTCCTCAGTGATGTCCATCCTTCCTCAGTGATGTCCATCCTGCTCTCAGAGATGTCCATCCTTCCTCAGACATGTCTGTCCTTCCTCAGTGATGTCCATCCTTCCTCAGAGATGTCCATCCTTCCTCAGAAATGTCCATCCTGCCCTCAGTGATGTCCATCCTTCCTCAGAAATGTCCATCCTTCCTCAGAAATGTCCATCCTGCCCTCAGTAATGTCCATCCTTCCTCAGAAATGTCCATCCTTCCTCAGTGATGTCCATCCTGCCGTCAGTGATGTCCATCCTTCCTCAGAAATGTCCATCCTTCCTCAGTGATGTCCATCCTGCCCTCAGTGATGTCTGTCCTTCCTCAGAAATGTCCATCCTGCCCTCAGTGATGTCCATCCTTCCTCAGAAATGTCCATCCTTCCTCAGTGATGTCCATCCTTCCTCAGTGATGTCCATCCTGCCCTCAGTGATGTCCATCCTTCCTCAGTGATGTCCATCCTTCCTCAGTGATGTCCATCCTGCCCTCAGTGATGTCTGTCCTTCCTCAGAGATGTCCATCCTTCCTCAGTGATGTCTGTCCTTCCTCAGAAATGTCCATCCTGCCCTCAGTGATGTCCATCCTTCCTCAGACATGTCTGTCCTTCCTCAGTGATGTCCATCCTTCCTCAGAGATGTCCATCCTTCCTCAGTGATGTCTGTCCTTCCTCAGTGATGTCCAACCTGCCCTCAGTGATGTCCATCCTGCCCTCAGTGATGTCTGTCCTTCCTCAGAAATGTCCAACCTGCCCTCAGTGATGTCCATCCTTCCTCAGTGATGTCTGTCCTTCCTCAGAAATGTCCATCCTGCCCTCAGTGATGTCCATCCTTCCTCAGACATGTCTGTCCTTCCTCAGTGATGTCCATCCTTCCTCAGTGATGTCCATCCTTCCTCAGACATGTCCATCCTGCCCTCAGTGATGTCCATCCTGCCCTCAGTGATGTCCATCCTGCCCTCAGTGATGTCCGTCCTTCCTCAGTGATGTCCGTCCTTCCTCAGTGATGTCCATCCTTCCTCAGTGATGTCCATCCTTCCTCAGTGATGTCCATCCTGCCCTCAGTGATGTCCATCCTTCCTCAGTGATGTCCATCCTTCCTCAGTGATGTCCATCCTTCCTCAGAGATGTCCATCCTTCCTCAGAGATGTCTGTCCTTCCTCAGTGATGTCCGTCCTTCCTCAGTGATGTCCGTCCTTCCTCAGTGATGTCCATCCTTCCTCAGTGATGTCCATCCTTCCATCCTTTCAGTGGTTCTGTGGTTCTGTAATTTTGTAATTCAGTGATTTTGTGATTTGGTGATTCTGTGATTTTGTAATTCAGTAATTCAGTGATTTTGTGATTGTATGGTTCTGTAAGTCAGTGGTTCTATGATTCTGTGATTTTGTGATTTTGTGATTCTGTGTTTCTATAAATCTGTAATTCTCTAACTCTCTAATTCTGTGATTTAGTGATTCTGTGATAATTTTTTTAATAATTCTGTAATAATTCTGTAATAGTTCTGCAATAATGCTGTAATAATTCTGGCATTCTGTGATAATTCTGGGATTCTGAAATAATTCTGTAATAATTCTGTGATTCTGTGATTCTGTGATGCTGTGATTCAGTGATGCTGTGATTCTATAAATCTGTAATTCTCTAACTCTCTAATTCTTTGATTCAGTGATTCAGCGATTCTGTAATAATTCTGTCATAATGCTGTAATAATTCTGTGATTCTGTAATAACTCTGAAATTCTGTGATAAATCTGTAATACTTCTGTAATTCTGTGATAATCCTGTGACAATTCTGTGATAATCCTGTGATAATTCTGTGATAATTCTGTGATAATCCTGTGATAACTCTGTGATAACTCTGTGATAACTCTGTAATTCTGTGATTCTGTCATCCCCCTGAGTTTCCTCCTTGCTCCCAGAGCTCTCCTCCCTCCCCATCTCCCTCCCTGAAGATCCAAGTGCCACGTCCTGCTGCCCTCCATCCCTTGGCAGGGGCTGTGACCACCCTGGCACATTTTGGATCCCAAATCATCCCCTGGGGCTCTGAGCAGCCGGGGCTGGTCCAAACCTCTGTCCAGCCCTGTGCTCCTGCTGATGCCAGGGATGGGATCCAGGGCAGCATTTTGGGCCAGCACAGCCTGGATGCTGGCGGGTATTTGCAGTGAGAAACGCTCAGAGTTTGCTCCTGTGGATATTAGTTCAGGAACATGAGGAAATTTTGGCAGATCCTCATCTCCAGCTGGCCCCAGCAACTCCCAGGGCTGCTGGAGTCATTTCCAAATCAGCACATCCTTTCATTTCTCCACCGTTTGCTGTGCCTGCTGCACTTTGCCATGAATAAATCAGGATTTTTCTCTGCTGGAGTGGAGCAGAACCACAACCACACATTCCTTGACTGAGAATAAACTTTAAAAAATTCCCATTTTTGTTCTGGCTCCCCTCCTTGGCCAGAGCTGTGCTCCCAGTCCATCGTCCCTCGTAGCTGTTGGTTTAATTGATTGCATTGCTGTGTCAACCTGCCCACACAGGATTCTCAAATATTTGCAAACTGGAGCTCACCCAGAGCTGGGCAGGCCCAGCACAGCTGCAGCTGCTCAGCAGGGACCCCACAATCCAAACACACCAAATTAATTAGGGCTGTGTCCATAAACTGGGCTGGGTCCTCTCAGGTTTGTGCAGGAATGTTCCCTGCTTGTGCCCAAACATGTTGATTAAACAGTGCTGGCGTTCTGGAGACTGGATTATTGCAGGTAAATATTTGTTCTTTGTCAGGAGCTGCTGCTTCCTCCTCTCTGGTTTTCCCATGGGCAGCCACCCTTTCCCGTGGGTGAAATTCCTCCTGGAAAAACAGAAGGGGGCTGCTTTGCCTAAAAAATGTGGTTTTCTGTCTCTCAGGGTGAAAATGTTCCTCCCTGACACGGCAAAAATGCCAATTTTTTAATTGCTGTGACTTTGATTGCCATTGTTTATGGAAGAGGAGGGATAATTCCTGAAAGGATCCTCCTTCCACTGCTGCTTTGCTTTCCTTTGTGCCTTCCCCTGTCGATGTTTATCAGTGGGTTCAGTCCAATTAAACAGTTCATCAGCTGGGAAAATCAGCCCTGGAATAATCCTGCTGTCTTTAGTGGGACTAATGTCAGGCTTAAAGTTAATTCAGGAGCATTGTCACTGCTTTTAGGTGCCTTTTGAGCATTTTTTCACCACTGGTCTCTTAATTCCCCTTGTCTGAACATCAAATGATCATTAGATATTCAGGAATAAATCTGAGCACTAGATATTCAGGAATAAATCTAATATAAGCCTGCATTATGCAATAAACCACCCCTGATCTACAGGATCCATTTCTCCCTTTGCAAAGTGAGATCACCTGCTAGACAGCAGGTATGGAGAGGGTTAAAACCCCAAATATTTGCTTTTCAAGTTGCCCAAAGTTCAGGGAAAACAAGATGACAGCAGCACAACTGGTCTGTCTGTCTGCATTTTCTACAAAGCTTTACAAATCTCACAAGATACCCACTTCCTTTATTCTTTCCCTTCTTATTCTCCTTTTTTTTTTTTTTTTTTTTCCTTTCTGGCTTTTTTTTTTTCCCTTGTTTGTTTATTTGGGCTTTGCTTTCTTCTTGGTGGTAGCTAAAAGCCATCCCACAGTCTGAACCAATTTCTCAGTTTCAAAAGGAAGGATAATAAACCTGTCATCTGTGGCCTGAGCAGGGAGGTTGCTGCTGCTACTCTGATATTAAAGCTGATTAAGAGCAGAGCTGGTTTTGAGGAGTTCATGTCTTTCTGAGCCTTTTTTATTCCTGAGGGAGGAATTGTGACCCCGAGCTCTTGGAGCTGCCAGAGTTGAGGAGGGACCACGAGGAGAGCTGTGCTCGGCTGCTGCTCACCTGAGCCGGCTGCTGGGGCACTTTTAATTTCATTTTCTCTCGTCTGGAAGGCACAGGGTGAGAAGCGAGGCAGGGCTCCGTGCTGGGCTTGTTTGAGCAGCTCAGGATTTCTGAGCCAGCTCAGGTGAGGATTTGCAGGGAGCAGCCCGAACCTTTTGTGATTCTCCGGGCAGAGAGAGGGGTTGTGCAGCTCCAATTATTCTGGGTAACCCTGAGCTCTCTGTTCTTCCTGACCAAGGAGTGGATCCCTGGGGCAGAGCAGCTCTGCAGTCTGGGGTGTTCTGAGCCAGCAGAGGATCCTGTCACTGCTGGGGTGAACGTGACCTATGAAAGGACACACGACATCTCAAAGGGCCAAAATCTGTTTATTACAACAGCACGCTGCCTTTTATTCCTTCTAGAGTTTACACTTTATTAATTGGTTACAATAAATCAACATAATGTTCGTTGGTGTTAAACCATCTCCACTTCTGTTTTGTACAGAACTTTAAAAAAAAATACTTTTCCCAGCTGCAGGTTTGTCTCTTCTCTTCTCTTCTCTTCTCTTCTCTTCTCTTCTCTTCTCTTCTCTTCTCTTCTCTTCTCTTCTCTTCTCTTCTCTTCTCTTCTCTTCTCTTCTCTTCTCTTCTCTTCTCTTCTCTTCTCTTCTCTTCTCTTCTCTTCTCTTCTCTTCTCTTCTCTTCTCTTCTCTTCTCTTCTCTTCTCTCCTCTCCTCTCCTCTCCTCTCCTCTCCTCTCCTCTCCTCTCCTCTCCTCTCCTCTCCTCTCCTCTCCTCTCCTCTCCTCTCCTCTCCTCTCCTCTCCTCTCCTCTCCCTCTCCCTCTCCCTCTCCCTCTCCCTCTCCCTCTCCCTCTCCCTCTCCCTCTCCCTCTCCCTCTCCCTCTCCCTCTCCCTCTCCCTCTCCCTCTCCCTCTCCTCTCAGCTGTGTATGTTGTGACGTTTTGCATGAAGCATGATTTCAAAGAGGTGTTGCCTTCTTTGACCAATGAGTCTTTTCTATTTTGTTTTTCATGATCTCCCTTATCTAAATGCCATGGCTTTTCAATAAATCACTCCTTCTTGCTGCTTGGAAGAGGAGTCATGTAGCTGTGCCCTTTTGCACTTTCCAGCCCCACAGAGAGGCAGTGAGGGCTCTCAGCATCACTCTCAGGTCTGGCTGTGCTGTGGAGAACTAAAACATCCCCTGAGGGGTGTCAGAGCTCAAAGGCTGCCCCTAGAAACCCAACCATTCATCATGAGGGTTATAAACCCAGGGTCTTGTTCAGAACAGCCCCAGGCACGCCCCAAATTCCAAGTCCCCACTCCCTGCAGCAGCAGGGCTGGAGCTGCCCCAAATCTCCCCCAAATTCCACCCTGAGAACTCTTCACACCCTGCTCTGCAGGGCAGGCACAGGCCTGGATTAATTACCCACTGTTCAGGGTGACACAGACATTTAATTAGTGGATTCCTCCATTTCCATGGAAATGTTTTCCCCCCTTTTGCAGTGGGTTTGTGCTGTGGGTGGGGAGGGCAGCAGTGAGAACACAAGGAGGCAAGGGCAGAAATTGGGGACGTGGAATGTTTTGAGGAGAAAATATCTCCTAAATTAGAATAATTTTATAATCACAGGTATCACTTGTATCACTCGCCTGTCTGCGTGACCCTTATTGCAGCAAAGCTTTAATTACTGTAATTGGTTTATTGCCTCATCATTCTCTGAGTTAGAGAACTATTTCATCCTTAGTTAAAGGACAAGACAGGTATTGATTCAGGGGCTTTGAAAAATTCCAGAGCAGCGACTGTGTGGGTGCCAGGATGTTTTTGAAAATCGAGTGCTTTGAGGACAATGAGCAACGTGTGGCTGTGACAGAGAACACGAGCTTCAAATCCATCCATTTCAGAGAGGAATTCATTACCGGGGCTCATTTGCATCCACAAAAACACAGCTCAGCTCAGCTTTGTCATCAAAAGGCATTTCCAGTCAAATGCACTTTTCAAGGACTTGGGTTCGTGAAGCCCAAGAAGAAGATGCTGCTTGAACTCCAGTTTTGTTTTCTGCCTCAGTTTAAGTTAAAACCTGGTCAACTTTGTTAGGATTAGAGCTGAACCAAGTTAAAGTTTGATCCCTGGCTCAGTGAAATCCCAGAACCAGGAGGTTTGGGGCAGCTGGGACCAGCCCTGCCCTCCCTGTCCCTGTCAGGCTCTGGAATTGCTCCTCCTGAAGAAAGCAAATTGCAGCCAGTCCAGATCAGTGTAAAATCAAACACAAAACAGGTGTTTGCTAATTAAAACTGAGATTTTAATGAATGACCTGTGTGGTTTTGGAGAATAAATACCACTCTCAGCATCTGCTCTGTAATTAGGTTCCAACTTCTTCTTTTTTTTTTTTTCCCTCCTCAAGTCCCAGTAAATAACTACAGAATGCCAGGTTTAACAAAAACCTGCTAATCTTTGCTCTTTAATGGGGAAAAAACAGATGTTTCCTGCCCAGGTAACTCCAATCAACAGAGGAGGGGGAAAAAAACACCAAATCCTTCATATTTTAATGTGTTTTTTTTTCAATTTAGGATTTCCTAAAATCCTCCCAGTGCTGCAGCTGGTGCCACATTTGTAGGATGGCTCTTGTTGCACCCCTTGGGGGTTTATTTTAACTAATTTGGTGTTTACTTGGGGTTTGGTTTTTATTTTTGTGGGGTTTTTTTGGTTTTTTTTTTTGTTTTTTTTTAATTTCTGAACTTGTTTTACATTAAATGTAAATATAAATACATGGGAATGTGAGGGGAGAGGGAATGGGGTGGGAACTCTCCAGAGTTCTGTATGCCACATTTGCCACACAAAAATTATGAGAAATGGAATTCCCAATGCAAAAACCTCCCTCAATTGATCTCCAGAGTTCTGTCTGACACATTTACCACACAAAAATGGGAAATGGCATTTCCAAGCACAAAACCTCCCTCAGGTGGTCTTAAAAATATTGTCTTTGAAATGGAATTCCCAAGGACAAAAAAATTCTCTCAGCTGATCTCAGGGGTTCTGTTTGCCACCCAAAAATTGTGAGAAATGGAATTCCCAAGTACAAAAACCCCACTCAATTGATCTCAGGAATTTTGTCTGTGAAATGGAATTCCCAAATATAAAAACCTCCCTCAGCTGATCTCAGGGGTTCTGTCTCTCACATTTGCCACACAAAAATCGTGAGAAATGGAATTCCCAATGCAAAAACCTCCCTCAATTGATCTCCAGAGTTCTGTCTGACACATTTACCACACAAAAATAGGAAATGGCATTTCCAAGTAAAAAACCTCCCTCAATTGATCTTAAAAATATTGTCTTTGAAATGGAATTCCCAAGGACAAAAACCTCCCTCAGCTGATCTCAGGGGTTCTGTCTGCCACACAAAAATTGTGAGAAATGGAATTCCCAAGTACAAAAACCCCACTCAATTGATCTCAGGAATTTTGTCTGTGAAATGGAATTCCCAAATATAAAAACCTCCCTCAGCTGATCTCAGGGGTTCTGTCTCTCACATTTGCCACACAAAAATCGTGAGAAATGGAATTCCCAATGCAAAAACGTCCCTCAATTGATCTCCAGAGTTCTGTCTGATACATTTACCACACAAAAATGGGAAATGGCATTTCCAAGTACAAAAACCTCCTTCAGGTGATCTTAAAAATATTGTCTTTGAAATGGAATTCCCAAGGACAAAAAAATTCTCTCAGCTGATCTCAGGGGTTCTATTTGCCACCCAAAAATTGTGAGAAATGGAATTTCCAAGTACAAAAACTTCCCTCAGCTGGTCTCAGGAATTTTGTCTGTGAAATGGAATTCCCAAATATAAAAACCTCCCTCAGCTGATCTCAGGGGTTCTGTCTCTCACATTTGCCACACAAAAATCATGAGAAATGGAATTCCCAAGGAAAAAAACCTCCCTCAATTGATCTCCAGAGTTCTGTCTGACACATTTACCACACAAAAATGGGAAATGGCATTTCCAAGTACAAAAACCTCCCTCAAGTGGTCTTGGGAATTTTGTCTGTGAACTGGAATTCCCAAATATAAAAACTTCCCTCAGCTGATCTCAAGGGCTCTGTCTACCATGTTTGCCACACAAAAATTGGGAACTGGAATTCCCAATGCCAAAACCTCCCTCAATTTATCTCCAGAGATAAATTTACCACACAAAATGGGAAATGGCATTTCCAAGTACAAAAACTTCCCTCAGCTGGTCTCAGGAATTTTGTCTGTGAAATGGAATTCCCAAATATAAAAACCTCCCTTAGCTGATCTCAGGGGTTCTGTTTGCCATGTTTGCCACACAAAAATTGGGAAATGGAACTCCCAAATATAAAAACCTCCCTCAGCTGATCTCAGGGGTTCTGTTTGCCATGTTTGCCACACAAAAATTGGGAAATGGAACTCCCAAATATAAAAACCTCCCTCAGCTGGTCTCAGTTCTCAGTTCTCTCTGTTTGCCCCACAAAAATCGTGCCATGGCCTCAGCCCAGCCCAGGATTTCAGAGCAGGCTACAAACAGCATTTTTCTCCAGCTGGGCAGAACAACACTTGACATTTAGCAGCACAGCTCCCCAGAAAAAGGAATTATTGCTCCTCCCAGGAGGGCCCTGCCAAAGTCAGGTCCCTCCCTGGGAAATGCTCTGAAAAATCCCTTTGAAAGGGTTGTAAATAAATAGAGATTAACTGTAAATAAATGGAGATTAACGACCCCTGAGCCACTGGGGTCCCTCTGGCTGCACTTTCTCACCAAGGGCAGTGACTCAGGAATTAAAGAAACCATTGGTGCAGCGTCACTGTGGGAATTTGGGATAAAAAATGGGAATTATGGAGCCATTGGTGCAGTGTCACTGTGAGAATTTGGGATAAAAAACCAGGAAATATGGAGCCATTGGTGTAGAGTCACTGTGAGAATTTGGGATAAAAAATGGGAATTATGGAAACCATTGGTGCAGTGTCACTGTGGGAATTTGGGATAAAAATCAGGAATTATGGAAGCCAATGGTGCAGTGTCACTGTGAGAATTTGGGATAAAAAATGGGAATTATGGAGCCATTGGTGCAGTGTCACTGTGAGAATTTGGGATAAAAATCAGGAATTATGGAAGCCATTGGTGCAGTGTCACTGTGAGAATTTGGGATAAAAATCAGGAATTAGGGAAGCCATTGGTGCAATGTCACTGTGAGAATTTGGGATAAAAATCAGGAATTATGGAGCCATTGGTGCAGTGTCACTGTGAGAATTTGGGATAAAAATCAGGAATTATGGAGCCATTGGTGCAGTGTCACTGTGGGAATTTGGGATAAAAATCAGGAATTATGGAGCCATTGGTGCAGTGTCACTGTGAGAATTTGGGATAAAAATCAGGAATTAGGGAAGCCATTGGTCCAGTGTCACTGTGGGAATTTGGGATAAAAAATCAGGAATTTTGGAAGCCATTGGTCCAGTGTCACTGTGGGAATTTGGGATAAAAATCAGGAATTAGGGAAGCCATTGGTGCAGTGTCACTGTGGGAATTTGGGATAAAAAATGGGAATTATGGAGCCATTGGTGCAGTGTCACTGTGGGAATTTGGGATAAAAAATGGGAATTATGGAGCCATTGGTGCAGTGTCACTGTGGGAATTTGGGATAAAACCAGGAATTAGGGAAGCCATTGGTGCAGTGTCACTGTGGGAATTTGGGATAAAAAATGGGAATTATGGAGCCATTGGTGTAGAGTCACTGTGGGAATTTGGGATAAAAATGGGAATTATGGTGCCATTGGTGCAGTGTCACTGTGGGAATTTGGGATAAAAATCAGGAATTAGGGAAGCCATTGGTGCAGTGTCACTGTGAGAATTTGGGATAAAAATCAGGAATTAGGGAAGCCATTGGTGCAGTGTCACTGTGGGAATTTGGGATAAAAAATGGGAATTATGGAGCCATTGGTGCAGTGTCACTGTGAGAATATGGAGCCATTGGTGCAGTGTCACTGTGGGAATTTGGGATAAAAACCAGGAATTAGGGAAGCCATTGGTGCAGTGATACTGTGGGAATTTGGGATAAAAAACCAGGAAATATGGAGCCATTGGTGTAGAGTCACTGTGGGAATTTGGGATAAAAAATGGGAATTATGGAAACCATTGGTGCAGTGTCACTGTGGGAATTTGGGATAAAAAATGGGAATTATGGAAACCATTGGTGCAGTGTCACTGTGAGAATGTGGGATAAAAAATCAGGAATTATGGAGCCACTGGTGCAGTGTCACTGTGAGAATTTTTTCAGTGAGATTTTCCTCAGACCCCAAGAGCTGAATGAGCCCTGGCACGAACCACGAGCTCCCTGAGTTTCATCCCATAATCTCCTTGCTGGTGGTTACTGGTTTCATATTTAGAAAACACAAATCTTGAGGGGAAGGGGAAATTAAAGCCTGGAAAGGAGGTTTTGGGGGCTTATTGAGCCATTGACCCTTTTCTCAGCATGCTCAGCCTCACATTCAATTACATTGCCAGGCAACAGCTCCTGCCAGGCCTAAGTGGATCCCGGGATTAATCCACCATCAGTCAAGATTCACATTTATTCACCTTCCTCACAAGAGTAATAGGATTTTTCTGGGCCTGGCTTAATTCCCTAGATGAGGCTGACACTGAATTAAAGCTGCTTATCCTGGCTCAGAGTGAGGAGGTGAATCCCAGGGGAGGGGAAGGTGAGGGAGACAGAGCAGGGACAGAATAGGGGCAAAAATGCCGTTAAATTAGACTTGAAAAACCAGAATTCTGCTTTTGCTGGGCATTCCACACATCCCTGCTGTGCTCCTCACAGGGATCCCTTGGGGCTGCAGCTGCCCCTGGTGATTCCCTGATCCCACCCTCCTCTCTCTGAAATTCCCAAGTGGCAGCAGCTTCCCAAAGCAGGAGCTGTGGGGATGCCTGGAGAGGCTGAGCAGGAACTGGGCAGAGGAAAAGGAATAAAATCAGAATTTACTGAAAGGATTCAAATTGGGCTTCAGTGTGGGCTGCACCCAAATCAAATCCAAGATGGATCCTGGTCACGAGTTTACACTTTTATAAATTTTGGTTCATCCACATCGGGGTTAATTGTCCAACCACAGCCCCAGGTTGTGGAGCCTCAGCCCCTTCCCTTCCCTTTGTTTGTGATTTTTGGGCACTGGGTGTGCTCGACTCTGCAGCTGGGAAGGGATTGTTGTGTCCAACTCTTCTGTGAAGAGTTACTAACACCTTACTAACACCTTACAAACACCAACGTGAAGTTTCAGAGTTACACACCAAGCAGCAGAGAGTTAAAAGTACAAAAGCTGAAACCCGGGGCACCAGTGGGTCCCTGCCCTGTCCCTGCCCTGCTGGTGTGACCGAGGTTCCCTGCAGGGTCACCGAAGGACATCTCCAGAGAGACACAGCCCCTGCTCTGCGGCTCTTCCCTGGCACAAAAACACCACATTTTTAACCGGGAAAAGCTCTATTAATCTATTATTAATTAATATTCCACACGCTGCCTCGGAGGCAGGGGGGAGCTTTTGAAGCCATCTGGTTTCTCGTTGCCCTGGAGCAAAGCCATTGTCTGCTGTCTGCTCTTGAGAGGGGTCTGGAAAATGGAGAGTGGTGAGAGCCTGGGCAGCTGCCCCACTGTCCCCATGCCACAAACACCCTCTAAACAACTGTTATCTCCTAAATCACTGTTATCTCCTAAATCACTTTCATCTCCTAAATCACTTTTGCCCCTAAATCCCTTTCTCTCCCTAAACCACTTTTACCCCCTTAATCACTTTCTCCCCTTAAATCCCTTTTATCCCCTAAATCACTTTCTCCCCCAAAATCCATTTTACCCCCTAAATCACTTTCTCCCCCTAAATCACTTTTACCTCCTAAATCATTCTCCCCTTAAATCACTTTCACCCCCTAAATCACTTTTATCTCCTAAATAAATTTTATCCCCTAAATCACTTTCACCCCCTAAATCCCTTTGTCCCCCTAAGTCACTTTCTCCCCTTAAATCACTTTTACCCCCTTAATCACTTTCTCCCCCAAAATCCATTTTACCCCCTAAATCACTTTTTCCCCCAAAATCACTTTTACCCCCTAAATCACTTTCTCCCCCAAAATCACTTTTACCCCATAAATCATTCTCCCCTTAAATCACTTTCACCCCTTAAATCACTTTTATCTCCGAAATCACTTTTGCCCCTAAATCACTTTTATCTCCTAAATCAATTTTTCCCCTAAATCACTTTCACCCCCTAAACCACTTTTACCCCCTTAATCACTTTCTGCCCTTAAATCCCTTTTATCCCCTAAATCACTTTCTCCCCCAAAATCCATTTTACCCCCTAAATCACTTTCTCCCCCAAAATCACTTTTACCCCATAAATCATTCTCCCCTTAAATCACTTTCACCCCCTAAATCACTTTTGTCTCCGAAATCACTTTTGCCCTAAATCACTTTTATCTCCTAAATCAATTTTATCCCCTAAATCACTTTCTCCCCCTAAATCACTTTTACCCCCTAAATCATTTTCACCCCTTAAATCACTTTTACTCCCTATATCCCTTTCATCCCCTAAATCACTTTTACCCCCTAAATAACTTTTATCCCCTAAATCACTTTCTCCCCCTAAATCACTTTTACCCCCTAAATCACTTTCACCCCCTAAATCACTTTTACCCCCTAAATCCCTTTCATCCCCTAAATCACTTTTACCCCCTAAATGACTTTTACCCCCTAAATCACTTTTACCCCCTAAATCCCTTTCACCCCCTAAATCACCTGCAGCAGAATCCCCAACCCAGCACCAGGCAAAACCACCGTGCTCAGAGTGGGATTTACATAAACTGAGCACTAAAAACCTCTAATATTTAAAATGTTATAACAAAGCAGAAAAAACTCTCCTTTTTCAGGCTCTATGACAACCCCATGAATATGTAAATTAGAATGCAAAGACAATTTCCTACTGGCTCCCAGTAAATATTGAGGCAGAGCTGTGGAGCATTAAGTGGCAGATTTAGGTCCGGGTTCATTCGTTTTTTATTTGTTTTTTTTTAAATACCACACTTAGAGACCAATTTGATTGTAATGCACCAAACCCAGGGAGGATTGCAGCCAGCTGATGGCATTGTTAAATCATACTTATTTTGGCATTTCTTATTGAAAGCAATAGAAGAGCAACCAGTGGTGATAAATTTGTTTGTGGGGAGCAGCGTTGCTTGTCAGAGTTGTACACTGTTGTAACTAGGGCAAAATTACACCATAAATTTGCAGGTTTATTGTCCTTTTCCTTCTATTTTTTTTTTTGGTTGTTGTTCTTAGTGACCTGCTTTTCATATTCTAGGTGCAAGGGTGATCTGGCAAGAGAGAATTGTGAAATCTGGGGTTGATGTGCAGCAGTGTGGGATGTCCCAGGTGTCTTTATTGAATTCACTTTATTATGTCTCAAAAAATGGGATCTTCCAGGGGAAAAGATTTATTGATTTCACCTTCTTTTGCCCCCCAAAGTTTTGATCTCCCGGTGTCTTTATTGATTTCACTTTATTCTGCTACAAAAAATGGGATCTCCCAGGGTAAAATGTTAATGAATTTACCTTCTTCTGTCCCAAAAAATGGGGTGCCCCAGGTGTCTTTATGGAATTCACCTTCTTCTGCTCCAAAAATTGGGATCTCCTGTTGGAAAAGCTTTATTGAATTCGGGATCCCAAAATCCCAGGGAAACCTGGATCCCAAAATCCCGGGGAAACCTGGATCACAAAATCCCAGAGAAGCCTGGATCCCAAAATCCCAGGGAAACCTGGATCCCAAAATTGCAGGGAGAATCTGGATCCCAAAATCCCAGAGAAGCCTGGATTCATAAATCCCAGGGAAATCTGGATCCCAAAATCCCACAGAAGCCTGGATCCATAAACCCCAGGGAAATCTGGATCCCAAAATCTCAGGGAAATCTGGATCCCAAAATCCCAGGGAAACCTGTATCCCAAAATTACAGGGAAAAGCTGTATCCCAAAAACCCAGGTAATCCTGGATCCCAAAATTACAGGGAAAAGCTAGATCCCAAAATCCCAGGGAAACCTGGATCCCAAAATCCCAGGTAATCCTGGATCCCAAAATCCTAGAGTTAACCAGTTAATCCCTGGGTTAACCAGGAGTGCCAGCCCTGGGAACGCCCAGTGCTGCATCCCTGGAATGTGCAGCTCATGGATCAGCTGCTCCTCCTGAGCCAGAAAAGCCAAAAATTCAGAAGTGCTCAGAGCTGGAATCTCGGAGGATTTGTTGCATACGAGGCAATAAACGAGTGCTCCAATTGACTAAACGCCACAGCACAGCAGTTTATTTTAATTATGCTACGAGGGGAGGGATATTATTGTTCTTATGGCACAACATAACAAGGAGAGGAGAAAAGAAAATTGTCTCCTGCTCTCCTCCTGAGAAGGTTTAGCAGCAGCTTCTTGTTTATCATGGAGGGCTCAGGGCAGCAGGATCCAGAAATAAAACATGAGGAGGAAGCAGTTTAGAGAGGAGATAAAAAAACAAAAACAAGAACCCAAAACCAAGCCAGAATAAAACCACCCTAAAAGCCAGAAATGAAATCAAATTCCATCGCCTCTCTCATCTGGAGTGGAGGCTGCTCTGCTTTCATTTGCTGCAAACCCCGGGGTTTTCTGTCGTGGTTCTAATTGGCCTCTTCACTTTTTCTTTATTCTCCAAAGTGATCTTTGCTGCCTTTGTGCCCCAGCTCCTAAAGCGCTTTGGGATTTCTGGCGAGCAGCGGGGAGGTGTTTGTGCGCTTGGAGCATCTCCGGCGATCCCAGCGCCGCGGGTTCCGTGTCTGATGAAGCGACTCCTCCCGAGGAGGGAAATGAGTCCCTGCCCCGGGTCACTGCCGGGTTTGTGGCTCAGCCCTTTGCTGTCAGAAATCCTCAGAGCTTGTCTGGAACCGGGGCTACAGCAAACTGAGAGCGAGAGGAGCCGCGCGGAGCTGCAGCTCCAAATCTCTGCAGTGCTCTGGCTTTGTGGAGGAACAATGACCAGGGGCCACTGCCGGGCAGGAGCTGGGCTGGATGATCCTCCTGCACCCCTTTCACCTGGGGATGTTCTGGGGCCCTGCAGAAAGGATAAAATCTCTGTGTTCAGTGTTCAGGGGACTAAAGAGAGAAAAGCCGCCGAGTTCAGGCTCGGCTTTGAATTCCCGGCAAATATTTGTCCAAACAGCCACAGAATTCAGACTCAGGAAATATTCTGAGTTGGTTTCTAGATGTTTCTGGCCCCTCCTCAGTCTGACCCACAGGGTGAAATTGGGATCCAGGGTCTGCTGTCCTGGGTTTAGGAAAGGAACTCCTCAGCTTGAGAAGGGTTTTTGTCCCTCCCTGTTCCTGCAGTGCCTGAGCCAGGGTCCACCTGAGGCCACAGGGAAAAGCTGGATCCCAAAATCCCAGAGAAACCTGGATCCCAAAATCCTAGAGAAACCTGGATCCCAAAATCCAGAGAAATCTGGATACTAAAATTGCAGGGAGAAGCTGGATCCTAAAATCGTAAGAAAAGCTGGATCCAAAAATCCCAGAGAAACCTGGATCCCAAAATCCCATGGAAATCTGGATCCAAAAACCACAGGGAAAATCTCGATCCCAAAATCCTAGAGAAATCTGGATCCCAAAATCCCAGGGAAAATCTGGATCCCAAAATCTCAGAGAAACCTGCATCCCAAAATCCCAGGGAAACCTGGAACCCAAAATCTCAGAGAAACCTGGATCCCAAAATCCCAGGGAAACCTCAATCCCAAAACCCCAGGGAAAATCTAGATCCCAAAATCCCAGAGAAACTTGGATCCCAAAATCCCAGGGAAAAGCTGGATCCCAAACTCCCAGGGAATCCTGGATCCCAAAATCTCAAAGAATCCTGTATCCCGAAATCCCAGGGAAAAGCTGGATCCCAAAACCCTGGGAATCCTGTATCCCAAAATCCCAGGGAAACCTGGTGCTGGAAGCAAGGAAAAAAGCCATAAATGGGAATTTAGGATATTTAGGATTCTCTGACCTTCCCCACAAAACACTGAACCAAAGCAAATTGTCTTTTCCAACTTTAAACTGAATCATCATTTTAAAAAGATAAAACACTTCTATTCAAACCTTTACCTGAATTTACCATCCTGAAGTTCGGGGAGATACAAATATAGGTTTTGTCACCGAGTGAGCAATGCTAGAATCAAAAGTAATAAACCCATTGATCTCCAGTAAGACAATATTAATATTACCATATAGCTTTTATAATTAATTTGCTGCCAGATGAAAGGGAAACACGAGGTCCTTTTAACGCTGGTGATTAAAGCAAGAAGTGAAGCTTTGAAAGGCGGATTTGCATGTACAACATGTTGCACTAATTCCAGCAGATCGGGGGGAATTGTTTCCGAGCAGTCGGAGTCACGTTGCAAAGTTTGGGATCAAAGAGCTGCTGAGAAAAGGCTGGGCAGGGTTGGGATGTCGGGGAAGGTTTGCAAACCCCTGCTCTGGTTTGATTTTCTGCTGGCTGCAGGGCAGGGTTGTGGCCAAAGGGGTTTCCAGGTGGACAGAAATGTCCATAAAACCTGGGAAAGGGGAGGGAGAGGTCTGTGGGGGTTTCAGCCCAGCCTGACTCGGTTTTCACAGCCTGTCTGCGAATTCCCTTTCCAGAAACACCTCGGGAGCTTTAGAAATGGATCAGCTGCAGGTTGAGAAGCTGGAGGGAGGTGCAGAACCGTGCCCTGCGCTCTGCCCGCCCCCACCCAAACTTTGGGCAGTAAAAAAGATAAAACAGAGCAGATGAAAGCTCAGGGATGTGAACTTTTCCTGCAGTTCAGAGCAGGATCTGTGTGAATTCATTCTGTCTGGGCCCTTTGCCTTTCTAAATTGATTTTTCCATGGATTTTCGGGGCTGTGGGTCCAGCCCAGCCTTTCCCCTGGGTCAGGCTGACAGAGGGAAATGGGAGCAGAGCCCTGACCTGCAGTGCAGCTTCCCTGTGCTCCCCAAACCCTTCCTGCAGCCCCAAAACTTCAAACTGCACAAAGCTGACAAAAACTACCCCAAAAGTGCAAAATGAGCTGTGCTGGAAGCTCCTGGCTGCTCCTAATGCTGGGTCTGAGCCCTGGGGCGAAATTCCTGATTTTATTTGGATTTTTCCCCTTGGAATTCAGTGAGTGCCACAATCCTGGGATTCTCAGATTTGCCCATTCTGACAAAACAACCCCAAAAAGTACAAAATGGGCTGTTCTGGAAGCTCCTGCTGCTCCTAATGCTGGGTCTGAGCCCTGAGACAGAAATCCTGATTGTACTTGGATTTCTCTCCTTGGAGTTCAGTGGGTGCTGCTGGTGGGAACAGAAATCCTGGGCTGTTCAGAGCTCCCCATCCTGACAAAAACAACCCCAAAAAGTACAAAATGAGCTGTTCTGGAAGCTCCTGGCTGCTCCCAGTCCGGGGAGAGCTCTGGGGCAGAAATCCTGATTTTATTTGGATTTTTCCCCTTGGAATTCAGTCAGTGCCACAATCCTGGGATTCTCAGATTTGCCCATCCTGACAAAAACAACCCCAAAAAGTGCAAAATGAGCTGTTCTGGAAGGTCCTGGCTGCTCCCAGTGCTGGGTCTGAGTCCTGGGGCAGAAATCCTGATTTTATTTGGATTTTTCCCCTTGGAGTTCAGCGGGTGCTGTAATCCTGGGATTCTCAGATTTGCCCATCCTGATAAAAACAACCCCAAAAAGTGCAAAACGATTTGTGCTGGAAGGTCCTGGCTGCTCCCAGTCCTGGGAGAAATCCTGATTTTATTTGGATTTTTCCCCTTGGAGTTCAGTGGCTGCTTAATCCTGGGATTCTCAGATTTGCCCATTCTGACAAAAACAACCCCAAAAAATACAAAATGAGCTGTTCTGGAAGGTTCTGGCTGCTCCCAGTGCTCTGAGCCCCCCAGGCCTCCGGGATTTCCCTTTCCCTGGAATTCCCAGCCCCGTGTCCGTGTGGGATTTGTGGGGTGCCCGAACCCCCCAGCTCTGGCATTAATTGCTGTTAATTGTTGGTAATTTCTGAGCTGGCAGCACCTCTGGTACCATTCTGCTAATTGCAGCAGCCAATTAGCATCAGTTCATTAGGGGACACCTCCCCTGTCCCCAGGGTGTCCCAGCCCCATCCCAGTGATCCCATTTCCAGCTCTGGATTATTTTTTATCTTTATTGCTTTTCTTACCGTGCCTGTCTCCCACTTTTAAAATCTGAATTTTTCATTTTAACTCGAATTGTGGTTTATGATGTATTTATATAGTTTTAAACTAACTTTTATACTTACAGGCAAGCAATTACTGCACCAGAGGAGCCCAGAGTTAATATTTTTGGGTTTGAAGCCTCACTTTATTTGAGACTATATAAATAAGGTTCTCATGAAGTATTTATACAGCCTGAGCCAGCTCTGGGAAGAAAACAAAAGCAATGAGTAAACAATGGAGAATCAGATTTGTGCTTTTTCATTTTCAAATGTGTGAATTTTGAACTTTTTAAAGGGAAAGCAAAGCTTTGAGCTGCTGGGGAGTTTCACTCTGCCAGCCTTGCACTCCTCAATTTTTCGTGCCAAATTTTGCCACAATTATTCTCTTTTTGCCCTCAGTTTGCAGAGTGCCCAACACCTCCAAATCTTTGTGAGCTTTTCCAGAATGAGACTTAAAATAACCCGAATTCAGCTGTGTAAACAACTGCCACTCTACACAGGTAATTACGTCTCCTCGAGATAATATCATTTGCATATGCATTTATACCTCCATGAGTGTTCTCCCAGACTTTAATTAAAAATTAGGCTTTCATTTCCATGATTTCATCCCTTTCTGCTACTCCCACTGTTTTTTAATTTCATTTCAGGGGCCCTTTCTGCACAGAGGGGTTTTTGATGACCCTTCAATGTCTCCTAAAGACATTTCTCCTGCAGGCACGGAGCGTGATTTGATTTAGCTCCCCCCACCTCCCTGCCCCGTTTCTGGGTGTAGCAATAAGCCATGATTCAGCACGTTGCCATCACCTCAAAATCAAATTTCCCTGGCTCTGCTCCCTGCTGCCTGTGCTGGGATCAATATCTGGGAGCACCCCTCACCCCTGGAGCCAGGAGTGACCCCCACGTCCTCCAGGAGCAGCTGCAAATTCAATGCAGCTCCTGGGCTGAGGGGCTGTTCATGCCTTGAATAGAAAAAAGGGGTTTTGTGGGTTTTTTTTTTTAAAGCTTTTCTACCTCACTTGACGCAAACTGGTTTTCTCAAAAGGCTCTGGGTCCTTCAGAGCTCGGGGATGTCACTGGGGATGTGGGGAGAGCTGGGGGGAATCTCCCCCAGTGCTGCTTCCCTGGGGGCTGCAGCCACATCCCTGATCCCAAACTGATCCTACACTGATCCCGAATTGATCCCAAACTGATCCCAAACTGATCCCAAACTGATCCCAAATTGATCACAAAGTGGTCCCAAACTGATCCTAAACTGATCCCAAATTGATCCCAAAATGATCCCAAATCCATCCCAAACAGATCCTAAAATTACCCCAAACAGATCCTAAAATGATCCCAAACTGATCCCAAATTGATCACAAAGTGGTCCCAAACTGATCCTAAATTGATCCCAAATTGATCCCAAAGTGGTCCCAAAATGATCCCAAAATGATCCCAAATTCATCCCAAACAGATCCTAAAATTACCCCAAACAGATCCTAAAATGATCCCAAACTGATCCCAAATTGATCCCAAATTGGTCACAAACAGATCCCAAACAGATCCCAGTCGGATCCCAAATTCATCTAAAACTGATCCAAAACTGATCCCAAATTGGTTCCAAACTGATCCCAAATTGATCCAAAACTGATCCCAAAGTGATCCCAAATGGATCTCAGACTGATCTCAGACTGATCCCAAATCTCACTTGGGAATCTGCTCCACACTCCTGTCCTGGCTGGGAATTAATCCCAGAATTTCACCTGGGAACCTCCTCGCCCTCCTGCCCCTTCTCCAGGAGCACTGCTCCAGCTGAGCCACATCTGCCCCTGCAGGAGGATGCAGCCACCATTGAATGGGACTGTGCCAACACCCTGACTGACTGACGGGTGTCAGCTTGGATTCTGACTCTGGCAGGGTTGGGATTGTTCTGTGTAATACTGCATTTCTAGTTTAATTTTCCTAGTAAAGAATTGTTATTCCTCTTCCCATATCTTTGCCTGAGAGCCCCTTAATTTCAAAATTACAATAATTTGGAGGGAGGGGGTTTGCATTCTCCATTTCAAAGAGAAGCTTCTGCCTTTCTTAGCACACACCTGTCCTTCAAACCTGCACAACCTTTAAACGAGGGGAATTGTTGAGCCCAGGGCACTGAGGGAACGCAGCAGCTTCAGCTGGGAACGTGTCTGTGGCCAGAACAGCCACCCCGGGCTCTTTTATTGATGTCACTGTGTCTCCTCTGCTCGCTGCTTCTCCCTGTCTTCATTGGCAAAATCAATCTCTCCTGTCTTCCTTTTCCTTTTTTTTTTTTTTTTTATTTTTTTTTAATTTTTTTTTTGTTGTTGTTTTGTTTTATTAAACCATTGTTGCCTTTTGTTGTGAGGATTGATCCCTGGCGAGCAGGAAGAGCCATAAATGGAGGGAATCTCAGCAGAGGGGGTGGGTGTTTAACAGCTTACAGCAGCAAAGGACAAACCCTCCCGTGTCCCAGGGGACATCTGGGCTGCTCAGGGGTCCCAGGTGAAATTTCCGTGCTCAGAGGATCCATTCAGGTGTCCCAGAGGACATTTGGGGCTGCTCAGGCGTCTCAGAGGAGATTTTGGGGTATTCAGGTGTCCATGGGGAGATGTTGGGGTGTTCAGGAATCCCAGGAGAGATTTTTGGGCTGCTCAGGTGTCCATGGAGAGGATTTCCTGCTCAGAGGATCCATTCAGGTGTCCCAGAGGACATTTGGGGCTGCTCAGGTGTCTCAGAGGAGATTTTGGGGTATTCAGGTGTCCGTGGGGAGATGTTGGGGTGTTCAGGAATCCCAGGAGAGATTTTTGGGCTGCTCAGGTGTCCCAGATGAGATTTTGGGCTGCTGAGGTGTCCATGGAGAGGATTTCCTGCTCAGAGGATCTATTCAGGTGTCACAGGTCAGTTTTTGGGCTGTTCAGGTGTTCTAGGTGAGATTTTGGGAAGCTCAGGTGTTTCAGGGCAGATTTTGGGGTGTTCAGGAGTCCCAGATGAAATTTCCCTGCTCAGAGGATCTATTCAGGTGTCACAGGTCAGTTTTTGGGAAGCTCAGGTGTCCTAGGTGAGATTTTGGGCTGCTCATGTGTCCCAGAGGAGATTTCCTCACCCAGAGGGGCTGTTCAGAGTGGGACTCTTTGGGCTGAACTTCAGCCAGCAAAATTTGGGATAACAGAACTGAGGAGGTGAAAGAAGGGAAATTCCCATGTCAGTGATATCAGAGGGAAAAGCTGAAATACCCCAGGAGGATTTGTCCCTTAGGGTCAAAACCCAGCGGGGTTTGGCTGCAGAATCTGCACCAGGGGCTCCTAAAGAAGACACAAAAATTCTCTGGATATTCGAGAATATTCTGGGTAACACCCCCCAAGCTGGGAACTCTGCAGCCAGGGTGTGAACCGGCCCCTCCCAAATTTCCAGGGTGTAAATGAGGATTGAACCGGCCCCTCCCAAATTTGCAGAGTGTAAATGAGGATTGATCCAGCCCCTCCCAAATTTCCAGAGTGTAAATGAGGATTGAACCGGCCCCTCCCAAATTTGCAGAGTGTAAATGAGGATTGAACCCTTTGTCTTGGCTGAACTGAGATTTATCCCAACAATTCCAAGATGTTCCACCTCTCTGGCATCCAGCACTGGTTGGGTTTGGGTTTTTTTTGTTTTGTTTTGTTTTGTTTTTTTTTTCTCCTGAAGTGAGAGAAATTACAGAGGCGTGAAGAGCCACAGTTCAGCCGCTCCTCAGATATTTAATTTCTGCAGAGCTGCTGCAGCTCAGCAATTAAAAATAAGTGAATGACAAAGAAAAATCAGCCGTGAGGACACGGAATAATCGGGCTGGAAGGGGAAAAGAATGAAGTGGATTCACATTTTGAGGCTTTCTCCCAATAAAGAAAAGGGAGAGGCGCCCTGCAGCTCTCCATTCGTGCTTTATCCAGAGTGATGCTCAGGTGATTCATGTGCTCCAGGACAGCAGCTCAGCAGATAATGGTTTGGCAATTCCCTGAGCTGCTGGCAGGACACTGAAGGTTGGCCAGTTAATCCCTCTTGTTTGGATTAATCATTCCAGGCTGCTCTGTGAGAGGGGCCAAACCAGAGCAGGAGAAATGTCTCTTAGGAGGGATTTCGCTCAGGAGAGAACTTTGGGCTCAATCAGTGCCCTGAATTCATTCAATTCTATTCCAAATTCCATCAAAATCCCGCTCATGCCCAGCCTCTATACCTATTGATTAAAATAAATCATGTGCAAAAATCTGATCCACCTGGTGGCTACAGGAATAATCCACAGGTGGGGTGCGGGAATTACAGGAATTATCCATTTATGGTGTACAGGAATTATCCATGTATGGGGTACAGGAATTACAGGAATTATTCATTTATGGGGTTCAGGAATTACCAATTTATGGTGTACAGGAATTATCCATTTATGGGGTACAGGAATTACAGGAATTATCTATTTATGGGGTTTAGGAATTACAGGAATTATCCATTTATGGGGTTCAGGAATTACAGGAATTATCCACAGGGTGGGGTACAGGAATTATCCATTTATGGGGTACAGGAATTATAGGAATTACCCACCTGATGGGGTACAGGAATTATCCATTTATGGGGTGCAGGAATTACAGGAATTATCCATTTATGGGTTTCAGGAATTACAGGAATTATCCACAGGGTGGGGTACAGGAATTATAGGAATTACCCACCTGATGGGGTACAGGAATTATCCATCTATGGGGTACAGGAATTATCCCCTGGGTGGGCTCAGGAATCACAGGAATTATCCATTTATGGGGTCCAGGAATCACAGGAATTATTCCATGTTCGGGGATGTTCTGGGCACATCTTACCCCGTTTGTTCCTCCCTTTGTCCCCTCCCCAAAATTCCCTTTTCAGCTCACCCTGGTTGTTTTACCTGCGTTGTTTCACCTGCATTAATTGTATCACCTGTGTTAATTGTATCACCTGTGTTAATTGTTTCACCTGCGTTAATTGTTTCACCTGCCTTGATTGTTTCACCTGCATTGTTTCACGTGCCTTAATTACACCACGTTCGTTAATTGCGTCACCTCCACCAGTCGCTCACCTGCGTTAATTGCCCCACCTGCATTAATTGCACCACGTGCTGTCCCACAGCCCCGTTTGTGTCTGCACCCCCAGAATGTTTGATGAGTTTTTGGCACGTCGGGGGTTCTGGATGTTCCCATTCCCAGCCATACCCAACCATTCCCAGCCATTCCCAGCCATTCCCAGCCATTCCCAGCCATTCCCAGTTATTCCCAGCCATTCCCAATTATTCCCAGCCATTCCCAGTTATTCCCAGCCATACCCAACCATTCCCAGCCATTTCCAGTTATTCCCAGCCATACCCAACCATTCCCAGCCATTCCCAACTATTCTCAGCCATTCCCAGTTATTCCCAACCATTCCCAGTTATTCCCAGCCATTCCCAGTTATTCCCAGTTATTCCCAGCCATACCCAACCATTCCCAGTTATTCCCAGCCATACCCAACCATTCCCAGCCATTCCCAACTATTCTCAGCCATTCCCAGTTATTCCCAGTTATTCCCAGCCATTCCCAGTTATTCCCAGTTACTCCCAGCCATTCCCAGAGGTTCTTATTCCCAGCCATACCAAACCATTCCCAGTTATTCTCAGCCATTCCCAACCTTTCCCAGTCATTCCCAGTTATTCTCAACCATTCCCAGCCATACCCAACCATTCCCAGTTATTCCCAGCCATACCAAACCATTCCCAGCCATTCCCAGTTATTCCCAACCATTCCCAGTAATTCCCAGTTATTCTCATCCATTCCCAGTTATTCCCAACCATTCCCAGTAATTCCCAGTTACTCCCACCATCACACCTCGGTACCAGCAATTCCTAATTGCAGCTAATTACCGAGCAGGGGGAATGATCGGCAGCCACTTAAACGCCTCTTTAATTTATTAAGAGAAATAAGAACGGGATTTCAGCCCCCAGGGGGAAGGTTTGTGTGGGGTCAGGGTTGGTTGTCCCTCGTTTCCAGGTTTAAAAAGGGGATTTAGAAAGGAGAACCCAGAACTTTCCATGGGACTGGTGGCAGTGCCAGGGCTGGGAATTCCCTGGGATAATTCTCTCTCCTGGCACAGAAATGGGGTCCTGCTGGAGGTGACAATGGGAATCCCCTGATGCTGAAACAATGCTGAAATAATTCTGAAATGACGCTGAAACAATGTTGAAATAATGCTAAAATAATGCTGAAATAATGCTGAAATAATTCTGAAATTATGCTGAAACAATTCTGAAATAATGCTAAAATAATGCTGGAATAATTCTGATATAACCCTGAAATAATTCTGAGATAATAACACTGAGATAATGCTGAAGTAATGCTGAAATAATTCTGAAATTTTCCTGAAATAAATTGGGAAGTGCAGGGATTATTCCCCTCCTGCAGCTCCTGCTCTGCCTGCCCAGGTGTCACATTCTGAGGTGTCTCCTTAGACTTGAGATTACTTCTGGTGGACATGCAGGTAGTTTGGAACCCAGCTCTTTCCAATGCCCATCAATGAGAGACTGCAGGAGGCTGTTCTTAGAGGTTTTTATGGTTGTTTATTGTTGCTTATTTCAGGAATGCTTTGTCCAGCCAACAGCAGTCTGCTCGCCAGACGTCCAGGGCAGAATCTGCCTGGCAGAGGCAGGACTTATCTTTTATAGTCTAAATTACCTACTAGGTATTTACAAATGACCCCCAATACAATACAATTTTGTTACATGGTCCAGCTCTGTTCTCATCCAATCTAAGAGTGCCAGCGTGTCACCCAGCATGGATGACACGGAGAAGGAGGAAGAGGTATTCACACCCCCAATTCTCCATCTTGGCCACGTGTCCCTTATCACAAACATTCTAGAAATTTGCTAATTTTACATTTTAACAGTCTAATTTACACTCTATTTATTTTTGTGGCTTGCATTTCTTCTCTCAATGTTGGTAAGTTGCTCCAAGGAGCTAAATCCAGCCCCTGAGACACCTGGGTCTCATTCAAGGGTCTTTGGGGACTCCGCCAGGGGGGTCTTAAACCTTCCAAGGAAGCCAGAGGAATACTCTGGACTCCCACATCTCCCCCCTCTGTTTGCACCAAAAACATCTCTTTTACAGCTTTCTCCATGGCATGACAAATGCACTGAATGATGCATGGCAAAATGACGAGAAGAACTACAAGCTCCACTAATATATAAAATTTTACTTTCAAAAATTCTTTTTACAAAGGTAAAAGATCAAAAATGTCAAACAGACCATCCATCTTTGATCTAGTAACTTTCTCAAGCTTTGCCACACCTTTCTGCAACTGTCTTATGTTCTTCTGAGTTGATTTTGAATGATCAGACAAGTTCATGCAGGCAGGGATAGCAGCCCAAATTTTGTCCCTACAAACAAAAAACGTTCCCAGCAGTAACTGTGCTAAAACTTGGAAGGATGGTTTGTTTGAGACTATAATACAATTATTATATACATCCTGTTTCAGAGTAACATTCATTGTTTGGTTCTTTGTCACTCCTGAAACATTAAATACAATGCAGAAGTCCATTCTTGTTGAAGCAAAACATTTCTAATTCTTCTGGTTTGAAAGAGGCCACAGGGAGAAATTGAACTCACACATGCCATTCGTCCACAGGAGCTGTCACAACTTGCATCACCCATGAAGGGATGCCCTCTGGAATGGGCCATTCTCTCACTGCCAATCCCACCAGACATCTCCTGAAGCTGCTCCTGGAGCCAGGAAATCACATTAATTCATAAAAAACCTCCTGGAAATTCCCATGTTACAATTAAAGCTCTTTAATGTCCCCTCTGTTATTAAACACTGGAATAAAGAGCAGGGGATGGATCTGTGAGTGCAGGGCAGGTCCCTCTGCATTTCTGAATAAATCTGGGATACAAAATAAAATATAAAATAAAATAATAAAATAAAATATAAAATAAAATTTAAAATAAAATAAAAAATAAAATAAAATATAAAATATAAAATAAAAAATAAAATAAAATAAAATAAAATAAAATAAAATAAAATAAAATAAAATAAAATAAAATAAAATAGGAACCTGAGGTCTGGGCCCAGAGCAGGATTTATCTGCTGCAGCCTCGGCTTTCTTGCAGGATTAATTCACTTCACCATAACTGTTTTCTCTAAGCATTTTAATCAGCTGCTAATCCTCATCTCTTCCTTCACACCAGCTAATTAAATCAAGTTATTATTTTGAAGTGTTCCCTCAAAGCCAGTGAGGAGGTCTGTGGAGTGTCCTGGGTGGGATCTTGTTTTTTGGGGGATTTTGGGGGATTTTGGTGGTTTTTATTTGACATTCCCGTGGCAGTTTAGGAAACACCCTCTTCTCTTCATGTTGTACAAGGAGCCAGTTCTGTGCTCTTGTTTTTATTCCTAAAGACAGATAATAAAATTAATGCCTTGGGTGGGAGTAGCAGATCACCCCCCGCAGTTTTTAAGCAGATCTTTGTGATAAATGAAGCTGCTCGCCAAAAATAGCAATAAACAAATTACACAGGCAGAGTTCAACCTGCAGAGAGTCCCCACAGACGAATCTGGGAAAGCTTGTTAGAAATAATTGTGGTTTTGTTCTGCTTCTCCCTCCCCTCAGGTTTTGTTGCAGCAGAAAACAGCAGCAGGATCCTCGTGCTGGGATTTCATCTGCAGCCACCAGAGAGTTTGGGGAGCTTGTCCTGCTCCCAGCTGGGGCATCCTGGGGCTGTGGGCACCTGGGCACTGCCAGGGCCCAAAAAGGAAATTATCTTTTTATTTCTGCACATCCTGGGGCTGTGGGCACCTGGGCACTGCCCAGGGCTCAAAAAGGAAATTATCTTTTCATTTCTGCACATCCTGGGGCTGTGGGCACCTGGGCACTGCCCAGGGCTCAAAAAGGAAATTATCTTTTTATTCCTGCACACCTCGGATGTCGTGGGCACCTGGGCACTGCCAGGGATCAAAAAACCAAATTATCTTTTCATTTCTGCATACTTTGGTGGCTGTGGGCATCCAGGCACTGCCCAGGGCTCAAAAGGGAAATTATCTTTTCATTTCTGAACATCCTGGGGCTATGGGCACCTGGGCACTGCCCTGGGCTCAAAAAGGAAATTCTCTTTTTATTTCTGCACATCCTGGGGCTGTGGGCACCTGGGCACTGCCAGGGCTCAAAAAGGAAATTATATTTTTATTTCTGCACATCCTGGGGCTGTGGGCACCTGGGCACTGCCCAGGGCTCAAAAAGGAAATTATCTTTTCATTTCTGCACATCCTGGGGCTGTGGGCACCTGGGCACTGCCCAGGGCTCAAAAAGGAAATTATCTTTTTATTCCTGCACACCTCGGATGTCGTGGGCACCTGGGCACTGCCAGGGATCAAAAAACCAAATTATCTTTTCATTTCTGCATACTTTGGTGGCTGTGGGCATCCAGGCACTGCCCAGGGCTCAAAAGGGAAATTATCTTTTCATTTCTGCACATCCTGGGGCTGTGGGCACCTGGGCACTGCCAGGGCTCAAAAAGGAAATTATATTTTTATTTCTGCACATCCTGGGGCTGTGGGCACCCGGGCACTGCCCAGGGCTCAAAAAGGAAATTCTCTTTTTATTTCTGCACACCCTGAGATCTCTAGGCACCCGGACATTGCCCAGGGCTCAGAAACCAAATTCTCTTTTCATTTCTGCACGCCCTGAGGGCTACGGGCACCCGGGCACTGCCCAGAGCTCAAAAAACAAATTATCTTTTCATTTCTGCATACTTTGGTGGCTGTGGGCATCCAGGCACTGCCCACGGCTCAAAAGGGAAATTATCTTTTCATTTCTGCACACCCTGAGACCTCTGGGCACCTGGGCACTGCCCAGGGCTCATAAAGAAAATTCTCTTTTCATTTCTGCACACTCTAGGGGCTGTGGGCACCCAGGCACTGCCCAGGGCTCAGAATATTCTGGAGTTCTGGAATACAGACAAAATTGGGAGTTAATGCATCTGCATTCATTGTTATTCCGGGTTACAACAGCTTGTTACAAAATATTATCTAATTATCACATGGAAAAGTGAGGAAACAGTGAAATAATGAAATTAATTAATTGACTTCAGTTCCCATTGCCCTTCAGACACCATGTTCCCTCCCTGTTCCTCCCTCCCCCTGGGGATCTTGGAACCTTTGGTCACTGTGGTTTTCTCTGAAAAAAAAAGAGATTTTTATCCCAGTTCTAACCTGAGCAACATTTGGCTGGCAGACTGAGCTGTGCAGTAACAGCTGTAAAATCTCCTTGGTGACATTTCTGCAGAAGGGAAAAAAGGAATCTGTCAGGGAGGTGATGCTCAGAACCAGCAGCTGTGTCCTGGCTGATTCCCCCAGGGGAAATCTTTTGGAGTTTGGGAATGGGAGAATTCTCCCTGTTTTATTCCCAACCCCAAAGTGGATCTGCTGCTCCCAGAGAGAGGAATGAGGGATTTGTCTTTACAAACTAAAAGGGTAAAACCAGCACTGAGAGAGAAAAGGAGCAATGGGAAAGATTCCACTGACTGATGAATTTAAAAAAAATTAAATAAAATATATTGCCTTTACAAACAAACTGCGGGTTTGCTGAGAAATGGAATTGGATATTCAAAGATGAAAGAAGCAGTGGGGAAAATCATGAATTCTATAAGAATTAAAAATTCAAAATTAAAAGGGAGGGTTGTGCATTAGAGGGGAATCTCAGGTGTTTGGGCAGTCTGTGCCTCTCAGGTACCTCAGCAATGGGGAATGAGAGGGAAATTGGGATAAAAGGACGCTGAGTCCTCGAAAAATCTGAGAGACCCCATGGGAATGCCCCATGGCCTCTCCCTTTATTTGGATAAAGTTCTGTGACTCTTCTGTCTTTTTTTTGGACACAAAGCTCTGCTGTTTGTGGATTCGTTCTCCTGCCACCTCCCTGGTGCAGAGCAGCACAAACTGCAGTTCTGGGGTGGCCTCTCCTCAGCCAGGACTGCCAGACCTGCTGGTATTTAAGGATTTCGAGATAAATTTTACCTCTGGGAAATCTCCAGGTATTTCATTACATCTCTGCAATAATTGTCCTCCCCTTTTGCTCATTTCTAGGGGGAAAGATAACACCTCTCCTTCATTAATGAGCCTTCTTTTATCTGAATTATTGAAATCCGAGGTGAGGTCCCTGCTCAGGCTGCTGCAGCATGGGCAGCCCTACACTGAGCTGAGGACACTTCTAAATGAGATTTAATAATATAGCAGGACATTTAGCATATATTAATTAAATCTCAGCAGATGGTGAGGAGAGCCCTTGCTGGGAGAGAGCACAGAGGAATGGAAGTGCCACGTAATTACCCAAACCTGCAGAAACAATGCTGCTGCAATTACTTTTTTATTAACACATTACACCAGGAACGCCCAGGAATTTAATTACTGCCCAATTCAGCTCCAATTCTGCTCAGTGGCAGGGTTGGGGTGGAGAGGAGCAGTGAAAAAGGGTTTGGGATCTCTAGGAGAGAAGCTCTGGCACATCCCAAGAACTGGGAATAAAAGATGGGAGTGAGGTTGGGAACAAGGCTCTGGTGGTCCAAAGATGAATTTGTGGAGTGAACCTGGAAATTGGTGTGAAAACTGGAAATTTCTGGGTGCCATCAGCATGGGAATGTGAAAACTGGACATTTCTGAGTGTATCAGCACAGAAATGTGAAATCTGGAAAATTCTGGGTGCCATCAGCATGGGAATGTGAAAACTGGACATTTCTGAGTGTATCAGCACAGAAATGTGAAATCTGGAAAATTCTGGGTGCCATCAGCATGGGAATGTGAAATCTATGAGCACAGACATCCCTGTGTGAAATCTGGAAAATTCTGAGTGCCACCAGCACAGAAATGTGGAATCTGGACATTTCTGAGTGTATCAGCACAGAAATCCCTGTGTGAAATCTGGAAAATTCTGTGTGCCATCAGCACAAAAATTCCTGTATGAAATCTGGACATTTCTCATTGTATCAGCACAGAAATCCCTGTGTGAAATCTGGAAAATTCTGTGTGCCATCAGCACAAAAATCCCTGTATGAAATCTGGACATTTCTCATTGTATCAGCACAGAAATCCCTGTGTGAAATCTGGAAAATTCTGTGTGCTATCAGCATGGGAATGTGAAAACTGGACATTTCTGAGTGCCACCAGCACAGAAATGTGAAATCTGGAAGATTCTGTGTGCCATCAGCATGGGAATGTGAAATCTATGAGCACAGAAATCCCTGTGTGAAATCTGGAAAATTCTGAGTGCCATCAACATGGAAATGTGGAATCTGGAATTTTTTGCATGTATCAGCACAAAAATGTGAAATCTGGAAAAATTCTGAGTGTGTGAGCATAGACAGCCCTGTGTGAAATCTGGAAATTTCTGTGTGCCCTCAGCACAGAAATGTGAAATTTGGATATTTCTGGGTGCATCAGCACAGAAATGTGAAATTTGGAGATCCCTGAGTGCCACCAGCACAGAAATCCCTGCTGGCCCCGTGGTGGCAGCCACACATTCGGGGTTTTCCCAAAGAGGATTTTTGTCCTTCCCTCCAAGCCCTTCCTGGCTGTTCCACCTTTGTTCCACAAACACCTTCCTCGGATTAAAATTCAGCTCTTACAAGGATTGGCACAAAACCCCAGGAGCTCTGGCAGGATTTGGGGTTTCCAGCCCATTTTTTCCAGCCCATTTCCCAGCCCAGGGAGGGTCTGAGGGGTTTTGGGATCCAGGTTTGTGGAGCTGCTTCTGCTGGGTCGTGAGGTGATTGCAGCAGCTGCCTGAGCTGCCTCCCCTGAGACAGCAGTGCTTACACAAAAATAAATTAAACCCTTAATCCTGCAGACCTTTTTCCCTGCAAAATCCTCATTTGTGCCTTTTTCCAGGGCAGAGCAATATTTAGTGGCAGAAGCAGCTCTGTTAACTTATGTTGGTGGAGTCCCTGTTATATTCAACCTGACATAAAATGCCAAGAAATGGCCAAGAATGACATTTAAATGCATGGAATCGACAGCCCTACCTCTAGGTGTGGGTTTGCTGGAGCTTTTTCCCCCCTAAATAATAATGTAAAGCTACATTTGCCATCCAGTTCTGCTACCTTAAAGTACCTTGTTTGACATTTTACTGTGATGAGTGAACCTTTAACAAGGTCATTAGCTTTGAAGGATTTTTCTCCTGGGGCTGTGGCAAGCAGTTTATTCTAAATAGCCAGGAAGAGAGAATAAAATATAAATAAAAATAACACCGTGTAACTGTGAAAGATTTCATTTGTGGAGAACATAAAGTGGAAGTCTCCACGAAATAATCCGGCCCTTCAAGAAGCCAGCAGCCATTGGAATGAATAAATCCAGGCACAGCAGAATAACTCCATAAAAATAACAACAAACTGCTCCAGGTTTATGGGAGAAGAGGGGAGCTGGGGTAGCTCTGAGCTGGGAACATTCCCAGAATTGCCACTCTGGAGAGGGAATGGGAGCAGGGCGATAGCAGGAATAAAAATGGTCAAATTCTCACTTAAAAAGCAACAGGGGTGAGATCCCAATCTGTGCTTTTCTTGAATTTCTGGGTGGTGGGAAGGCAAAACCTCCCAGCTCCCAATTCCCAAGGATTTGCTGCTTTGATTATGGATCAGGGGCAGGCCAGATGTGCCAGCTGTGGGCTCCACAAACCCCTGGCTGGGCACAGGGACCCTTCACCAGGGGGTTAAAATGAAATTATCCATGAGGAATTCCCAGGGAATGATGAGGGAATGTGCCCATTGTTGTAATGCTGAGCGGGGTTTGGACCCCTCTGGACATGTCTGTACAAATCTGGGCTTCGTGTGCGTGCACCAGCCAAAAACTGGATTTAGTTGCTGTGTTTTGTTATTCAGTTATTTCTGCACATTTTGCTGTTCAATCACACTCTCGCTGTTTTTGTGTTTCTTAGTTTAGATCAGTGTTTACAACAGGTGCACAGCATGAAAAAATTTTAAGAGTTTTTCAATAATTTGTTTGAACCCCCCCCCAAGGCCACTAGAACATAAACTATGCTAAATCAGGAGAGAAGAAAACACTGAATACTAAAATTAGAAGATTCAAGATCACAGAGGGTGGCGAAGATCTTGAAGACCACCAATTACAGACTTTCAAGGGTTTGAAGGGTGGATCAATATCTTAAAATTACCAATTGTAGAGTGTGTCCCCACGTGAGTAATAGTTCTAGAGATGTATAATTAGAGTGAATTGTAAACAAAAAATCAACTTCTGCAAAATCCAGAAGTCCAGTTTGTTCCCTAAGCCCATCCTGCTCCATCCCTGGGGTGATTCCTGACATCCCTCCCTGCTCCCAGCCCCCCGTGGGACACCCCAGCTCCTGCTGGCACCACTGGGATCCCATTCCCACACTCCTGGCTGGTTTTTTTTGTGGGGATTCTGCCTGAACCCCTCTGGCTGTGCAGCAGCCAGCCCTGGATGTGCTCTCAGGAGCGATTTGTGCTTTGTGCAGCTGATCTGCAGCAGGCAGGACAAACAGAGCTCTGGGGCAAAAGGGGATTTCAGGCAGGGATAATGCAGGCACTGGGAATTGCACTTCCTCCTGGGGATGCTGGCGCTGCTCCTGTGTGTCTCTACCCTTACAGGACCTGCCAGGCACTGACAGCTGAGTGGGAGATCAAGGAAATGCTCCCAGACCGTGCTCCAGACGTTTTGTCAGCTCCCCATCAGCCAAAGCAAGGAGCACAGCCTAATTGGCTGGTTCCTCATTAATTGCACTATTTAGTCAGTCATTATCAATCAGCATGTGAAGGAATTCTCAGATATTTATTTGCTGCCTGTAGGACAGGAAACATCCCCTGTTTAATACACAAATATGTTGGCTTATCTCTCTTCTCACAGGGGATTTGTTAAACCAAGGCTCTGGCTGATACCAGCAGGCTTTTAAATTGAAAAATTGCAATTCATTCCCCCCCAAACTTTGATACAAGTCTTATCAGCAGGAGGAAGTGACAAAAGCATATCTCTTCTGCAAGACAGAGGAAGGATTAGCTGAGCAGCAAAGGAGACTTCATTTCGTGTCTCGGGAAGGAGAAGAATGGGAGGAAAGCTCTGTCCTTCACTGAGACAAAGGGCGGCTGCTGGGCCTGGCTTTGCAAAGCTAGGTCCCTTTGGGCTCCTCCTCAGACTGAAATTATTGCCAAGAAAGGTGTGAAATGATGGGGAATGCAGAGGAAGAGCCGAGAAGGAGATTTGGGGGCATTTGCTGTGCTCTGGAATGTCCTCAGGAGCCACTGGAGTCTCCAAAAAATGGATTTTGTTACTTCAACTCCTTCCTCCCAGAACCCCCCTCAGGGTACCAGTGGTTTAATGGGAGGAGGAACAAAAGCCATGTTTGCTCCTTGCTCTGTGTTTCACTGAGCTCCAGGCCCAATCAAGCCTAATTAAGCCCCTTTGTTGCTCTCCCTGAGCTCTGCTCCAGGCCTGTGGGTCCAAACTCGTGATTTAATCATTCCAGGGATCGATGGGGGGGATTTGTGGCTCAGCCCGACGGAAACTTGGCAGAATGACAATGTGAAATACTCTCTGATAATCAATATGTGATGGGAAAGGGCTTGAAAGTGCAGAACTCTCCAGATCCGCTACAGGAGCTGAATTTAGCAGCTTTTCAAAGGGATGGTGCTAAAGATTCAAATCAAAAAAAGGAGGCTCTGAACATGAGTTGGTATCTAAGATCTGTCAGTCTGAACTATCTTTACAATATTTGGAGGTTTGAACTTAATTCCAGTTCCAAGGTGTTCCAGCTCCAGGGTATAACATTTCTGGACAGAAAAAAAAACCACCAGTAAATTCAGGGTCTTAATTACCCAGATAGACTTTGAGGACAGAGGGAAATTTATGTGAGATCTCAATTTCCCACTTAAAATTCCACGGCTGCACTTACACGGGAGTGGAATTATTCCCCAGCACGGAATTGCTTCAATCCATCCCAATCTGGATCAGCTTTGCTCTCGTTTAAGGGGAGAGCAGCAATAACTCAATTAAAGTGACACTGTGCTCACGGTGCCTCGTGCCAGCTAATAAATACTCAGAGCTGCCGCTGCCACGTCGGGGCTCCTGTGTTTGAAGAGAGGCACAATTTGACATTTCCTGTGTGTTAAATCTCCCCCTGAGCCAGGAATTAAGTGTGGAAATTGGAATGTGTGAGAGGTGAAAGGAGGGATGGGGGACTTCAGTTGGTTCTTAAGGTGTTGTTTATTTTATCCAGATGATTCAGCAATTCACGGGTCCTGGGTGACAGAGCCTGGCCTAAAGCTTTTCAGCCTCAGCTGTAGGTTTGTCTGAAACCACCCTAGTTTTGGTTACAATGCATTATATACTTTTCTTTGCTGAGCATCTTAATACATAAAAACAAAACAACAAAAAAAAAGAAAAAAAAAAAAACAAAAAAACAAACAAAAAAAAACAAAAAAAACCAAAAAACCAAAACAAATCAAAACAAAACCAAGAAAACCCCAAAAAGCAAAAATCAAACCAAACCAAACCAAACCAAAAAAAACCTGCTTAAATCTATTTCCTAAAAAAATCCCCATTCAAAAGTTTCCTCCCGAATTTACCCTAAACCGAAACAAATAAAAATCGGCGCCCAACGTGGGGCGCAATTCTTTCTTAGGTCACAAAGGTTTTCAGGGAAAAGGGCTCAATGTTGGTTTCTGATCTTGTGCCAGTTGCTCTGATTCTGATTTTATATCAGGATTCTGCTTTGAGGATCCTTCCCCTGGATCATCACCATCCCCTGGCCGGTCACTTTTGCTGTTGTGCTTCTTTCCTGCAGCAACTGCAGGGGCTCAGCCTCACTGTCTAAACATTTATATTTACCTGGAGCCTCCCATAACCACTGACATTACCATGTTCATGTTACTGTTCTCCAGTCACAAAAAAGTTAGTGTGCTAGAGCTGAAGCTAGAAGTTGTTTTTCAGTCTTCTTGAAGCGGAAAATTTTGGAGATATTTCTTTCTATTTGTTTGCCTGTGGAATCTTTTTGCTTGGTAAAAACATCTTCTGTTTGAGGTGGGTTTATCCTTTGCTCTGAGCCCTTCCAACTCATTTTACCCTTTGCCTTCTAAGTTATCCAGTAAGACTGGCTCAGCAATTCTTTTCTTCTGCATCAAAACTTGTTTTCATTTCTATTCCTTCTTCAGATTTGACATTCAAAGATCTTTCTGCTAAACATAAATATGTGTGAGACCTTCCTGTCAAACTTTCATCTGTCCCAACATGAATGGTGTCCTGGGGAGGAGGAAAGGGGACTGGTCCCACTCCTTGTGTCACACTCCTATGACATGCCTGGAGGTGTTTGTGGCACTTTGGGATGAGAGCAAAGCCCCCTTCTAGCACCACTCTGCAAAAGGAATTTGTAATTCCTCACAAATTTCTTCCTTCCAGAACAACCAGCATTATTTTATATGAATTCCCAGCACCTTTGTGACTGGATTACCTGGCTGAGGAGGAACGTTTCCTCCCAGCTCCCTTTGCTCCTCCACACAGAATCAGAATGTTTTACAGGTGGCCCTGCTCTGGCACAGACCTCCCCATCTGTTTGCTGGAACAATAATCAGCATTTCCATTCTGACTGTGCCCTTTGTGTGCCTGACAAAGGGCTCAGAACCATCTGCTCGGAATTATCAGAATTCCAGGATTGGAATTCTGTGCCTTTGCCCTGAACCAGGGAGGTTTTTCTGGTGAATTCCTGGTTGGTTTTGCAAAGCAGGAGCTGGGAATGAGCTCCCCTGCCCCACGTGTGGCCCTGTCTGAAGGTCAGGGAGGGAAATCCCTGGATTAGAGCAGATCTTTGTTCTTCCTGCTGGTTTTTATCTCTCCTCCAGAGGGGGAAAGGCTTTATCTGAGCAAAGGGAAGATCTCACTGCCTGGGGCAGTCCTTCCCAGGAGCTGTGAGAACAGTGTCCATGGAAGGAATGGTGTGGGTGAAGAATAAAAAAAAAAAATTAAAAAAAAATTATAATTATCATATCATAATCATTGTTATTATAGTGATATTATAATATTATCATTACTATGATCTATATTGATATGATCTATATTGATATGATATATTGTATTACTATTATTTTATAGTATATAAAATAATTATCATATAGCTATAAAATAATTAGTAATATAATAATTATTATAATCATCATCCTCCTATCTACTTCCAGGCTTTCAGCAGATCTTTCTTTGCTAAATCACATTAATTATGATAAAACCCTCTCAGTCTTTCCAGCTTTGCCTCTGTGTCTCGAGGTCTCTGCTGTGGCAGAGGAGGAGCTTCCTCCTTCACTCCAGAGGATTTAAATTCTCCTGATCCTGGTCTCCCACTCCTCTTCTCTGCCTTTGCAGCAGAGGGAAATGGAGAATTTTTGCTGCTCCTCCCGTGCCTGCAGCTCTCAGAAGATTCATTCAAAGCTTTTAAAACAAACAAAATTTCTGCTTCCACACCAGGAGCTGTGGGAGACACAAAAGTGCCCCAAATTTCTGTGCCTGGAGGTCCAACTCTGCACCCAGCACCTTCCCCACCCAGCCCAGGTTTGTCCTGCTCTGAGCAGGGATGGGACAGGGGGATGTCCAGAGGTGCCTCCCAAAGGAATTATTCCATGAATCCCTGATTTTGGTCCATCCCAGATTTCCCAAATCCCTGGAGGCCCTTGGGCTCTGCAGCTGGGGCAGGTGGAAATCAAGGATTCACTCCAGTCCCTCGTGCTGAGCGCTTGAAATGAAGAACAAATTCTCCTAATTGTTTTTTTCATTTTTTTTTTTTGGCAGATGATAAATTATTCTCCAACTTCACATCTCCTTAAGTTGGGGTTTGCAGCTCTGTTTACAAACCCTCTGAAAGCGATGCCTGAGCAAACAGACAATGAAAGGGATCCTGCAAACTGCACTCGTGTGGAATTGCTGCCTGGGAAGTGTCCACGGGGGAGAGAAAATCCTTCCTGCTCTCCCCGTTTGACATTCAGAATGTTTGCAAATCTGCCTCTTCCTTCCCTAATTATTTCTTGTTTGTTTGTTTGTTTGCGCTGGGAGGGTTTGCAGGGTGTGACAGCAGCTCAGGAAAATCTCTCCTTTTACAGCTCTGGGTGTTCCTGGGAAATTTGGGATATTCCCAAATTCCCATGGGGCTTTTGATGTTTTTGTGCTTTTTTCGAGCTCTGTGTTTTTGCTGAGTTCAATCCTCACAACTCCAAGTTCTGCCCTGGGAACCCCAGGCAGCCTGGACCAGCCCCACCCCATGGACAACCAGCCAGAATTTCCTAAAAACTTCCCAAAAATTCAATTCCTCTGGGATCCCATCCAGAACAAAGCCCAGCAGCTCCTGGATGTGAGCACAGCCCAGCCCAGGACGTCTCTCCTGCGGGCACAGAGTGGCAGGGCTGGTAATTTTGTGAATTGTATCATTAATAAAATATATTTTATTCTATTTGATGCTGGCTTTGGAAGGTTCCTCTATGATTATTACATTTTTAAGCATCGGATTTTTTTTTTTCCTTTTCTAAAGGCTTTACCGGAGGCTAAATTGAGATCTAATACAAAATTCAAAGAGGTTCTGCTGAAATGCCATTAAAATTTTAACTTTATGTTCTTTCAGGGCTTTAAAAGTTATAGAGGCAAAGCAGTACAAGCCAAGAGGAATTTAACTACCAGATTTCTGCACTCTGTTATGGGCAGAGTGTCCAAAAAAGAGATAAATTTTCCACTTTCTGAGAAGAATTTGGTAAAACAAACTGCTGAGGAACGAGTCCTTGGCCCATCCCTGACTAGAAATGACACATAAATGTCTCCAAGTGTTTAGAGCCTCGCAGGATGGGTTTAATTTACAGTCCTGAGGTATAAAAGCCTGGGGAGGGAGCCCTGGTGGGCACCAGAATTCCCATTTAACACCTGTGCCCCCGCTCGCAGCTGGAATTCTGGCTGGGATTCAGCACTTCAGCTCCGTGCAGGGAAAAAAGAGAAATATCACAGGCTGCCGTGCCTCCCCGCAGTGACTGCTCAGGGCTTTTAATTCCAGTGATAGCCGCTGAAAAATTCATGAAGGAGCTTTTCTGCTGCCTCACGGAACTCGGGTGGTGCCAGGGAAACATTCCCCGGCTCCGGGAGGGGTTTGGGTGAAATCTCTCTGCTTTTAGCTCTTCTTTAAACCAAAGAAAAGGAGCTTTGTGGTGCCCTGGGCGGTGCTGCGCTGCTGTTTTGGGGTTTTTTTGGGGGGTGTTTATCCATTCCTGGTTTTTTTTTGGATGGGGGGAATCAGCACATCCAGGAAATCCTGGAGAAGTGGGATGGGCAGGAAGCAGAGTGGGAATTCTGGCTGCACACAGGTGAATTGGGATGTGCATCCGTGTCCTCAATCCCAATCCCTGAATCCAGGGCTGCTCTGGCTCCATTGTAGGGCTCAAACACAATTTCCCTCTCTCCTGCTCACTCTTGATGGGTTTTGTCCTACTTGTTCACACAACTGCTCCTGGAGAATCTCCGTGCCTTTGTTTGACAGGGTCGAGCATTCCCCAGGGGGGATTCAGGCGTTCGTGTGGAAAAGGAAAAATCAGTTCCTTGCTGTGACCCAGAATTCCTGTGTGCACCACAGAGCCTTGGGGTGCCTGGCCTGGCAATAAACTGGTGGGACCAACTTTAATTGAATTATTAAATTTAATTAAATTTACGCCACGAGATAATGGGCTGATTCTTGGAGTCATTTTTAATTCTTTGGTTTTCATTACAATAAAATGGAACAGACAGAAATCAAATCTTTTTTTTTTGAGAAAAGGAGTGGGGGGGGGAGGACACTGTGGTATGGGCATGGGAAACTGCTCTGGTCCCTTTGGGTTTATTCCTTTTGCAGCCTCACATCTGCATTCCATAAAAAATTAAAAGACAAAATTGTTTTTTCTGGCACAAAATGCTCTGGTGCCGAAGGCAGCATTGGATGAGCAAAGCCCAGAGTGCTGAGGCATCAAATAGAAGATTTTGCAAAATATATATATATTTATATATATTACATCATACCTCCAATATAGACACAGATCCTAAAATTGAAATTCCTGAAGCTCTGAACTCGTTTCCTGTCCCTCTCCTCAATGACTTTCAACTGCTTCACTTTGTCCTGCCCTTCAGCTGAGGCCAAATGGATCCCAGAATCCAGAACCCAGGGGGCAGCAGGGAATCATCCTTTACAGACCTTGGGGTTTTTGGGGTTTTTTGGGAATCATCAGCAAAATCCGTGGTGGATGGTGGGTGAGGAATTTCATCTGTGGAAGAACAAAGGGAAGGATCACTGAGAGCAGCAGGAACGGGGGTGCAGGGGCTGGGGGGTGAACGAGCTGTGCTGGGTCTGGCAGCAAAGCTGGGGGGTCACCAGTGGGACCTGGGCTGGGATCTGGGCTGGGATCTGAACTGGGATCTAAACTGGGATCTGGGCTGGGATATAAACTGGGATCTAAATTGGGACCTGAGCTGGGGTCTGAACTGGGATCTGGGCTGGGATTTAAACTGGGATCTGAACTGGGATCTGGGCTGGGATCTAAACTGGGATCTGAACTGGGATCTGGGCTGGGATCTAAACTGGGATCTGAACTGGGATCTAAACTGGGATCTGAGCTGGGATCTGAGCTGGGATCTGAGCTGGGATCTGGGCTGGGAGCTAAACTGGGATCTGAACTGGGATCTGGGCTGGGATCTAAACTGGGATCTGAACTGGGATCTAAACTGGGATCTGAGCTGGGATCTGAACTGGGATCTGAACTGGGATCTGGGCTGGGATCTGGGCTGGGACCTGGTTTAGGGAAATCATTTATTTCCCTGAGAACCCGGAGATCCGGGGCAGGACCTGACTTCCAGCCCCAGGGGTGGGAGCTGCTGAGCTCCCCTGGGACTCTTGGGAAGAGGAGAAATGTCTGAGTATCCTGGCCAGTTATCCCATGGGAATGGCAGTGATCTGCCCGAGGAATTCTGTAAAATCTCCCTTCTGAAGGTGACTTGTTTTGTTTTTTGGAGCACGAGCAGAATTCTCTCCTTTCCATAGCAACTGGAGTTTAACAGCAGAAATGTCGGATGCCTGGGGAGATGTTCGGCTTTGGTGGAAGATTTTTGACAAGCAAACGTGGTCGAAATGTAGAAGTTCCTTTTATTTCTATTAAATAAAATTAGATATTACTTAGGGAGTAAGTAATAGGGAACCTGAGAGAAAATTAGGAAATATTCTTTGTTGGGTTTTCTGGGCAATACGAATTTAGGGGTGAGGGCAGAAGAGAGGAAAGGCTGCTGGAAAAAAGGAGGAATGTGTGAAAGCAGGGACATTCACACCTTCTTGTGGTGCAGCTGCCGAGGAAATCCTTCCCAGGCACCAACCAGTCCCCGGCAGAGTGAACTCTGCTGCCCTGTCTTGCAATATCACACTTATTTTGAGAAGATTTGGAAACGAAGTGTCTGGAAATCACAAGGGTTGCGAGTTTGTCTGAAGGGGATTTTTTTTGTTCTCTCTCCTACGTGATCACTTAGAAGAAAATGCTGCTGATGGCAGGAGCTGGGATGAGCTGGGCTGGTGGGTTTGGAGGGAAATATTGCAAAGAAATACCCCTGGGGAAGGAGAACAAACCCAGAGCACCTCCAAAATCCCACAGGGTCTCAATTCCCTCAAAAAAAAAAAAAAAAAAAAAAAAAAAAAATCCCACAGCACCTGAATTCCACCAAAAAACCACACAGCACCTCAATTCCTGAGTTGAGAACAAACCCACAGCATCTCAATTCCATAAAAAAACTCAGAGCACCCCAATTCCTGAATGCAAAATAAACCCACAGCACCTCAATTCCTTCAGTTTAAAACAAACATACAGCACCTCAACACACCCCCTGGGCCTCAATTCTCTCAAAAAAAACCCCTACAGCACCTCAATTCCATCAAAAAACCCCTACAGCACCTCAATTCCTGAGTTTTAAACAAACCCAGAACACCTCAATTCCATAAAAAAACCCAAACTCACAGCACCTCAATTCCTGACTGTAAAACAAGCACACAGCACCTCAATTCCTGAGTTTTAAACAAACCCAGAACACTTCAATTCCTTCAGTTTAAAACAAACACACAGCTCCTCAATTCCTGAGTTTAAAACCAACCCAGAGCACCTCAATTCCATTAAAAAACCCAAACTCATAGCACCTCAATTCCTGACTGTAAAACAAACTTATAGCACCTCAATTCCTGAGTTTAGAACAAACCCACAGCACCTTAATTCCATCAAAAAATCCCACAACACCTCAATTCCTGTTTAAAACAAACCCAGAGCACCTCAATTTCCTCAAAAAATCCCACAGCACCTCAATTCCTGAGTTTTAAACAAACCCAGAACACCTCAATTCCTTCAGTTTAAAACAAACCCACAGCTCCTCAATTCCTGAGTTTAAAACCAACCCAGAGCACCTCAATTCCATTAAAAAACCCAAACTCACAGCACCTCAATTCCTGACTGTAAAACAAACTTATAGCACCTCAATTCCTGAGTTTAGAACAAACCCACAGCACCTTAATTCCATCAAAAAATCCCACAACACCTCAATTCCTGTTTAAAACAAACCCAGAGCACCTCAATTTCCTCAAAAAATCCCACAACACCTCAATTCCTGAGTTTAAAACAAACCCACAGAACTCAATTCCATCAAATAAACCCACAGCTCCTCAATTCCTGACTGTAGAACAAACCCAGAGCACCCCAGCTCCCTCAGGATTTTGGCTGCAGGGCACAAAGGCCGCTCAGATCCTCTCCATCTCCCTGCTCTCCATCAATAGATGGAGCTGGTACCACACAAATCCTTGGGAAGTCAATCCAGGATGAGAGGGAAACATCAAACAGCGCTGGCACCCCTTTTAAATTGGATCTGTAATTGTTATCCCATCAAAATACATATGGATGAGGAAGATAAGGGGACTTTTTAAGGACCAATTCATTAAATTCTGATGAGTTTCCATCATATACCTGCTACAGTGCTTGAGTTTATTGGGAATAATGTTTTTATCAGCTGCCAACTCCCTTTGGTGACTTTTCTTTCATGATTTTTTTTTGGTTTTGAGATAAAACAATGCATTTTAGAGAAGCTGCTGATGACTGTGACGTTTGCCCAGGAATTTTTCTCTCTTACAGCTGCAGTTTGAAATTTATTTGGGGCCTGAATAATTCCTCCTAGTGCAATTCCACCTTTTATCACTGATTTAACCACTATTACTGGTCTGAAATGCAAGTTCATTTGGAAGGGTTGAATTCCCAGAAATTTGGGTTGGGGTGAGCAGGGGTGGGAGGGTTTTTATTCTGTTGGTGGCTGGGAGGTCCCAGGAGCTGAGATGGTTTTTGGGGAGGACACAGCTGGACAGAGACACATCTGGGCTGGGTTACTGAGAAATAAAAGGTTGGTTTGGTGAAAAAACCACTGAAATGGGAGAATCACAGATTGTGAGCTCGGCTGGTCTGGAATTGCTGCACAGAGCCCAGGAGTCACCTGGGGCAGTGTGGGATGGAGGATGGGATCAGGGCAGGGAAACCTCGCTGTGGCAATTCCCTGCCTGGATTCTGTTCATGGGAGATCATCCACGCAAAAATGGGAGATCATTAATCCAAAAATGGGAGATCATCAACCCAAAAAGGGGAGATCATTAATCCAAAAAGGGGAGATCATCAACTGAGAAATGGGAGATCATCAACCGAGAAATGGGGATCATTGACCCAAAAATGGGAGATCATTAATCCAAAAATGGGAGATCATCAACCCAAAAAGAGGAGATCATCAACTCAAAAACAGCAGATGATTAATCCAAAACCAGAAGATCATTAACCCAAAAATGGGAGATCATTAATCCAAAAATGGGAGATCATCAACCCAAAAACGGATCATCAACCGAGAAATAGGAGATCATTGACCCAAAAATAGGAGATCATCGACCCAGAAACAGGAGATCAACCACCCAGAAACGGGAGATCATGAATACAAAAACAGGAGATGATTAACCCAAAACCAGGAGATGAACCACCCAAAACTGGGAGATCATCAACCCAGAAATGAGAGATCATCGACCCAAAAATGGGAGATCATCAACCAAAAAATGGGAGATCATTAACCCAAAAATGGAAGATCATCAACCCAAAAAAGAGAGATCATCAACCCAAAAATGGAAGATCATCAACCCAAAAAAGAGAGATCATCAACCCAAAAATGGGAGATCATTAATCCAAAAATGGGAGATCATCAACCCAAAAATAAGAGATCATCAACCCAAAACCAGGAGATGAACCACCCAAAAATGGGAGATCATTAACCCAAAAATGAGAGATCATCAACCCAAAACCAGGAGAGGATGAGCCCTTTGTTCCTGGCGCCCTGGGAAGCACTGGCTGTGTTTGGGAAAGGTTTTTAATTTTTGGAAAGAGTGACAAAGGACTGGAATGGTCTGCCCTGGAGTCACCATCCCTGGGTGTGTTTAAAAAACCTGGAAGTGACACTGGATGCTGTGGGTTAGTCGAGGGGTTGGGGCTGGGTTGGGGCCGATGATATTAAAAGTCTCTTCCAACTTGGTGACTCTGAGATTCTGTGAATTCTGTGATTCTGTGAACTCTGTGAATTCTGTGAATTCTGTGAATTCTGTAATTCTGAGATTCTGTGACTCTGAGATTCTGTGAATTCTGTAATTCTGAGATTCTGTGATTCTGTGAATTCTGTAATTCTGAGATTCTGTGACTCTGAGATTCTGTGATTCTGTGAATTCTGTGATTCTGTGAATTCTGTAATTCTGTGATTCTGTGAATTCTGTAATTCTGAGATTCTGTGACTCTGAGATTCTGTGATTCTGTGAATTCTGTGATTCTGTGAATTCTGTAATTCTGAGATTCTGTGACTCTGAGATTCTGTGAATTCTGTGATTCTGTGATTTCTGTGAATTCTGTGATTCTGAGATTCTGTGATTCTGTGAATTCTGTGAATCCTGTGAATTCTGTAATTCTGAGATTCTGTAATTCTGGGATTTTGTGAATTCTGTAATTCTGAGATTCTGTGATTATGTGAATTCTGTAATTCTGAGATTCTGTGACTCTGTGATTCTGTGAATTCTGTGATTCTGTGATTTCTGTGAATTCTGTAATTCTGAGATTCTGTGAATTCTGTGAATTCTGTGAATTCTGTAATTCTGAGATTCTGTAATTCTGAGATTCTGTGATTCTGTGAATTCTGTGAATTCTATGAATTCTGTAATTCTGAGATTCTGAGATTCTGTGAATTCTGTGAATTCTGTGAATTCTGTAATTCTGAGATTCTGTAATTCTGAGATTCTGTGATTCTGTGAATTCTGTGAATTCTGTAATTCTGAGATTCTGTAATTCTGAGATTCTGTGAATTCTGTGAATTCTGTGATTCTATGAATTCTGTGAATTCTGTAATTCTGAGATTCTGTGAATTCTGTAATTCTGAGATTCTGTGAATGAATGAACCACCCAGGCAGGCACTCCGCAGCCCATCACCTCCCAGCAGTTAACTGATACTGAGTTTGGTGTTTCTCCTCCGATAAATCGCGGCAGAGCAGCAGAACTTTCCCGGTGAGGCAGGAGCAGCAGCTCCTCCTTTCTTCCCTGTGCTGGCGTGACCCGGGGAGGGGAAGGATCCAGGGAGAGAGGTTTTATCCTAAATCTAACAGGGGGATCTGCTATTGGTTTAATCACATCCCTGTGTGCTGGCAGGTAATCATGGATAGCATCACCAGTTGTGATAACGGGATCGCTATCAGCAGCACCTCTCCAGGATGTGGCTTTAATTAAAATCACACAGGGTGAGATTCCCGAGCTGGCATCTCAAAATCAGCCTGGACAGCGACAGGGGAATAAATGGGAATTGTCTGGTACAGGGAGAAAGGAGAGAAGCGTTTGCTGAGCATTAATCAGCTTTGCTGGGTGGAACTGGGAAATTCGAGGGGAAGGGAAGGGAAGGGAAGGGAAGGGAAGGGAAGGGAAGGGAAGGGAAGGGAAGGGAAGGGAAGGGAAGGGAAGGGAAGGGAAGGGAAGGGAAGGGAAGGGAAGGGAAGGGAAGGGAAGGGAAGGGAAGGGAAGGGAAGGGAAGGGAAGGGAAGGGAAGGGAAGGGAAGGGAAGGGAAGGGAAGGGAAGGGAAGGGAAGGGAAGGGAAGGGAAGGGAAGGGAAGGGAAGGGAAGGGAAGGGAAGGGAAGGGAAGGGAAGGTGTGTGATGACATTTTTGTATTTGCAGTCAGTTTTTCTGGTAGAACACCAACCCCTGAGGCCAGGTGTGGACAGGTGAAGCAAACCCCGTGTGCCACTTTGCCGAGTTCTTCATCCTGAGCTGGCAGAATTTTCCCTAAAGCCAGAGGAAATTCAAATTCCATTTGTCTTCCAAGTGAGGGACACTTGCAGTGAGCCCTCAGCCAGAGTTCAGTGCGTTCCAGTAAAATTCAATAATTTTTCATCACGTTCCGGTGCTGACTGCTTCCCTCTGCTGCCCGGAGCCAGAAGTGTCGGGAATGCCCAAATTCCAGCCGGGATTGGGAGTTTTTGGTTGGTCAATTTGAAATTTTTTTGCTATGAGATAGGATTAGGAGGAAGGCAAAACAGGCTTAACTTTAAATGGTACAAAGAAAAACTTTATTACTAGAAACCATAAGAAAAAAACTTAGAATAAAACTTTGGACTACTTTTCTTCCCCTTTCCCCTTACACTTCTTTTTTTTTTTTTTTTTTTTCATACTGAAAACATACAGAAAACAACTTAGCTTATTATCTTTGAAAGCAAGGATTTAGGTGGGCAAATCTATAAAGGGCCTGGAATAAAATAATAATTAAATAATAATTAAATAATAATTAGATAATAATTAAATAATAATTAAATAATAATTAAATAATAATTAGATAATAACTAAATAATAATTAAATAATAATTAAATAAGGATTAAACAATAAATAAGGATTAAACAATAATTAAATAATAAATAATAATTAAATAATAAATAATAATTAAATAATAATGAAAGCTGGAGTCAGAATTCTTCCCCACCCAGTTGGAGGAAATGCTGCAGGTGAAATTTCAAGTGTGGCTGATTTCCCCAATTTACAAATCAAAGAGCAAATTAGGTATGAAGATTGTGACATTTTCCAAATGCCTGTGCCACGATTCCCAAAATCCATGAGTGAAATTCAGATGTTGTCTCTCCCCCCTGGAATGTTAATGCTCAGTTCCCCATTTTCCTTTTTATCAGATCCACTTTGCTCTGCACTCCTTGGAAAGAGCAAACACAGGGAAATGCAAATAATTGCATTTTATTTCATCTTGGATTAATGAATTAAAAAATAATATAGATTTTCAGCTCATCAGAGCTGCTGGCTTGTGACAGATCAAATGGGGACTTCAGCTGAAAGCGAGTGGCTGGGAATTGTTTAGAGAAACATCACCAGGGTTTTTAAAGAGTTTTTTTTCTCATCTCTGAGGAGGATGAAGTTTATCCTTTGAAATTAAAGAGTTTCTTTTTTTTTTTTTTTTTTTTTTTTTATTGATATGGGAACAAGACAAAACTTGAGTGGACTGCAAAATGCAGATGGGAGCTGCTCCCAAGAGCAGCCTGGGCTCGCTGGTTAAAGCCAGCAGAGCGAAATTCTGGTGAAATTCTGCAGCAATTCTCTGCCAGGGTCTCTTCGGGGGCTGGATCCACTTTGTGTCCTGCTGCTCGGGGCAGTAATTGGATATTTTGTGAGATTTGCAAAGTCACACAAAGACCCAGAGCCACGGGAACACTCCTGGGAAGGCTGTGTGGAGAGGAGGGAGGGGCGCTGAGAAAGAGGAGAAAAAAATGATAAAACTTGTCTTTGGTGCCGTGAATTGTGAAAATTCTGCATTGTGAATTTTGAAATTCTGCATTGGGAGCTGTGGGAATGCAGAGGCTCAGCTGGGAAGGGCAGAACGGGCCAGGCTGGGAGTGCACAGAACCCTGGGCTAGGCTGAGGGAGGAATCCCAGAGGCAGGGATGGAGAAAGGGCTGCACAGAATATCCAAATGTCCAACAGCTGCTTTTATTGCTGGCTGGGCAGAGCAGGATCCTGGACAGGGCAGGGATGGGGGAATGTGTTCAGAACTGATCTGCAATATCTGTTTTTATTGTCATTGGGCAGAGCAGGATCCTGAATGGAGCAGGGATGGGGGAATGTGCTCAGAACTGATCTCCAATATCTGTTTTTATTGTCATTGGGCAGAGCAGGATCCTGAACACGGCTGGGATGGGGGAATGTGCTCAGAACTGATCTCCAGTATTTGTTTTTATTGCTGGCTGGGCAGAACAGAATCCTGGACAGGGCAGGGATGGGGGAATGTGCTCAGAACTGATCTGCAATATCTGAGACTGGCACAGCAGGATCCTGGATGGAGCAGGGATGAGGGAATGTGCTCAGAACTGATCTCCAATATCTGTTTTTATTGTCATTGGGCAGAGCAGGATCCTGAACACGGCTGGGATGGGGGAATGTGCTCAGAACTGATCTGCAATATCTGTTTTTATTGCTGGCTGGGCAGAACAGAATCCTGGATGGAGCAGAGATGGGAGAATGCGCTCAGAACTGATCTGCAATATCTGAAACTGGCAGAGCAGGATCCTGGATGGAGCAGGGATGGGAGAATGTGCTCAGAACTGATCTGCAATATCTGAGAGTGGCACAACAGGATCTTGAATGGAGCAGGGATGAGGGAATGTGCTCAGAACTGATCTGCAATATCTGTTTTTATTGTCATTGGGCAGAACAGAATCCTGGATGGAGCAGAGATGGGGGAATGCGCTCAGAACTGATGTCTCAATATCTGTTTTTATTGTCATTGGGCAGAGCAGGATCCTGAATGGAGCAGGGATGAGGGAACGTGTTCTACAAACACCAGGGGATCCTAAACTCCTCCAGGAGCAGCAGCAGAGTGTCCCAAACTCGAGGGCAGAGGAAGAAAAAGCGGAATTTCAGCACTTTGGGACATTCCTGGTGCCCTGAGCATCCCGACACTTTTATCCCCGCACCATCGGTGCCCGGGAGCAGCTCCTGATGGCCGGGCTGGGCCACGGAATTCCTGAATTCCTGGTCTTTGTCCTTGCCGGGGATCCCCGCTCTGAGCTCTTTACCTGTCGCTCAGGTGTGAGCACCTGCAGCCGCCCCCAGCCTGGGCTCTCTGTGCCGGTTCAGGTGCGTTTATTCTCTTTTATCTCTGCTCACCTGATGGTTCAGGTGCGTTTATTCTTTTATCTCTGCTCACGTGATGTTCAGGTGAGTTTATTCAGTTTTATCACTGCTCACGTGATGGTTCAGGTGCGTTTATTCTCTTTTATCTCTGCTCACGTGATGGTTCAGGTGAGTTTATTCTCATTTATCTCTGCTCACGTGATGGTTCAGGTGCGTTCATTCTCTTTTATCTCTGCTCACCTGATGGTTCAGGTGAGTTTATTCTCTTTTATCTCTGCTCACCTGATGGTTCAGGTGCGTTTATTCTCTTTTAGCTCTGCTCTGTCGCATCACAGGGATGTTCAGATTTGTGAGAGCAGCACAGGAGGAGCAGCTGCCTCTCATTTGCCCTCCTCTGAGGAAATCCCGGCGGTGGAAATCCTGATTTATGGGCGGTGGAAATCCTGAGCTCCATCAAACACTCCGTGCTCACCTGGCTGCAGAGCCACAGGCCGGGGGTGCCTTTGCAAGCTCAGCTTCTTCTGCTGAGCCTCCAGGATTTATATTTTTGTATTTCCCCCCCCTCCTGCAGCTCCCTTTATTGAAAATGATCAGGGTCTCCTCTCCACAAAGATTTCCTTTCAGCTGGAACGTGCTCAGTGAGCTCACAGGGTTTGCAGGGATCTCTCCAGTGCCCAGCTGAGCACAAGAACAATCCTGAGATGGGGAAAAGGAGCCCAGAAGTTCCTGTGGGGGCAGATTTTGGGTTCCTGCCCCTCCCAGGGAGGTTTTCTCACCAGGATGTGGCTTTAAGGTGTTCAGGAAAAGCCAAAACAAGCAACTCTCTCCTCTTTGACTTTTATTTTTTCATGAGGTTTTGATGCAGCTGCTCGAAGTTGAGGCTGGGAGTTTCCAGGAAATGCAGGCTGCAGATGTGGAACGTGGAGCAGGCCTCCATTCCTGGAATCCCTGAAGTGATGCTGTGCACAGAGCTCCATCCCTGCTCTTATTCTGCATTTTATTTATCCTGCAGCAGCGCCTGAAGGACGGATAGCTCCAGCTTGAGCTGCACTCCAGCCTCACCCTGAGATTTGATTTCTGTGGAATATTCTGCTTATTTCCATTTCCAAGTGCGCTGATTGAAGCCACAGCTGCTGCCCTTATTTCTACTTTTGCTCTCTCCTTCCCCATCAGAGCCACGTTATAAACTGGATATTTTTATCTGAAGCACCAAACACAGACTTGGTGGCGTAGGCAAAAATCCATAATTAGAGGGGCTGGAGGCACAAGTGGCTCCGTGTGCTGACGTGGGCAGGCTCTGCCACCTGAAAACTTTCCTGTGGAGCTGCCCAGCTCTGCCCCTCCCCGGGGCTTTTGTTTGCTTTGGGGATTTTTAATTATTATTTTTATTATTTTTGTTTTCCTTGGCAGCGTGGAACACAGAGAGATGACCCAAATGGCTCTTGAAGGAAATGTATTTTTCATTTTCTTTGCTCCTCGTTGTGAGCTCGAGCCTCGTTGGCGAGGGAATAAGGAATCTTCTGATGTGATGGGCTCAGATATTGATTTTTTTTTTCCCTCCTCTCTCTTAAAATTCTGTTTACAAATTCCTTTTGCTTTAATTATTTGTTTCCTCCTGCAGCCAGTACAAAGCCAGCCTGCAGGACTGAGTGCCAGCCCTGCCCTTGGATGTGGATCTGATCCTGCTGCCTTGTCCCAGCCTCTCCCAGGCAGGGGTCCCAAAATGTTTGGGATACCTGAGCCCCCCCAAACTTGGGAAATGAGGAGGGTTTGGAACTGGGGAGGCTGGGATGGGGAGAGCTCAGGGTATGGATGGGGATGAGCCCCGAGATCTGGGCTGGGCCCCGATGGAAATGGAGTTTATTTCCAAAAGAGTGATGGAAATGGAGTTTATTTCCAAAAAGGGGGAAGGAAATGGAGTTGATTTCCAAAAAGAGGGATGGAAACTGAGTTTGTTTCCTAAAGGGGGAAGGAAATGGAGTTGACTTCCAAAAGAAAGGGGATGAGCCCTGAGCTCTGCTCTTGGCCCCAATGGAAATGGAGTTTATTTACAAAGGAGTGATGGAAATGGAGTTTATTTCCAAAAGAGTGATGGAAATGGAGTTTATTTACAAAAAGGGGAAGGAAATAGAATTGATTTCCAAAAAGGTGAAGGAAATGGAGTTGATTTCCAAGAAGGCAAAGGAAATGGAGTTGATTTCCAAAAGAGGGGTGGAAATGGAGTTTGTTTCCTAAAGGGGGACGGAAATACAGTTGATTTTCAAAAAGGTGAAGGAAATGGAGTTGACTTCCAAAAGAAAGGGGATGAGCCCTGAGCTCTGCTCAACACCTGCTGGAAATGGAGTTGATTTCCAGAATAAAAGGGGAATGGACACAAAAATTACAACGTCTTGGCCAGGAATTCCAGAGCAGCCAGAATTCCTCACAGCCCCAGGTGCAAACACAGCCCAGCTGTTCCTGCCCTGTGCCGTGGGGATCTCCACCCAAATCTCATTTTGTGCCTCCTCCTGCCCCGTTCCTGCAGGGTTTGTGTCCCACACAGCTCTGACACTCCAGACTCTGCCCCTTTCCTCTCCCCTCTGCCCACTGCAAAGAAAACACCACAAATTCCCCAAACCCTGTGCCCAGGCTGGATCCAAGGGCAGAGCCTGGCTGTTCTTTGTGAGCACAGCTCATCCTCCAGCCTTGCCCTCTCCTTCAGGTGCTGCCTTTGCTTCCAACCTCTGGCTCCTGGATTGATCCGGAGCACAGCAGCCCTGGTTTCACTCAGGCAGAGCCAGGAAGTTTTGGCCTTGGCCCCTCGTGGTGTGTCCTGATCAGGTGTGTGATAAAAATATTGATGTGCAATTAGCTGGGGAAGGGAAACTGCTGCTGCTGCTGCTGCTGGCAAGAAACAGAATTTTAAATCACAGCCCGCTGCAATATTGATAACAGCAGCCCAGGGTGGGCTTGGGGGGCTTTTCATCCCCACAGGAATGTGGTTTTAGGGGTTTGGGCCCAAATGTGCGAGTTTGAAGGGTAAAGCAACGTGGGGAGGGTGGAGAGGGGCAGGGAGGGTGCGGGGCCACGCCCGGGTGTCCCCTCCTGGCCTCGGGTCCGGGGGAAGGCGCGGAGCGGCTCCCGGGGGCTCTGCCGGGGTGGGGACAGTGCGGGGCGGACCCTGGGCGTGTCCTCATCCCGCACACCTGGGCGTGTCCCGCACACCTGGGCGTGTCCTGATCCCGCACACCTGGGCGTGTCCCGATCCCGCACACCTGGGCGTGTCCTGATCCCACACACCTGGGCGTGTCCTCATCCTGCACACCTGGGCGTGTCCCCATCCCGCACACCTGGGCGTGTCCTCATCCTGCACACCTGGGCGTGTCCCCATCCCGCACACCTGGGCGTGTCCAGCTCACCTGGGCGTGTCCCAGCTCACCTGTGCGTGTCCTGATCCCGCACACCTGGGCGTGTCCTCATCCTGCACATCTGGGCGTGTCCAGCACACCTGGGCGTGTCCTGATCCCACACACCTGGGCGTGTCCTCATCCTGCAAACCTGGGCGTGTCCCAGCACACCTGGGCGTGTCCTCATCCTGCACACCTGGGCGTGTCCTGATCCCGCACACCTGGGCGTGTCCCCATCCCGCACACCTGGGCGTGTCCTGATCCAGCACACCTGGGCGTGTCCCCATCCCGCACACCTGGGCGTGTCCTGATCCCGCACACCTGGGCGTGTCCAGCACACCTGGGCGTGTCCTCATCCTGCACACCTGGGCGTGTCCCAGCACACCTGGGCGTGTCCTCATCCTGCACACCTGGGCTTGTCCTGATGCCGCACACCTGGGCGTGTCCCCATCCCGCACACCTGGGCGTGTCCAGCTCACCTGGGCGTGTCCCCATCCCGCACACCTGGGCGTGTCCTGATCCCGCACACCTGGGCGTGTCCAGCACACCTGGGCGTGTCCAGCTCACCTGGGCGTGTCCCCATCCCGCACACCTGGGCGTGTTCCCATCCCGCACACCTGGCCGTGTCCCAGCACACCTGGGCGTGTCCCCTCGCACCTGGCTGCCCCTCCCCCGCCGCGCTTTGGGGAGGTGAATGGGGGGGTTCACTCGCGTGTCCCCATCCCCCCCCACCTGTGCGCGCGCCGCCGGCAGGACCCGCCCCGCGCGCCGCTAATTGGCCGCGGGGGGAGGGGCGGCTCATTAGTGATGCGGGCGCGCGCCGCGGCCCCGGAGTCGGCGGCGGCCGGAGCGGGGAGCGGAGCCCGCACCGCATCCCCGGGAACCGCATCGGCGGCGAGACGGGGCGGGGGAGAGGAGCGGGGAAACCGCCCCAAAACCGCCCCTGAGCGGCCACAAACCCCGGCGGATTCCCTGGCTTGAGTCCGGCTCCGCATCCCCGGCTCCGCATCCCGGGCATCCATCCCCGGTTCTATCCCGGGCTCCATCCCTGGGGCTCCATCCCCGGTTTTATCCCGGGGCTCCATCCCAGTTCTATCCCGGGGCTCCATCCCCGGGCTCCATCCTCGGCTCCGCATCCCGGTTCTCTCCCGGGGCTCCATCCTCGGCTCCATCCCGGTTCTCTCCCGGCTCCATCCCGGTTCTCTCCCGGCTCCATCCCTGTTCTCTCCCGGCTCCATCCCCGGCGCTGCGGGCTCAGCATGGGCGGAGGAGCCCCGCGCCTGCACCGGCGGCTGCTGCTGCTGCTGCTGCTGGGGCTGTGCAGCTGGACGGCCGCGCTGCGAGGTAAGCGGGGCTCGTTCTGCCCTCCCCGGGGCGAGCGCGGGGCGTGGGGGGTCCCACCGGTTGCTCCGGGGATGGGGGAGCGGGAACAGCGACCGGGGGGATGGCGGGGACCCGCCGGGAGAAATACCCACATCCCATCTCCCGGAGAAACACCCGCATCCCAGCGCCGGGAGAAACATCCGCTATCCCACCTCCGGGAAAAACATCCGCTATCCCACCTCCGAGAAAAATCTCCGCTATCCCACCTCCGAGAAAAATCTCCGTTATCACAGCGTCGGGAGAAACACCCGCATCTCACCTCCGGGAGAAATAGCCGCATCCCATCTCCCGGAGAAATCTCCGCTATCCCACCTCCGGGAAAAACATCCGCTATCCCATCTCCCGGAGAACCACCCACATCCCATCACCCGGAGAATCGGCCACCCCGCCGTGGGGACCGGAGGCGCCGGCGCCGAGCTGCGCTGCGGGGTCGCGGGCTGGTCCTGAGCTCGTCCCGGGTTTGTCCCGGGTTTGTCCCGGGCTGGTCCCGGCTCGTCCCGGGTTTGTCCCAGGCCAGTCCCGAGCTGGTCCCGGCTTCTCCCGGGCTGGTCCCGGTTCATCCCGGGCTGGTCCCGGGTTGGTCCCGGTTCATCCCGGCTCGTCTCGGGCTGGTCTCGGCTCATCCCGGGTTGGTCCCGGCTCATCCCGGCTCGTCCCGGGCTGGTCCCGGTTCATCCCGGGTTGGTCCCGGGTTGGTCCCTGGCTGGTCCCTGCTCGTCCCGGGCTGCTCGCGGCCGTTCGGGTCCCTGGGGCTCAGCGCATCCCCGCAGGCTGCGGTCCGGGCACGGAGCGCTCCGCGCTGTGCGGCGCAGCCCGCGGGGCTCGGAACCGGTTCTGGCTCCGGTTCTGGGCCCGGGCACCGCTCGGGACATCCCGGGACGGCGTTCGGGAGGTTCAGGGACCCCGCGGGCAGCGCGGTCTCACCCCCGGGTGCCTGCAGCGCGCAGCGGGTGGATCTGTTCTCCATGAGCAAGGCACACTCTGGAGATGCTCCGAGTCCTTTTTTTTGAGTAATTTCATGGAACTTTTCCCCGGTAAATCACCGGGGGCAGTCACCTCCTCAGGGCACCCAGCCCGGGGATGTCACCAGCCCGCACTGCCCGGTGTCCCGCAGGCTCGGCGGGGCTGGGAGCACTCCTCCCGGCGCTGCGGGCGCGGGGATGTGCGGGGAGAGCGGAGACGCGCGGGGAAGCGCAGGGATCCGCGGGGAGGTGCAGGGATGCTCTGGGATGCGCGGGGATGTGCGGGGGTGTGCAAGGATCCGCGGGGATGCTCTGGGATGCGCGGGGATGCGCTGGGAGCTCTGGGATGTGCGGGGATGCGCTGGGATGTACAAGGATGCTCTGGGATGCGCGGGGATGTGCAAGGATGCGCTGAGATGCGCGGGAATGTGCGGGGATGTGCAAGGATGCGCGGGGATGTGCGGGGATGTGCAAGGATGCGCGGGGAGCGCTGGGAGCGCGGGGATGTACAAGGATGCGCGGGGATGCGCGGGGATGTGCAAGGATGCTCTGGGATGTGCGGGGATGCGCTGGGATGCACAAGGATGCGCTGGGATGTGCAAGGATGCTCTGGGATGCTCTGGGATGTGCGGGGATGCGCTGGGATGTGCGGGGATGCGCGGGAATGTGCGGGGATGCGCTGGGATGCGCTGGGATGTACAAGGATGCGCTGGGATGTGCGGGGATGCGCGGGAATGTGCGGGGATGCGCGGGAATGTGCGGGGATGCGCGGGCGGGGCTCTGCTCTCCCTCTCGGAGGAACACGCACCTCCTGCGGGAGGCAGCTCCGTGCCCAGGCTCTGTGGTGTCCATTGCTCCCGCGCAGACTTTGCGGCTCCTCACGGATTCCTCTCCCTCCACTCACCCGCCCTGCCTGCGCTTCCATTTTCCTCTGCATGGAATTTATGGGCTTTGCTCTCTGTAGCCACGGGCTTGTGCCAGCTCGCCACAGGTGCTGGAGCCTCCCTGGCCACCTCACCTGCCCGGAGCTCTCCCTGAATTTCGGCTGAATTTTGTATAGCAAAACAAAATGTGCCCTTTTGGGGGAGGAGAAAAAACCCCAACCAGCCCCAGAAGAGCCCCACCGGCTCATAGGACAGTGAAATAACTGAAGAGAGGAGCATGGAAAATGACATTTCTTAATTTTTTTTTTATTATACTTTGAGAAGAATCAGTGCCCAAATCTGTGCTGGGGGTGCCCAAATCAGAGCTGGGGGTGCCCAAATCAGTGATGTAGGTGCCAAAATCAGAGCTGGGGGTGCCCAAATCAGAGCTGGGGGTGCTTGGTGCCTCCTGCGCTTCCCACCTGGGAACCTCTGGCAGCTCTTGCTCCGGGGGAAGTGTGGCCAGGATCTGGAATTTCAGACCAGGGAGCTGGAGGAAGCTCCTGCTGCTGCCAAGTAACAAATTCCAGCTCTGTAATTAAAACTCGCCAGGGCTGGGGCAGAGTTTTGGGCAGAACAGGGATTTTTGGGCAGAACAGGGATTTTTGGTGGTGCTGCCTGGTGTTCACTGGCAGCTCTGGCTGAAGCAGTTAAAGCTCAGCTAAACCCCGGAGCTGGGAGGTTTTAGTTTATGAAGTTGTCCCAAAGCTGCCTCAGAGACAGATTGTGCTCAGATTTCTGTTCTGAGCGGGGATTAAAGACAAATGGAACGGTTGTAGAAACCCCTGGCATGGCATTTGAAATCTGCTGGAATGAAAACACACGGATTGCTCCGGGCTTTTGCTCCTACAGGAAAAAAATTGCACAGACGGGCTGATAATTGGAGAAGAGAGTCACTAATATTTATTATCTGCTGCCTCCAAACTGATTTTGAGTTGCACATCTCTGAATGAAGATGTGACCACGAGTTTTAATTCTCGGCTGCGTCTTGATGCCCCAGCCCGGAGCTGAGTCCGGCACAGCTCTGAGACCCGATGGATTGGGCGCTGAACGAGCGATATCTGGGGATTTTCCGGCTCTGCTCGGGTTTGTGATGATGAAGCGAAGCCGCTGAAGGGTGGGGTGGCTCTGTGGAGCTGTTGGGGCAAAGATCTCCGAGCATCGCTGTGGGTTTGGGGAGGTTTTAGTCGCTTTTTTTGCCGTGAGCACGCCGTGCTCAGAGAGCTGTGAGTGTACAGTGGTGCTGTGCACGGAAAAAAACGCTGGGTTCGGGTAAAACCAGCGATTTCTGCTGGTGTGGGGATGAGTCTGGCGGTGAGGGCAGGGCTGGGGTGCCAGCGGTGCATTTAATGATGGAAATTAGATGAGCCCCCAATTAATTCACCCTGAAGGGGCTGGGGTTTCATCGAGTGCCTGAGGATCCTGGCAGGGCAGTGCAGGAGCCACCAGGGCCCATCTCTGCTCCAGGGGGTCTGGGGTCATCCAGCAGCTCTGGGTGGGACATTGCTGCAGTGCCAGCCCCAGGTGTCCCTGCACTGACTCATTTATTTATTTATTTATTTATTTATTTATTTATTTATTTATTTGTCCCTGTATTGATTTATTTGTCCCTTTATTTATTTATTTATTTATTTATTTATTTATTTATTTGTCCCTGCATTGATTTATTTGTCCCTCTATTTATTTATTTATTGATTTATTTGTCCCTGCATTGATTTATTGATTTGTCCCTGCATTGATTTATCCCTCTCCAATCCCCAGCCCTGGGTGCTGCTGGAACCTCTCCTGGCTCTGCTGGAGTCTCTCCACGCAGACAATTTTCGTGTTTTGATCTCTTTAGGACAAAGTGATGATTAAAATAACAACCACGCTCCTCTCTCAGCCATCCTCCCACTCCTGCAGTGCCTCGTGTGGGCTCTGTCAATATTTATGTTATTTAATTTGTGACTTCCCAGGAAATGAATGAACTCCCTTCCCTGGTGGCTTTAGGAGCTGCTCGAGGTCCAGTTCCCATTTTTCCAGCTGTGCAGTTCCCATTTTTCCAGCTGTGCTGGCTGTGCAGCTTTGCTCTCTAGGGACACTCAGAGTTTGGGACAAGGATTATTTCTCAGAACCATGAGGAATTTGGGGGCTCCTGGCCATGCAGGAGTTTGGAATTATTTCTTTGGGGGTTCTCTTCTCTTCTCTCCTGTGTTTTTTCTGCATTTCTCACTGTGTTTGTGATGTGCTGTAACAGAATTTGGGAGAGAATTCAGAGAGGAAGTGGCAAAGCCTGGCTTTGGGCAGGAATATGCTCCAGTCTGGGCTGGTTTAGAGCTCTGAGCCTCGTGTTTTCATTTGCTGGGGCGTGTTCCAAACACAAATAATGTGATTTATGCTAAGATGGAAAAGCACAGAGTAGAGGAGGCCTTGGGGCTGCTGGCTGTGTCTTTCCTGTATTTTTAGCTCTGCTTCTGGCTGAAGGTGGAGTCTGAGGAAGGAGCAGGATGCTGACACCAGAGGCTGCTGTTTCAGAGCCTTTGGGATGCTGCTGGAGCAGATGGTCACATTCATCTGCCTCAAACACAAAAATCGTTTCCTCTTCTATTTATACTTCTCAGTGGCTCTGGGCAGCAGGGTTTGTGTCCCATCAGCTCTCACAGGATTAATAAATCTCATTTTGGGGCAGGCAGGGGTTCAGAGGAGCCTGGAATTCACCTGCACAGAGGTGATGAAGGCTCCCATCTCCTTCCCCTCCTCACCCACCCCCCTGTGACCTTTTGAACCACTCAAAAATATTATTAATAAAGAGGCAGGGCTGAGCACTGGGTTCAGGGAGTTCATCCTGCCTGGAAAACAGCTGGATTTAGGGCTGAGCTCCTCTGGGAGACACCCCTGGGGCCAGGGCTGAGGGGAGGGTGGAATAGAAAAGTGCTGGGAAATTGGGAAATCTGCCTGGCAAAGGCTCAGTTCCCCATCCAGAAGCACCAGCTCCATTCCCAACCCCCATTTTCCTGCCTCTGCTCTCCTCACCCCAAATCTTGGGGAAGGGTTTTGGTGTTTGAGAGATAAGGGAGAAAAAGAAAAGTTATAATGCCCCAAAATGTGATTATTGAAATCATTCCCCTCCTGGCCAGCAGCTCCAGGTCTGGCTTGGAGTGTTGGGAATAAAAACCTCCACTGCTGCTTTTGGGGGATCAGGATGGGGAAATTCCTGCAATCCCAGATTGTGGGAATGGGGAAATTCCTGCAATCCCAGATTGTGGGAGTGGGAATTTATTTCAGCTTTTACTGAATACCCTTAAACCATCAGACCCCTGTAAGTGGTGATCACTTGGTATAAAACAAAATAAAATTCAGTTTAAAACCCCCTGGCCAATGTTCCCATAGCTGAAGTAGGGAAGGAAGGCAGAGGAGGAGCTGAAGGATTTTTTCCTTTTTCCAAAAACCAATCCCTTCCACCCTCCAGGAAAGGAGTGGGATGTTCTTGCAGCTCCCTTTGTCTTTCCCCCAAAAGCAGAGAATATTCTGGTTTTGCTGTGATTGCTCTGAGTGAGGGTTTGCTTCCAAAAACCCCAAAATCCAGGGAAATCCTGGCAGGGAAAAGTGTCCCAGCCCTGGCTCTGCTGCAGGAGCCTCAGCCCAGATTGGTTTGATGCTCCCAGGGCTGATAACCATATATAAAAATCATATAAACCACATAATAAAAATCTGCCGTCCTGCAGACAATTCTCATTAATTCCCCAGTACCTTAATCTGTGTCAAGGAAGGTGAAATGCATCAAACCCTAAATGAGGATTTTTTTTTTTTAATAATAGAACCTTGGCACAGCCAAGGGACTGGTGCAGAGCATCTCAAAGAGAGAGTTTTTAGTTTAAGGTCTTAAATTGCATTAAAATTCAGGAAAAAATAATAGATAAAATAAATAAATAAAAATAAAATAATAAAAAATAAAATAATAAAAAATAAATAAAATAATAAAAAAATAAAATAATAAAAAATAAAATGCAGAAACAGCCTCTCCTCCATCCCAGCTGCAGCCTGGGACTCCTCAGCCCTGTTCACTCATCCTTTAAACCCTGCCCAAGTTGGGGCTGAGGGTGTCAGAGGCTTTTCTGGGATGGGTTTGGTGAGAGCCAATTAGTCCTGGAGCGCTGCTGATGTCACGGGCTCAGCTGGGAACAAAAGGCTCTTTTTTGGGAGCATTTGAGCAGAGTTTTATCTAAAAGTGCTGGATTAACACAACAAATGGAGCCATGGACTCTTCCCACTCGCTGAACGGGCAGATTTGTATTCCTGCTTTCCTCCCTCTCCAGGGATTTCCATCCCTCCTTTCATCCTTTCCCAGGGATTTTCATCCCTCTTTTCCTCCCTTCCCAGGGATTTTCATCCCTGTTGATTTTCCTCCTATCCCAGAGATTTTCATCCCCATTTTCCTCCCTTCCCAAGGATTTTTTTATCTCTGTTTTCATCCCTGTTGGTTTTCCTCCCTTCTCAGAGATTTCCATCCCTCTTTTCCTCCCTTCTCAGGGATTTTCATTCCTGTTTTTCTCCCTTCCCAGAGTTTTCCATCCCCGTTTTCCTCCCTTCCCAGAGATTTTCATCCCTGTTGGTTTTCTTCCCTTCTCAGAGATTTCCATCCCTGATTTCCTCTCTTCACAGGAATTTTTTTCCTGATTTCCTCCCTTCCCAGAGATTTTCATCCCTGTTGGTTTTCTTCCCTTCCCAGAGATTTTCATTCCCTTTTTTCCTCCCTTCCCAGGGATTTTTTATCTGTTTTCATCCCTGTTTTCCTCCCATCACAGAGATTTCCATTTCTGTTTCCATTCTTGTTTTCCTCCCTTCTCAGGGATTTTCATCCCTGTTTTTCTCCCTTCCCAGAGATTTCCATCCCTGTTTTCCTCCTTTCCCAGGAATTTTCACCCCTGTTGATTTTCCTCCCTTCCCAGAGTTTTCCATCCCTCTTTTCCTCCCTTCCCAGATATATCCATCCCTGTTTTCATCCCTCTTTTGCTCCTTTCCCAGAGATTTCCATCCCTGTTTCCTCCCTTCCCAGTGATTTCCATCCTGTTTTCATCCCTATTTTTCTCCATTCCTACAGATTTTCATCCCTGTTTTCCTCCCTTCCCAGATGTTTCCATCCCTCTTTTCCTCCCTTCCCAGAGATTTTCATCCCTGTTGGTTTTCTTCCCTTCCCAGAGATTTTCATCCCCATTTTCCTCCCTTCCCAGGGATTTTTTATCTATTTTCATCCCTGTTTTTCTCCATTCCCACAGATTTCCATCCCTGTTTTCCTCCCTTCCCAGACATTTCCATCCCTGTTTCCATCCCTCTTTTTCTCCTTTCCCAGAGATTTCCATCCCTGTTTCCTCCCTTCCCAGTGATTTCCATCCTGTTTTCATCCCTATTTTTCTCCATTCCTACAGATTTTCATCCCTGTTTTCCTCCCTTCCCAGAGATTTCCATCCCTCTTTCCTCCTTTCCCAGAGATTTCCATCCCTCTTTTCCTCACTTCCCAGATATTTCTATCCCTGTTTTCATCCCTCTTTTTCTCCCTTCCCAGAGATTTTCATCCCTGTTTCCATCCCTGTTTTCCTCCCTTCCCACAGATTTTCATTCCTGTTTTCCTCCCTTCCCAGACATTTCCATCCCTGTTTCCATCCCTGTTTTCCTCCCTTCCCAGAGATTTTCATTCCTGTTTTCCTCCCTTCCCAGATATTTCCATCCCTATTTCCATCCCTCTTTTCCTCCCTTCCCAGACATTTCCATCCCTGTTTCCATCCCTCTTTTTCTCCTTTCCCAGAGATTTCTATCCCTGTTTCCTCCCTTCCCAGTGATTTCCATCCTGTTTTCATCCCTATTTTTCTCCATTCCTACAGATTTTCATCCCTGTTTTCCTCCCTTCCCAGAGATTTCCATCCCTCTTTTCCTCCCTTCCCAGAGATTTTCATCCCTGTTGGTTTTCTTCCCTTCCCAGAGATTTTCATCCCCATTTTCCTCCCTTCCCAGGGACTTTTTATCTATTTTCATCCCTGTTTTTCTCCATTCCCAGTGATTTCCATCCCTGTTTCCATCCCTGTTTTCCTCCCTTCCCACAGATTTTCATTCCTGTTTTCCTCCCTTCCCAGACATTTCCATCCCTGTTTCCATCCCTGTTTTCCTCCCTTCCCAGAGATTTTCATTCCTGTTTTCCTCCCTTCCCAGATATTTCCATCCCTATTTCCATCCCTCTTTTCCTCCCTTCCCAGAGTTTTCCATCCCTCTTTTCCTCCCTTCCCAGACATTTCCATCCCTGTTTCCATCTCTGTTTTCCTCCCTTCCCACAGATTTTCATTCCTGTTTTCCTCCCTTCCCAGACATTTCCATCCCTGTTTTCCCCCTTCCCTGTCCCAGGCTGCAGGCACAGCTCAGCCCTGGGGAGTGGGAGTTTGGTTATCCCCAGGAGGCTCTGCCAGACGAAAAGCAGATTTTTATTTACAGAATGCTGCACAGACAGCAATCCTCTGTGGTTAATTAGGCTTTAGATAATTGGCACAGCTTCACCTGGAGCTGGTGGGGCTTTTCTTTGTTCACACACCCTCAGAATAATAAATAAATAAATGGAGCTGCTGCAGGTTCCTCCCAGCAGCAGCAGGGTGGGAGGGATTGCCCAAACCTCATCACCTTCTGTTTAATTAGCCCCAGAAATTTAATTTTGTGCTGTACAAAAACCCCAAAAGCTGTGGGGTGAGCAGAGCCCCTCCTTTCCCACCCAGACAGGTGAGAGCACCTCTGAATCCAGCCTGATCTGCTGCAGGAACTCTGGGGATGTGGGGGAAGCATCAGGAATCTTCATCTGGACTCTTCCAGATGTTCCTGGTGGGTCTGGCTGTCCCCAGAATTCCCCTAAAATCAGATTTCCTGTCCAGGCTGGGTGAGTGCAGGGCCCACTCTGAGCTGGAAGGGGATTGAGGAGTTTGGGGGAGCTGGAGAAGTGGGGCTGGGGTTTGGAGCCACCCAAATTCCCAATTGTCTGGGAGGAGAATTCCCAGGAATGAGGGAAACTTTGGGCTGCAGGACCCCAGGGTGTGACTTCCCCCTTTGGCCTCAGTGTGAGACCCTCAAAGGTTCCCCCAGAACCGTCCTGGGGCTGGCAGCAAATCCTGCAGGAATCTGGAATGGGATAACCTGGAATGGGAAAATCTGGGATGGGAAAACCTGGCAGGAATCTGGAACAGGATAACCTGGCAAGAATCTGGAATGGGAAAATCTGGGATGGGAAAACCTGGCAGGAATCTGAAATGGGATAACCTGGCAAGACTCTGGAATGGGAAAATCTGGAATAGGAAAACTTGGAGGAATCTGGAACAGGAAAACCTGGCAAGAATCTGGAATGGAAAAATCTGGAATGGGAAAACTTGGAGGAATCTGGAATGGGAAAATCTGGAATAGGAAAACCTGGCAAGAATTTGGAATGGGAAAATCTGGCAGGAATCTGGAATGGGAAAATCTGGAATGGAAAAATCTGGAACAGGATAACCTGGCAAGAATCTGGAATGGGAAAATCTGGAATAGGAAAATGTGTCAGGAATCTGGAATGGGATAACCTGGCAGGACTCTGGAATGGGAAAATCTGGCAGGAATTTGGAATGGGAAAATCTGGAATAGGAAAATGTGTCAGGAATCTGGAATGGGAAAATCTGGAATAGGAAAAACTGGCAGGAATCTGGAACAGGATAACCTGGCAAGAATCTGGAATGGAAAAATCTGGAATGGGAAAACTTGGAGGAATCTGGAATGGGAAAATCTGGCAAGAATCTGGAATGGGAGAGCCTTCAAGGAAAACCTGGCAGGAATCTGGAACAGGAAAATCTCACAAGACACTGGAATGGGAAAATCTGGCAGGACTCACTCTGGAACAGGAAAACCTGGCAAGAATTTGGAATGGGAAAATCTGGAATAGGAAAACTTGGAGGAATCTGGAATGGGAAAATCTGGAATAGGAAAACCTGGCAAGAATTTGGAATGGGAAAATCTGGAATGGGAAAATCTGGCAGGAATCTGGAATGGGAAAATCTGGAATAGGAAAATCTGGAATGGGAAAATCTGGCAGGAATCTGAAACGGGAAAATCTGGAATGGGAAAATCTGGCAGGACTCTGGAATGGGAAAATCTGGCAGGAATCTGGAATAGGAAAACTTGGAGGAATCTGGAATGGGAAAATCTGGAATAGGAAAATCTGGCAAGAATCTGGAATGGGAAAATCTGGCAAGAATCTGGAATGGGAAAATCTGGAATGGGAAAACCTGAGGACTCTAGAACAGGAAAACCCGGCAGGAAAAGTCCCAGCCAAGGGAAGCTGGGATCGCTCACAGGCTCCTGCTCAGGACACAGAGAGGGTCTGAGCAGCACAGGGAGGATTTGGTGCAGTTTAAATGAAATTATTTGAAAGCCCCGAGTGCCCAGGGACACGGGGGGACACGGGGACAGTGCTGGTCTCGGGGGAACAATCAGGATTTTCCCCCTGGCAAGGGCTCCAGGTCAGGCAGGGACGAGCAGAGAATTCCAGAGGAGTTTCTCCCACAGCATCGTCCTGCTGGCTTTGTTTGTTCCCTTTGAAGAGTGATTTAATTGCATGTGAATTGAGGTTTTTTCCGCTGGATTACTGCTGTCAGTGCATTTCATCAGCCACGACCTCTGCCCTGCGCCCCTCCCCGAGGCTGGCACCAACCCAGACTGTTTAACCATGACATAATTGTCACCCACGTCACTGTCCCTGCGCTGTGCCTGCCTCTGGCGCTGCTGCCACTTGGAAATGTCACAAACTGCCACCACGGGCTCTGCATCATCTCTGAATCCTCCACTGGAATAAAACCCTCCAGTGCCTCGTGTCCATCAGAGCCTCAACCCGTCTGAGGCAGCTCCAGAGAATAATTCAGAATTATTCCAAATAGTTCTGAGCTCCAGAGCTCAGAAATAATTCAGAATTGTTCAAACTATTTCTGAGCTCCAGAGCTCAGAAATAATTCAGAATTGTTCCAAATATTTCTGAGCTCCAGAACTCAGAAATAATTCAGAATTATTCAAAATAGTTCTGAGCTCCAGAGCTCAGAAATAATTCAGAATGGGCCCTCTCCTCATGAACAATTTGAAATAAGAATCTTCTGGGCGCTCTGGAGTTGGCAATAATTCCATTTTTGGGTGGGATGGTGAAAACCCACAGGGACATCCCAGGAACTGTTCTGCAGGGGTGAGAAAAACCCACTTGGGATTTTATCTTTTCTCCCTCTATTTGTGTTTCTGCCAGAGAAATGTGTCAAGGTTGGTGCTTTGCTGCTGTGTCCCTGGCATTTTTGGGTGTTTATGGCATTTTTGGTGTGGTACCAGTGACTCTTGAGAGGCCAAAGCTGAGGAGACTTTTCCAGGTTTATATTTTGCATCTGCCCCCTTATTTGATTTAGGAATATTTTCTTCTTTTCTGTTTCTTTCTGCTCCAGGAGATTTTCCTTGCAGGTTGATTTTTGAAGTGTTTTCATTCTTTAAGCTCTGATTAAAGTGTCCTCCCACCTTCCAGCCCTGCAGTGCCACCTTGGGCATCCTGGGGATGGAAATGTCACAGCTCCTGTGCTTTGCTCCCTCACTTTTTAAACTCATTTTTTTCCCCCAATTTGTGGCTTTTCCCCTCCTCTTTTCAAGCAGCATTTTCAGATAATCCCAAAAATTAATCATTGTTAAAAAAAAAAAAAAAAAAAAGGACTTTACAGGGTGGGTGCAGAAGGAGCTTTGGGTTGAAAAGCAGCAGGTTTGGGTCTGATTTTAAAAACTTTAGCAGTGACCTGAGGCAAGAGGCTTCCCTGGGCTGTGCCTGGCTGAATCTGAACCTGGAGAACCTGAACCTGGGATAAATCTGCTTTTCCAGCCAGCTGGGAGAGCCAAAGGTTGTGCTGAAATTAGTGTTCAGTTAAAATGTTTTATGGATTTCTGCGTTTCTGCGATCTCTGCAAGTGCTGGGCTTTGCTCTTTGTTTAACCTGGGAGGTGTCCTGAGGAACCCAGGCAGTGAAACCTGCAGGAAATGGGGAATTTGGGGATTTATGGCCATATTTGCACAGGTTTGTCAGAGCCAGGCTGAGGGTTTGAGTTGTGGCAGGAGCTGAGCCAGGGCTGGGGTTTGTGCTGTGAAATCTCCTTTTGCTGAGCACGGAAAGTCTCAGCACGCAGCAGTCCCCAGCCCTGGCTCGGGGGGATTTTTAGGTTAAAGATACTCAGGAATTCTTGGTGGTCAGAGGGAACAGAACATTTCAGAGCTCAGGGTTGGAATCAGCCAAAAATCCAAATTCTGCTGGAAAATCCCAATTCTTGCTGAAAAATCCCAATTCTTGCTGAAAATCCCAATTCTTGCTGGAAAATCCCAATTTCTGCTGAAAATCCCAATTCCTGCTGGAAAATCCCAATTCCTGCTGGAAAATCCCAATTTCTGCTGGAAATCCCAATTTCTGCTGGAAAATCCCAATTTCTGCTGTAAAATCCCAATTCCTGCTGAAAATCCCAATTCCTGCTGAAAATCCCAATTTCTGCTGAAAATCCCAATTTCTGCTGGAAAATCCCAATTCCTGCTGTAAAATCCCAATTCTTGCTGAAAACCCCAATTCCTGCTGAAAATCCCAATTTCTGCTGAAAATCCCAATTTCTGCTGGAAAATCCCAATTCTTGCTGAAAACCCCAATTCCTGCTGGAAAATCCCAATTCCTGCTGAAAATCCCAATTCCTGCTGAAAATCCTAATTCCTGATGAAAAATCCCAATTCCTGCTGAAAATCCCAATTCCTGCTGAAAAATCCCAAATCCTGCTGAAAATCCTAATTTCTGCTGGAAAACCCTAATTTCTGATGAAAATCCCAGTTCCTGCTGGAAAATCCCAATTCCTGCTGAAAATCCCAATTCCTTCAGCTGCTCTGGCTATGAACTCTTGGTGGTTTATTCTATTTTTTTTTTTTTTTTTTTTTTTTTTTTTTTTTTTTTTAACTATTATTTTTTCTCTCTCCAAGTTCCCATCCAGAGCAGTGAAGCTGTGGGAGGAACGAGGGGGATGCACAAAGCTCTGAATGCAGAACTAATTATTGTCCTTCCAGAAGATAAAAAGGGAAATCAAGTGCTTGTCCAGGCCCCTGTTATCTGCACCAGGAGCCAATTATTTAATTCCAGATGAAATTGGGTCTGGGCAGTATCAGAACAGTGAAAAGCTGCCCTGGTAACATCTGCTCTGAAAATTCACCTCTGGATCTGGATCCATTTTCTTCTCATTACTCTGAGAGGATATTTGGCACTCTCAAATTAAAACCAATTAAAACACTTGTTGACCTCCTAAATTGTTATTTATTCATAACAATTGAAATTGCTGCCGCTTGTAATTTAACTAATAATTCCCTTTTAAATAATTGAAATAATCGTTGACCTTAATTTAAAGTTGAATAATGCCTGTGGGAATAAATTGCATGAAACAGTGGTTTCATCAATAATGTGTCAAAAGTCAATCAATATTTAAGTCTCAGAGCTCTGCTAATGGATGGTGATATTAAAAAAAATAACAACCTCTTGAAGCATTGAAATTTCCTCCTGGGACAGAGCTCTGGCAGGGAAGCCTGGAAACAAAATCCTTGATTTTCCACCTTTGAGGCACAAAAGCATCTTTGATATTAAAGGATCAAAGAGGGAGAGGTTCCAGAGTGGGTGGGAAGGAATTTGCTGATGAAAATGTCCCTGGTGGAGGGTTTGGGTTTCTCACCCAGTGTGGATTTGGAGCTCCCCAGGGTGGGGTTTGAGGGGGCAAGGAGGTGTCAGGAGAACGAATCCACAAACAGCAGAGCTTTGTGTCCAAAAACGAGACAGAGGAGCCCTGGAATTTATCCAAATAAAGGCAGAGGCCATGGGGCATTCCCATGGGGTCTCTCAGATTTTTGGAGGACTCAGCCTCCTTTTATCCCAATTTCCCTCTCATTCCCCATTGCTGAGGTACCTGAGAGGCACAGACTGCCCAAACACCTGAGATTCCCCTCTCATGTACAACCCTCCCTTTTAATTTTTAATTCTTATGGAATTCATGATTCCCCCCATTGCTTCTTTCATCTTTGAATATCCAATTTCATTTCTCAGCAAACCTGCAGTTTGTTTGTAAAGGCAATATATTCTATTTAATTTTTTTTATTCATCAATCAGTGGAATCCTTCCCATTGTTCCTTTTCTCTCTCAGTGCTGGTTTTACCCACAGCCTGTTTGTAAAGACAAATCCCTCACTCCTCTCACTGGGAACCCTAAAGTGCATTTTTCCCTGTTGGATTCTCCACCCAGATTGTTCCATCCAGGGATGGATGGATGGATGGATGGATGGATGGATGGATGGATGGATGGATGATGGATGGATGGATGGATGAATGATGGATGAGGGATGGATGGATGGATGGATGGATGGATGGATGGATGGATGGATGGATTCTCCACCCAGGTTGTTCCTTTCTCTCTGTCCCTGAGGTGCTGCTGTGAAATGGGGCTGGAATTCCTGGGGGAGCCTGAGCAGGGCAGGGCTGGGAAGGTGGGGACCAGTCCAGGCAGGAATTTCGTGCAAGGCTCAGCCCTAAACCGGGCAGGGCTCCGAATTTCCCTTCAGGGGAGCCAGGCAAGGCTGGAATTCTGGACTGGGGCTCTCCAGGGTGACAGTGGCTGTGCAGAGAGCAGGGGCTTCCCAAAATCTGCTGCAATCCCTGCATTGCTCTGGCTGTCTCCTGGGGACAATCCATGATCTTTGTTTTCCTGCTCAGGGTTTGCTCCTGCTGGGTTTGTGCTTCCTCCCCGAGGCCATCTCCCCTTTTTGTTGGGTTTTTTCTTTTTCTGGAGCCTTTCTGGAAAAGATCCTGCCCGTTTGCATTTCTCTCGCTGTTTCTGCCTGCCCTGATGTTTGTCCTCTCTCTGTGCTCTGCTGTGCTGAGCTTTTCCCTCCCCTTTGTGATAAAGTGAATTTCAGGTCAGCAGTGCAGTGAGAAATGGTCTGGAAAGCCAGGCAGAGAGCAGACCAGCCGAGTTTATTTGATGTTTTTGGGTTCCTGAGTGCATCCTGCAGGGATTTCTCTGCCCTGGCTCGGGCGTTTCTCAGCAAGCAGCGATCTCCAGGTGATTTAAAGCCTTGGCTCAGTGTCCTGGAGCAGGCAGAGCTCGTGGTGAGGAGAGCAGAGTGTGCTGCAGGTGCCTCTGGGTTTCTGAGTTCTGTCCCTGCCTCGTGCCTCTGCCAGCTGAGCAAATTGAGAGGGATAATTCCATGTACACAGGGATTTGGGGAGCCTGCTTCAGCGACTGGAGAGTCCAGCAACCCACATGCTCCAAATTACGCTTTTTAAAAAATTTTTATTTTTCTTTAATTGGACTAGAACTGAAATCTCTCTGCCTCTCTCTCCTGGGTCACCAGGACTGCACAGGATTTTTCCTGCTGCACTGAGCAGCAGCCCCAGAATATCAATGATATTTTCTGAGGAGTTGGGAGCTCTTCCCCCAACACCTCAGGGATGGCACCGGGTTCTTTGTAAACTCTTTAATGGCAACAATTTCCTAAATCAAAGCAATCTGCGCTTCCCCATTTACAATTTCATTTCCAAGCACTAAAGCCTCATAAAAGGGTTTACAACACGGAGTCTTTGGCTGCTGTGAAGTTATCCAGCACTGGTGCAGTGGCATTATCTTCAGTGGAGTATTTTATCTTTAAAATTACAAGGATTTGTTCTGCTCTCTTTTATGCAGAAATAGAACGCTAACAGATGCAAAGTTTATTTTTAAACTTGGCTAGGGGCTGAAAAAGCACATTTAGTGGAGGTGTCATTTGGTGCTCTGAATCTATTTCAGGCTCTAATAGTAAAATGTTTCATAAAATTACCGAGCTGATAATTTCTTTGGTGGAGGTGACACGGAGGGTGGACAACAAGAATTCCCCCTCAGGTTCCCTTCCAGGGCTGCATTTCCTGCCTGGATGCTGCTGGACAAGCAGGTTATTCCTGGGATGTTCTTAATGCCCTCAAGGCTGGGAAATGTCACATTTTGAGGGTAAATAATGGCTGGAAACAGGAGATTTTTGGTGCTAATAAGGGTGGGAAATTTTCACATTTTTGGGGGTAAATAATGGCTGGAAACAGGAGATTTTTGGTGCTAATAAGGGTGGGAAATTTTCACATTTTTGGGGGTAAATAATGGCTGGAAACAGGAGATTTTTGGTGCTAATAAGGGTGGGAAATTTTCACATTTTGGGGGTAAATAATGGCTGGAAACAGGAGATTTTTGGTGCTAATAAGGGTGGGAAATGTCACATTTTGGGGGTAAATAATGGCTGGAAACAGGAGATTTTTGGTGCTAATAAGGGTGGAAATTTTCACATTTTGAGGTTAAATAGTGACTGGGAACAGGACAGGAGTGCTGGCTGTGGTGAGGGGACAGTGAGGGACAAATTTCCCAATTCCAGCAGATTTCAGGAGCCTTTTCCAGCATTTTTCTGTTTGGGATCATCCAGCCTGCCTGGGCTGTGACAAGATAAACCCTCGTGGAGAGATTAAAGAGGGAAGGAGATGAGCTTGGCTCTCCTTATCAATCCCTCATTTCCAGCCTTTAACCTCTCAGTTAATTGGGAAAACCATAAATCACAGGGAATCCAGCACAGGTTCATTGGGGGGCATCACAGAATCTTTAGGGACTCCAAACAAACTTTAATTGTGGATTCATGGCAATGATTTATTTAATATATATTTATATATTAAATATAGTATATATTTATTATATCTTTATTTATTATTTGCTATTTTTATTTATTACATCTTTATTTATTATTTATTATTTTAATTTATTGCATCTCAGCCCTGGGAATCCAGCACAGGTTCATTGGGGGGCATCACAGAATCTTTAGGGACTCCAAACGAACTTTAATTGTGGATTCATGGAAATTATTTATTTAATATATATTTATATATTAAATATAATATATATTTATTATATCTTTATTTATTATTTGTTATTTTTATTTATTGCATCTTTATTATTTATTATTTTAATTTATTACATCTCAGCCCTGGGAATCCAGCACAGGTTCACTGGGGGGCATCACAGAATCTTTAGGGACTCCAAACGAACTTTAATTGTGGATTCATGGAAATTATTAGTAATAAATAAGAGTGAGCCCAGCAAAGCACGGGGAGCTGCAGGGAAGGAGTGCAGGGATTTTCCTGCCCCACAGCCCTGCCAGGGAATGCAGAGGGTGTGAGCTGGTGATTAAAGCTCGCTGCTAATTGTGGATCCCAACCAGGACCCACTCAGCTGTCAGCTCCCAGCCCCTGGCATATGGTTCCATCAGGATAAAGGAACAAAAGGTAATTTACAGCAACAGATGGGCTTGAACCCTTCCTGGAGCTGCTGAATACTTTTTAATTTTTAATTTACAACGACTCTTTCATACAGCACTGAGGCAACTCCTCTGTCGTGTTCTCTTAGGATCCACGGGCAGGGAGGATGTGAGTGAGGGACTGAAGCTCTGGGTGAGCTGAGGGATGGAGCAGGGCTGGGATTGGAGCTGCAAACCTCCGGGAGTGAGGCTGGGAGTGCAAATCCTGCTGGGAAAGCCCCAAACCCTCCCTCTCACAGCACGGGTGGTGCAGGAATTGTGGACACTGCTGGAGGCTCGTGCAAAAATCCAACTCGAATTTTTTTGGCTTTCTCAGCTCCAGCTCAGATCTTTCCCAGGCTGGGGAGTTTTCTCAGAGACGAACAAGAGAAGGGAGAATGAATGACACAGATTAACAGCTGCTGTTGGTCACAGAGCAGTGTGTGTGCCATGGGATGTTTGCACAAAGCATGTTTTCAAAGAGGTGTTGCCTTCTCGGACCAATGAGCCTTCTCTACTTTTTTTGGCATGATCTATCCTATATAAGTGCAATGGCTTTTCAATAAATTATTTCTTCTTGCTGCTTTGAAGAAGTCGTGTGTGTTGCTGAGTTATTCACCGTTCCTAATCAGACAGAGACCCAGGAATCAGCTCAGGAATCGAACATCTAATTCCTCATTGAATCAACTCTTGTCAGCTGTTTGCAAATTCTGAAGTGATGACACAGTTTTTTAAAGATTATCTAGTTTTATAAATGTATGTCTATTATTTAAAGTATTGTTGATTGTTGTATTGTGTTTTACCTGCAAAAGATTGTGAACTTTGAGTTTGTTTTTTTTAAAAAAAAAGTGGGGGAATCAGCAGAATTATAGGATTTTTTGTTTGGCCATGCTTTGGTCACCAAATCCCAGAGCTTTGGCTCTGGCTGCTCCCTGTGAGGATTTGGGGATTCCACGCTGGATGCCGTGTCCCAGAGCCAGACACTGGGAAGGGCTTTAATCTCCATCTGGTGGCTGGAACTGCCAAGAGGTCCTGCCAGGGGACAGGGACTGTGCCAGGAAAACCAAACTGGAGCTGGGTCTCCTTCCCCTGGGGTCTGCAAGGGACTCCAGGGCAGAACAGAGCTGATTTTCCTTTTGTTTAATTCAAAATAAACCTGGTGAGGGGTGGGGAAAGCAGAGCGTGGATGTGGGGTTGGGGAAGGCTGGAGGAACATCTGCAGGTGGGGATTCCTGGGAATCATTCCTGGGAATTATTTTTGGGAAGGATTCCTCGAGAATTCCAGGGAATACTGGGGCTCAGGGGATGCTCTGCAGGTGGGGATGATTCCGGGAAAGGATTCTTAGGAAAGATTCCTGGGAAGGATTCCAGGGAAAGATTCCTGGAGAATTCCAAGGAGTGCTGGGCTCAGGGGATGCTCTGCAGGTGGAGATTCCTGGGAATGATTCCTGGGATTGATTTTTGGGAAGGATTCCTGGGAATAATTTCTGGGCAGTTCCAGGGAGTGCTGGGCTCAGGAGATGCTCTGCAGGTGGGGATGATTCCTGGGAACGATTCCTGGGAATTATTTTTGGGAAGGATTCCTGGGAAGGATTGCTGGAGAATTCCAGGGAATGCTCTGCAGGTGCGAATTCCTGGGAAAGATTATTGGGAATGATTCCTGGGAATGATTTTTGGGAAGGATTCCAGGTAAGGATTCCTGGGAAGAATTCCTGGAGAATTCCAGGGAGTGCTGGGCTCAGGGGATGCTCTGTAGGTGGAGACCCTTGGGATTGATTTTTGGGAAGGATTCCTGGGAAAGATTCCAGGGAAAGATTTCTGGGCAGTTCCAGGGAGTGCTGGGGCTCAGGGGATGCTCTGCAGGTGGGGATGATTCCTGGGAACGATTCCTGGGAATTATTTTTGGGAAGGATTACTGGAGAATTCCAGGGAGTGCTGGGGCTCAGGGGATGCTCTGCAGGTGGGGATGATTCCTGGGAACGATTCCTGGGAATTATTTTTGGGAAGGATTCCTGGGAAGGATTCCTGGAGAATTCCAGGGAGCGCTGGGGCTCAGGGGATGCTCTGCAGGTGCCTCTGCTGGTGTTTGTCTCTTTCCTGGAGGAATTCAGGATCACTCAGGAATGGATTTGAGCTCTCTGTGCGCTGGGGATTGTTGAGCTCAGGTGGAAATGCTGCGACACCAAACCTGGCACAAGCTCAGGGATCTTCCCTCCTGCCTGGCACAGGATCTGCTCTCCTGAGATCACAGGAGCCCCTTCCCAACCCCAGTCTGAGGTCCTAAATTTAAGGATGGGAATGGAGAAGCAGGGACAGGAAGGTGTCACAGCAAGAGCTCTGCAGTGTGAATTAAACTGAATTTATTTGAGCCCTGGAAATGGGAGCTGCTTATCTGTCTGGGCCAGGGTTAGAGTGGAGCTGGGATAATCAGGAACAGGGGAGGTAAAACCCTCCTGGACAGGGGCTGCACCTGGCACAGGGGCCCCACAGGACAGGGAACGATGGAAAAATCCCAGTTCTGAGTGCAGGAAGGGAAAACCTGCAGGCTGTGCTGGTGCCTTTTTGGGCTGCCCAAAAACAGGGGCCAGACAAGATTAGGGGAATAAAAAGCATCTATTTATATTCATATATATATATATATAATTTATTTTAATTTTAATTTTAATTTTAATTTTAATTTTTATTTCTATTTCTATTTCTATTTCTATCAACTAATGTTTTAATCACGGCATCCCCATCCCCTCAGCCAACTTGGGACCAGCTTTGGCTGCTTCCAAACACCACCAGAATTCAGGAATGGGCTTTTTTTTTTTTTTTTTTTTTTTTTAAATGGGATAGGAACTGCAGCTGCCTTTGGAAGACAGGAAAATAAACCAAAAAAAAAAACCCAGAAATTTTGTGGATAGTTTGGGAAATAATGGAAAGTTTCCCAACTGCTGCTGAGTTCATTGTGTGTTAGTTGGGCCCAGGAGAGCAGCCACCACCTCCTGCAGTTGATTATGCAAATGTGGATAAATATGTGAATACCTATTCCAACTTTTTATCCTCTGCAATCTAATGTCTCCCCTGACACAATACTCTCAAATTATCTTCAGTGAGTAATGACTTGCATTTAGCATTTTACACCAAACTGTCATATAGATCATTTTCCGTAATACTTTCCATAAATTAGGAATCCTCCCCCATGGAACGTGTGTGGCTGCCGGAGAGGTTTTTACAAGATTAAAAGTGCAAACAGCACAATTCCGGAGAAATCTGGAAACCCGTGAGCGGAGAGAAGTGGGGAATGTGGAGGTGAGAACAAATTCCAGGGGCACCAGTCAGAGCCCTGCAGGAGCCTTTGCCTCTCCCAAAATCTGATTTTTATCCCTGCAGGACCTTTTGGTTCTCCCAAAATCAGATTTTTGTCCCTGCAGGACCCTTTGCCTCTCCCAAAATGGGATTTTTGCCCCTGCAGGTGCCTTTTGGTTCTCCCAAAATGGGATTTTTGCCCCTGCAGGTGCCTTTTGGTTCTCCCAAAATCCGATTTTTGCCCCTGCAGGACCCTTTGGTTCTCCCAAAATCAGATTTTTATCCCTGCAGGACCCTTTGGTTCTCCCAAAATGGGATTTTTGCCCCTGCAGGACCCTTTGGTTCTCCCAAAATAGGATTTTTTCCTCTGCAGGACCCTTTGGTTCTCCCAAAATAGGATTTTTGCCCCTGCAGGTGCCTTTTGGTTCTCCCAAAATCCGATTTTTGCCCCTGCAGGACCCTTTGCCTCTCCTAAAATCAGATTTTTATCTCTGCAGGAGCACTTTTGGCGCTCCCAAAATGGGATTTTTGCCCCTGCAGGACCCTTTGGTTCTCCCAAAATGGGATTTTTGCCTTGGGTGGGGCGGGCTGGTGGCCCGAGGTCATTGTCCGTTAATTGCTGTCCTGGTTAATTGGCGTTCTGCTCTCCGGGAGCTCCTCCCCTCACCCGGGGCAGGTCTGGGGCTCTGGGAGGGGCAGGGGAGGATCCTGGAGCAGGGAGGTTCCAAGGGCTGGGCTGGAGCAACGGGGGCTGCTGTACTGGGCAAACTGGAGTTGTACTGGGCAAACTGGGAGCTGCTGTACTGGGCAAACTGGAGCAGCTCTGGGTAAACTGGAGCTGCTGTTCTGGGCAAACTGGAGTTGTACTGGGCAAACTGGGAGCTGCTGTACTGGGCAAACTGGAGCAGCTGTACTGGGTAAACTGGAGCTGCTGTTCTGGGCAAACTGGGAGCTGCTGTACTGGGTAAACTGGAGCTGTTCTGGGTAAACTGGGAGCTGCTGTACTGGGTAAACTGGAGCTGCTGTACTGGGTAAACTGGAGTTGTACTGGGCAAACTGGGAGCTGCTGTACTGGGTAAACTGGAGCTGCTCTGGGCAAACTTGGAGCTGCTGTACTGGGCAAAATGGAGTTGTACTGGGCAAACTGGGAGCTGCTGTACTGGGCAAAATGGGAGCTGCTGTACTGGGTAAACTGGAGCTGCTCTGAATAAACTGGAGCTGCTGTTCTGGGCAAACTGGAGCTGTTCTGGGTACACTGGAGCAGCTGTACTGGGCAAACTGGGAGCTGCTGTACTGGGCAAACTGGGAGCTGCTGTACTGGGTAAACTGGAGCTGCTATACTGGGCAAACTGGGAGCTGCTGTACTGGGTAAACTGGAGCTGCTGTACTGGGTAAACTGGAGCTGCTCTGAATAAACTGGGAGCTGCTGTACTGGGTAAACTGGAGCTGCTCTGGATAAACTGGAGTTGCTGAACTGGGCAAACTGGAGTAGCTGTACTGGGCAAACTGGAGTAGCTGTACTGGGCAAACTGGAGCAGCTGTACAGGGCAAACTGGAGCTGTACTGGGCAAACTGGAGCTGCCACCGTGGGATGGGAGCGTTGCTGGGATCTGCACGGGACCCCACCAGCCGGTATTTTCCCCCAAACCCGCTAAATGCGGCTGAATCATCTGTTCCTCTCGGAGCAGTGGGATTTTTGTTTCCTGTAATTATCATTTTAGCAACTTTCGGTGCCAGGCTCAACTTTGCTGCTCATTTTCCCCGCTGGGATTCGCCTCCTGCCGAGCTGGACCTGCAGGGTTTGGGGGGGAGGATTTGGATTGTTCCAGGAACAATTTGGGTTGTCCCACCCAAAACCAGCTCGTTGTGCCTCACTTTGGCACTAATGAATATTAAAGGCAGCGATCCTTGCGTGCCTGTCCCAGAGCAGCAGGTTTACTGCCAGCAGCACAGGTGATATTTCACAGGGACAGTGCAGGGGCCATAAAAGAGGAATTTTAGGAAACAAACAGGGCCAGGCCATCCAAATTCTCCCCAGGGCAGCCCTGTTTTGCTTTCCCTGTTTATGGAGCTACAGAGGAAAAGATAAAATTTTTATATTGCTTTTAACAAGAGATAAAAAGTGCTGGGAGTGTGAGTGCTGGGCAGGGGATAGGGAAAGGGGAATGGCAGGGATTTTGGGATGCTGTGCTGCAGTGGGGACAAGGTAAATTTATCCTGGAATTTATTCCTCACTCCCCAGATGAGTCAGAGATCCATGCTCAGGTGGAAATTCCCATTCTTGAGCCAAAGAAAGAGCAGACAAGAGCAAGACCATGTCTATTCCAAACAAAACTGATTTAAAATCCAGAGTTTTGAATTGAAACAGCATAAAAATGAGAAAGAGGAGATTTGTTACTCAGCCACTCTTTCACATCACAGTCACTCACAGAAGGAGCAGTTACCTTAAAAAAAAAAAAAAAAAAAAGCATTGTTACCTTGAAAACCAGATCTGATCCGGTTTGCACTTGAGGATTTTCATTGTAATTAAGTGGAATTGCTGTGCCTTGCTCTCAGAAGCTCCAGCCAGACACCAGCAGGACCTCATTAAAGATTGCTGAACAGGTTTTTTTCCCCTCATTTGGTTACTTCCCTACTGCTCCTTTCATCCCTTTCCCCTGGTTGTGCATTGCTGAGCGTGGCAGGGGAGTGGAAAGTTCCCCTTGAAGCCTCCACAACCTTTAATTTATGGCTGGGCTCTGCCCTGAGCCCAGATCCAGGCAGAGCTGGATTTTCAAAGGCTTTGCTGCATCCTGCTTATGCAATTCCAGACTGGGAATCTTTCCTTGGAGGGAGGTCTTGCCTGGGCTGGGGGTGTCCATCAGCCCTGGAAATCCCTTGGATTTGGGATCCTTTTGCTGCTGTTCCCTCTTTTGGGTTGTTCCCCCACAACCCCACAAGGAATTGTCACCTCCACCCTGGAATTCCAAATGGAATTTTTCCACTCTTTTTACTGCCCACCGTGGTTGTGGTGTTTAATTCCAGGGGAAATCAGGGATTTATCTGCTATGACATCCCTGCAAACCCAAAACACCTCTGCAGAACTCCCAGGCTTTGGGATTCACATTCCAGCACTGGGAATATTGGGTGTGCCTGACAATGAATTGTAGCTCGATTGGGCTTTTTGAATTTTGTTTGGGTTTTTTACAAAGCTGGTTCCGAGTTCTGAAATGAACCTCTGACCACAAAGTGCTTGGAAAATCCAACCTCTGAGCATCCCTTTTTTTCTCTTTTGCTTCATTTTATGGCCAGATTTTACACCACCATAAGGAAAACTTATTGAATATTCACTGTCCAGTGTGCATTAGTTAAAAGCCAGCTGAAGGAGGAGGTGGCCAGAATGGAAAATCCTCTCAGCCCTGGAAGAGCCCCTGCAGCAGAACTCTTCTCCTGCCTGAGCTGCTTCATTCAGACAAGAGGATTTCGTGGGGATTTTATTTTTTTTTTTTCCACTCGATATTATTCTTAATTAGCCCTCAAAACACGAGACAGAATGTGCCTTTTGGGGCTGAGCTCAGCCTAATTAACAGAGTATTCCACCAGATCTGGGGCTATTATTGCACTGCTGCTCCTCCCTGCAGGACACACATCCCCTGTTTGTGTCGTTAAGGCTCCATAAAGCCATAAAAAGGGGCTGCATTTGGAACTGCAGGGTTTTCATCCCCCTTTTAGGGCTGGAAGGGGAGCAGCAGGGAGGTCTGAGCCCGCTGCAGGGAGCTGTGCCTGGAGATCCATCCCAGCATCACAGAGTGTTTGATCCCAGCAGAACTGATTTATTGATTTACCAAATTCCAGGCCCAGCCTGCACAGCCTGGGTGGTGTTTCAGTGATTTTGGAGCCTGGTGGAGGGTGATGGATGGGCCGAGGGCTGGGCTTTGGCAATGGTGGAATTTATCTGTGCTGATTTATTCACCTTGCAGAGACCAAGCAGCTCCTGGGGGTGCCTGGCTGGGTCTGGCCTTGCTGGGCTGGCTCAGGGTGGGCACTGGGACAGGGCTCAGGTTTAAGTCCAGCCCAGTGCTAGGGCTGGTTCTGGATATCCATAAATCCCAAGATCTGTGTGTTTGGTTCCTGACTTCAATAAGACACAAAACCTCACACCAGAGTGGGGCTGGCTGGGATTCCTGTGATTGATGGTTTGTACTCAAATACCCAAAACGCCGGCTGGGAGCACCCAGAGTGTGACACTGCTGGGATTTGGGACGGGTTTTGTTTGGTTTGTTTTGGTTTATTTGTGCCTGGTGGGATCCTGGTGGTGAATGGTGCTGCCTGTGCCCGTGGGTTGTGTTTCTCACAAGCGATGATGGAGTTTGGTGATGAGGAAAATGAGTTTAAAATGTCACAGCACTGCCCTGGTGATGTAAATCACATCATTGTTTTCTAACCTCGTGTATTTAAGTTCAGCCCAAGGTAACACCACTCGTTTTAGCAGTGGGCAAAGCAAAGGCAGTCTCATTTTTACACCAAGTGTCTCTCGTTTGTACCTGTTGATTTCTCAAGATCCAGAATGAAAGATGTCTGGATGGAGTTTAAGTGGTTTTGTATCTTCTCAAAAATCTATAAACCACATGTTAAGCACACGTGAGATCTGTCACTGCCCCGTTCCTTGATGCTTTCAGATGTTTTTACTGAGTCTTTTTTATGGAAATGCAGATTTTTATCTCCATGTTGTTTATCTCCTCCTCGTTTCCAAACCAACCCTTGCCGTGATTTCGGCTATTTCCTGCGGCTCATGATTTCATAAATTCCTGTTCAGGCACTGCTGTTCCCTGCAAGGGGAGATCAGAGCTGTCAGACTTGACAAATAAATCTCCAAGTCTTGGAACAAAAGGGCTCCGAGTCCCCGAGCAGGCTGCGAGCGCGGGGTTAATAACGCTGCGAGAGGATGACTCAGGCGGCAGGGAAGTAACGAGTGATTTTATCACGCTGCAGATATGAAAAGGATATTGTTCACAGGGCACTGGAGCAGGGCTCCTGAATAATTCCAACTTCTTCCCGGAGCTTTTCCTGACAGACGAGCAGAGCGCGGGGGCAGAGCCCGGCCGGGGTTCTGCGGGGTCTGAGCGGGGCTGGCACATCCCAGGGCTGGAACTGGCTCAGAGGAGCAGCTTGAGGTGCAGGGGAGCAGGTTTCCATTCAGGGGCAGTTCTGGGATGGATGGATGGATGAATGGATGGATGGATGGATGGATGGATGGATGGATGGATGGATGGATGGATGGATGGGAACTGTTCGTTGGGATGAATTCTCAGTGCCAGCTCCTGAGACACTCGGGGGTGTCTGGTGAGGATTCCTGCTCACAGCGTTCCCAAGACTCTTTAGGATCAGTTTCCATCCAGGGGCAGTTCTGGGATGGGGCGATGGATGGATGGATGGATGGGAACAGTTCATTGGGATGAGTTCTTGGTTTCAGCTCCTGGGACTGAGCTCAGAGAGTGCCTGTGAGAATTCTTGCTTAGAGCATTCCCAAGGCTCTTTAGGATCAGTTTCCATTTGGGGGCAGTTCTGGGATGGGGTGAATGAGGGATGGATGGATGGATGGATAATGGATGGATGGGAACTGTTCGTTGGGATGAGCTCCTGAGACACTCAGGGGGTGTCTGGTGAGGATTCCTGCTCACAGCATTCCCAAGGCTCTTTAGGATCAGTTTCCATCCAGGGGCAGTTCTGGGATGGGGCGATGGATGGATGGATGGATGGATGGATGGATGGATGGGAGCAGCTCAAGGGATGAATTCTCAGTGTCAGCTCCTGGGACACTCAGGGGGTGTCTGTGGGGCTGATTCCTGCTCAGCAGCCTGTCCCTGTCCAAGGCACAGCCCCATGATGTTCCCAAGGCCCGTCAGGATCAGCTGGATCATTCAGAAGGGAGATGAAACCCTCCCCACTTTGTTCTGCTGGCAGCAGAGCGCGGGGCTGCCTTTGTCTCTGGCAGCCGTCTGGGCTGACGAGGGAGGCTTTGTTCATTATTAATAACAAATTGTCACCGGCCTCGCTCCTCTCTGTTCTCCTCTCCCAACATGAAACACAGGACCGTGAAGAGCTGCTCCAACAAAGAGTGACAGAACGCTCAGGCTGCAGCCCCAGAGCAGATTTGGCCCTTGTTGGAGGTGTTGGTGTCCTCCCCTCCCTGCAGGTGCCAGGGGTTGTCTGAGCACTGCTGTGCCTCGCTCTGCTCCTGCTGGGCTGAGCAGGGGATCCAGCTGGGAAGCAGCAGGAACTGGAAGTTTTCCAGCACGGCCAGGTTGCAGGGAGCCAGTTCCAGCAGAGCTGCTCCCACAGGGAGGCACAGGGAGGGTGAGGTGCCAGCTCTCCCTTGTGTGTCTGCATATTTTCAGAGTTCAATATCCTGACAGGGCTGGCAGTGGCTGAGGGGCTTGGACACCCCAAAGACCCCCAGATGAACCAGAGTGGGAAAGGAGCTCAGCACCAGCTGCAAGTCGAGCACGTGCTTCATCCTGAGCAGCAGCCTGGGAGCTGCTGCAGCTCAGCCAGGGCTGGATGGGAGCTCAGGCTGCTGGCACCAGCTCGGGGATATTTTTAGCTGCTCACACAGCACCAGGAGGGGAAGGTTCCAGACAGGGCTTGGAGGAGCTGAGCCAGCCTCACCTGGCGCTTCCCCAGGGGAGCAACAGCAAACTGAGAACTGGGAGAGCATCCAAAAAAGCAGGGGTGGGGTGGGAATGCAGCATTCACGTGGGGAATGATGGAACTGGGGAGGCTGCTGGAGCCACATCCTGCTCTCCATCCTGAGAGACAGAGCCCAGCTGGGCTGAGCTGCAGGAGCAGCTCCCACAGGAGCTGGATCCTCACCCATCACCGGGGCTGACATTTATTGCACCTAATAAACCCCACGTGTCCCAACACTGAGCAACTCAACTCAAATATCATGTTCAGGGAGCAGGAAGGAGACAGATTTTAATGTCATACTCCATAATTTTTGACAAGCTGAGGGGAAAAAAAAAGATGGGAGTGCTGGGGGATGTTATTGCTGCTTTTTGTTCTGAGAGTGGCTGGTGAGTGGTGAGAGCACAGAGGTGGCCGCTCACCCTCTTCTCCTGTTCTGTTAGGGACTGAAAAAAAGCAGATTTTCATCAGGTTTCCAGCTCTGGGTGTTATAAAAACCCCCAGCACTGAGTCCCAAGGTCTGTATTCTGTATTTCTGAGCCGTTCTGCATTCAGCCCGTGGGTTGCATTACAGGGAGCGACCATCAGCCTCCGCTTCCAAATTGGAATATTCCCGCTCCTAATGGCACGAAAACCCCTGCAAATGGGTGCTTGTTCAACATAAAAATTACCAGCAATTTGAGGATAAGTCATGGAGGATGTAATGACTTGTATTACAAGGTTCAGGGAAATTGAAGTGTGAATTGGGATCTGAAGGGGCGGCTTTGTTCTCTGCCAGGAGTTCAGTCCTGAGCAGGACCTGAGGAAAATCGCTGCCCTTCCCTCCCCAGAGCCTTTCATCTGCTGGAAAAGTAGTGTTTGGGTCGTGGTGTTCCCTCTCCCACGCAGAAGAAGAAATTGGGGTTGTTAACTGAGCAATAGCATGATTTCATGGAGGCCAAAAAAATGAAGGAAAAGCAAAAAATATTCCTTTATAAACCAACCCAAAATCTCAAAGTTTCCTCCAGTCTTAGGGGATTAAAGAGGTGTTCTGGGCCTTCCTGAAATGCTGAAGCAACCCCACAGGAAGGAATTTTTCCCATCAGCAAATGCTGGAGATCTCAGAGCTGGTGTCACCTGCAGCCCCTTCGTGGAGATCTGGAAAATTCCGTAGAATTTTGTAAAATCTGTAAAAAAAATTATCGGAAAAGCCTTGTAGAGATTCTGTAAAAGATCAAAATTTCCCAAAACCGGGCTGAAAATGGGGAAAGGGATCTGGGACAGCAGGAAGGGCTTTGCTTAGAGGGGAGGTGGGGGATTGGAGCTCTCCACGGTGTGAGTGTGGCAGCCTGAGGATTTCAGAGGGAATGAGGATCCTTTGGAATCCTTTGGAATTCTTTTGGAATCTCTGGTGCTGGCTGCACCGGCTCCTCCAGCTGGGAATCCGCCGGGTCTTTACCATGACAAAAGCAGCCCCAGCCTGAAATGCCCATTCTGTGTGAGAAGCAGCATGGAGCAGGATATGGAAAAGATTTCTCACAAAGTAGCTTGTGATTCAGATGGAAAATGTCAGGTTTTGAAAATTATTAATCTTTGTGCTGCACAAAACCGTCAGCTGTAGGGGCGTTGGGTGTGGGAGGTTCCTGCGGGAGAGCGTTTCCAAATGGGGTTTTTTTGGGGGTTGTTTTTCTCTTTCCCTTTGTTTTTTTTGGGGGGGATTCTTTTGTTCCTTCGCCCACGAGAGGCTGAGTAAACAGGCAGCTGAAGCTGCTGATGGGGACGGGGAAGGTGGTGACAGCAGAGTCAGGGGAGCGTCACCAGCACGGGCTGTGAGTCACTGCAGGGGAGATGGAGAGGGGATAATGGGAATGGGAAATGGGAAATAGGAATTAGGGGAAATGGGAATGGGAAATGGGAACTAGGAGAAACGGGAATGGGAAATAGGAATTAGGAGAAATGGGAATGGGAAATGGGAATTAGGAGAAATGGGAATGGGAAATGGGAATTAGGAGAAATGGGAATGGGAAATGGGAAATGGGAAATAGGAATTAGGAGAAGTGGAAATGGGAAATGGGAATGGGAAATGGGAATGGGAAATGGGAAATAGGAATTAGGAGAAATGGAAATGGGAAATGGGAAATAGGAATTAGGGGAAATGGGAATGGGAAATGGGAAATAGGAATTAGGAGAAATGGAAATGGGAAATGGGAAATAGGAATTAGGAGAAATGGGAATGGGGAATGGGAATGGGAAATAGGAATTAGGAGAAATGGGAAATAGGAATTAGGAGAAATGGGAATGGGAAATGGGAATTAGGAGAAATGGGAATGAAAATGGGAAATAGGAATTAGGAGAAATGGGAATGGGAATGAAAATGGGAAATAGGAATTAGGAGAAATGGGAATGGGAAATGGGATTTGGAATGAGAAATGGGAATGGGGAATGGGAATGGGAAATAGGAATTAGGAGAAATGGGGATGAAAATGGGAAATAGGAATTAGGGGAAATGGGAATGGGAAATGGGAAGGGAAACGGGAAAATAGGAATTAGGAGAAATGGGAATGGGAAATGGGAAATAGGAATTAGGAGAAATGGGGATGAAAATGGGAAATAGGAGTTAGGGGAAATGGGAATGGGAAATGGGAAATAGGAATTAGGAGAAATGGGAATGGGAAATGGGAAAGAAAATGGGAAATAGGAATTAGGGGAAATGGGAATGGGAAATAGGAAGGGAAATGGAAATAGGAATGGAAATGGGAATGGAAATTGGAATAGGAATGGGAATGGAAATGAGAAATAGGAATGGGAAATGGGAAATAGGAAGGGAAATGGGAATGGGAATGGAAATCGGAATAGGAATAGAAATGGGAATAGGAAAAAAAAAAACAACTGCCTGGAGGATAGTTTTGGACACTTCAAAAGCTGGACAGAAATCCCAAATCTGTTTTGTGAGGAAAAAACATAAAATTTTACATCCCAAAGTTTATTGTTTAACTGCTATATTTGTTTCCTGAATCACAATGAAATAAAAATTCTAAATATGAAGATCCATCATTAAATTCAATTTGTGCAAAGTGCAACAGGGACTGGAAATTCCTGCAAATGCAGCCAAGTACAGGATTTTACAGGAACTAGGAAATCTGGGTTCCAGATTTTCTCCTCTAAACTCCTGTTGAAATTGGGCACTGCATGTTGGAATTACGTCTATTAATACTTAAAGGGCCCAATTTTCTCAGCAATTGAGTCACCTGAATGAGAGAAGGAGCTGCAGTTCCTCAGTCTGGTTTTAATGAGCTCATCAGGGATTTAAGGCTCTGCTGTTGAGAGTTGCTCTGTGATGTCTCACTCAGCCACTGAGTGTCCCTAAATTGTAATTTCATCATTTATTATTGCTGTGGTCTCGAGCTCTCAGCATGGGAAGGGAGCTCTGTTTTTGGAGCTTGGTTTCTCTCTCAGTCTGGGTGAAATGTTTGTTCCTAACTTTTTTCCCCCACTCCTTTCTTTTTCATTTCTATTATTGTCATAAAAAGATTTAAAGTCCCTTTTGGCCTCGTGTGCAGAGCGTAAAACACAAAACCCTTCTTGAAAGGTAATTTTCCAGGAATGAAAAGCACAAGAATTGTGTGTCAGGCTTTGCTCTTCCGTCATTTGCTGCTGCTACAAAACAGCTTTCTGTGTGTAGCTCTGAGGGGCCACAATCCCAAAAACTGGAAAAAAAACTGGCATGTTTTTTTTTTGTGTAGCTCTGAAGGGCCAGAATCCCAAAAACTGACATGGAAAACCTCAGGGATTTGTAATCAACCCCTGGGAACGTTCCAGCAGCTCCTGCAGCAATGTGAATTTGAATTAGGGCACAGCAAAGGTGATCACAAGATGAAAAAACAGTGAGGTAAAATCCTGAGTGTTAAGGGCACTTTGGGAGGTAAATGGGGAAAATGTGATTTATCCAGGAATGTTGTGCTGATTCCACCTGGAGCAGGAATGTCCAGGCAACTCCACGTGTAAAATACAGAAATATCTGCCTATGAGGGGGAGGGAATGGGGAATTATTCCTGGTTTTGTGTGCTGGGACCTCGGCTGGTTGGATTTTCAAAGGAAAATGTCAAAGGGAAAAGATTGATTTACCTGGTCATGGGAGAGGTTTTCATCACTCCCAAAAAAAGCCAGACCACACAATCCAGACACTGCCAGGAGAAATCCTCCCTGGATTTCAGTGGGGCTGGGATTTCCTCCTCTGCCTTGCCCTAAATAGCAAATTCAGTGGAAAAACTCGGGGTCACTGGGAGTTCTCCAGCTGGGTGATCCTCACGGATCAGCTGCTGCTCCAGGGGTGGGGGCGCCTCGATGGGAGCCTGGGATTTCCCAGCCTCTCCAAAATCTTGTGACATTTTTTTTTGTTATTTCCTATAAAACTTGGATTTAACAAAGCCTGCGGGGACGCAGCGCTGCTGAGGATTGACAAGATGGAAATTGGCATCAATGTAAAACGCTGAAAGGTGTGATAATATTTTACAAAGCACCCTGAGAAGGGGCTGAAGCTCTGCAGTGATGGGAGGTGGCTGTGATTTCCCAGCACAGCTCGGGGAGTGTTTGCACACACAGAGCTCCGTGCTGAGGGACAGCTCCCCGGGTCTGACAGAAATAAAACAATTCCCGTTATTCTGTCCCCTCCTAGACCCAGCAAGGGTTTGGTTTCCCTTCTCAGCACCACAGCTTCCCTCCCACCTGCCTTAATTTCACAGTTTTGGGTTCTGTCACCTCCCCCTGCCCTCAGCTGCTCCCTCCATCCTCACAGCATCCCGTTATCCCCGGCTGTGCTCTCTGATTTCCCTGCAGAAATCAATCCCTTCTCACCCACATCTGTCACCTGCCTCTGAATCTCTGCCAAAAACCGACCAGGTGCTGAAATAAATTCCAGCCTTGCTGGAGATCGATGGGAATTTCCTGGGTTTGACAGCGGCCACGAGGATTTGGCTGGGTGGGAATTGTTCTAATGTTCAGGGCTCTGGAATTCAGGAATGAGGATTTGGCTGGGTGGGAGCTGTTCCAAAGGCAAAGCTCTGTTCCAGAGTTCAGGAATTCAGGGATGAGGATTTGGCTGGGTGGGAATTGTTCTAATGTTCAGGGCTCTGGAATTCAGGAACGAGGATTTGGCTGGGTGGGATTTGTTCTAAAGTTCTGCTGCAGGGCTCTGGAATTCAGGAATGAGGATTTGGCTGGGTGGGATTTGTTCTAAAGTTCTGCTGCAGGGCTCTGGAATTCAGGAATGAGGATTTGGCTGGGTGGGAGCTGTTCCAAAGGCAAAGCTCTGTTCCAGAGTTCAGGAATTCAGGGATGAGGATTTGGCTGGGTGGGAATTGTTCTAATGTTCAGGGCTCTGGAATTCAGGAACGAGGATTTGGCTGGGTTAGATTTGTTCTAAAGTTCTGCTGCAGGGCTCTGGAATTCAGGAACGAGGATTTGGCTGGGTGGGATTTGTTCTAAAGGCAAAGCTCTGTTCCAGAGTTCAGGAATTCAGGAACAAGGATTTGGCTGGGTGGGATTTGTTCTAAAGGCAAAGCTCTGTTCCAGAGTTCAGGAATTCAGGAACAAGGATTTGGCTGGGTGGGATTTGTTCTAAAGGCAAAGCTCTGCTCCAGAGTTCAGGAATTCAGGAACTGAGGCACCTGGGCCCATCCCCTGCTGCAGGAATGCCCTCAGCCCCAGTGGCAGCTGGGGATCACCACTCTTGGTGGAAACTTCTCCATCCACATCCTGCAGCTTCTGGACCCTCGGTTCTCCACTGTGGGGCAGATTTCTGCTGGTTCTGATGCTGTTTGGTGGCAGTTTGACAATCCTTAAACTTCAATTATTTGATTTTTTTTTTCCTGTGTGTTTATGTCCCAACCCAGCAGCTCTGCAGGCACTCCCAGAGTAAAACCCATCCTAAATAAAACCCCAAGCTGGTTTTTCACTCCAGCAACAAAACGAGGGGAGAGAAGAAACATGGAAAACGTGACTTGTCCTTTGTTTGCCTTTCAGGAAATGAGAACAGCGAGGCCCTGCCCGAGTCCATCCCCTCGGCCCCGGGGACCCTGCCCCATTTCCTGGAGGAGCCGGACGATTCCTACATCATCAAGAGCAACCCCATCGTGCTGCGCTGCAGGGCCGTGCCCGCCATGCAGATCTTCTTCAAGTGCAACGGGGAGTGGGTGCACCAGAACGAGCACGTGTCCCACGAGAGCCTGGACGAGGCCACAGGTGAGCCAGGAGCTGGTCAGGACAGATCCCAGTGGGAATCACAGTGGTGACCCCACCAGGAGCTGGTCAGGACAGATCCCAGTGGGAATTCCAGTGCTGACCCTGCCAGGAGTTGGGTCTGGACAGATCCCAGTGGGAATTCCAGTGGTGACCTCACAGGGAGCTGGTTCTGGACAGATCCCAGTGGGAATTCCAGTGCTGACCCTGCCAGGAGCTGGTTCTGGACAGATCCCAGTGGGAATCACAGTGCTGACCCTGCCAGGAGCTGGATCAGGACAGATCCCAGTGGGAATCACAGTGCTGACCCTGCCAGGAGCTGGTCAGGACAGATCCCAATGGGAATCACAGTGCTGACCCCACAGGGAGCTGGTCATGGACAGATCCCAGTGGGAATCCTAGTGCTGACCCCACAGGGAGCTGGTCATGGACAGATCCCAATGGGAATCACAGTGCTGACCCTGCCAGGAGCTGGGTCTGGACAAATCCCAGTAGGAATACCAGTGCTGACCCCACGAAGAGCTCTGCAGGGAGTTGGATCTCCTCTGATTCCATTAGTAGCAGGAGCTGGAAATAGGGCAACTCCAGTTTTTATTGGATTTTTCTTGGGTTGGACCCTGGATTTGCCCCCTGTCCCATTTTTCTTGGGTTGGACCCTGGGGTTTGCCCCCAGCCCATTTTTATAGGATTTTTGTTGGGTTGGAGCCTGGGGTTTGCTCCCAGCCCCAGTTTTTATGGGATTTTTCTTGGGTTTGACCCTGGGTTTGCCCCCCGTCCCATTTTTATAGGATTTTTGTTGAGTTGGACCCTGGGGTTTGCCCCTAGCCCATTTTTATCGGATTTTTGTTGGGTTGGACCCTGGGTTTGCCCCCAGCCCCAGTTTTTATGGGATTCCTGCTGGGATTTTGCCCTCAGCCCCATCCAGGGCAGGAATTCAGGTGGGAATAACCCAAGCAGGAGAAATCCACGGCGTCCAGTGCGTGTGGAAGAGAAGAGAAGGAGAAGGGAGAGACCTGGGAGTGCTGAGGAGATCTGCTCAGCCCCGAGCAGAGCCTGGAGCTCCTCTCCTTTGGCTGAGGAGCTTTGCAGACCGATTGGGCTGTGGCTCCACAGCTCTGGCTGTTATTGCCTTCTCCCCTCTCCCCTCCCAGCATTGCTAGGCAACCCCCAGCCTTGGCAGCAGCGCTCTGTGTACAACACCTTCTCCAGCAACACAAGAAATTCCTTTTTTAGAGGCAAAAATGCCATTTAAAAAGAAGTTGCACCTCTTAAAGTAGTGCTTGGCATTCTTTTGAAGTGACACATTCTGAAGAAATTTCGTATTAGAGGAAGGTTTTTTTTGTAAATGCTAATCTGAATGAATTTTAATTTTTGCGGTTACCTTTTCAGAAATAATTTAATAGGCATAACCTTTACTTCCAAAGGCACTGCTGAATCAATATGGGAGAAATGTCGTCCTTAAAAGCTTTCCTTCCATATGGTTACAGAAAATCTCTCTGTGAGTGCTGCAATTATGTTTTCTAAGCTTTGGGTTAATAGCAGAACAAACCAAGATGGGTTGCACAAGGTGGGATTTAAATGATATCAAGGTTGGAGACACAGAGCAGCAGGGCTGGGATCACAGAATGGTTTGGGTTGGGATCATGGAATGGTTTGCGTTGGGATCATGGCATAGTTTGGGTTGGGATCATGGAATAGTTTGGGTTGAGATCATGAAATGGTTTGGGTTGGGATCATGGCATAGTTTGGGTTGGGATCATGGAATGGTTTGGGTTGGGATCATGGAATGGTTTGCGTTGGGAGAAAATTCATCCGTGGCCAGGACCAGTTCCTCTACCCACAAAAATGCTGCAAGAGTGGGGATGCCCCAAAAATCTGCACCCAAAACCCAGGTGCTGCAGGCAGGGCAGTTCCCAGGTGCCACAATTGTCCTCAAGGCACCAAACTGCAGAGAGGGGCAGCCCTGAAGGGAATTCTCTCACCACCATCTGTGTCCAGAGCCAGGAATTCGTTTGGAATTCTTCCTCAGCCTTCAGGGAGGAGCAGCTGCTGGGTTTGGATTTTTTTGGCATGAATGTGCAGTGCCCTCGTTTTTGGGGTCACAGCCCAGGGTCTGCTGCCCTGGGGGCTCCAGCTGGGAAAAACTGTTCTGGGATTTGTGCCAAAAATGGAGATTTTGGTTAAAGGGCTTCTGCACTGAAAGGGTCTGACCCTCTCCACTCTTCCACTGCTGAGAGAATGTGGAGAAGTGGTGGAGAAGTGGAGAAGTGGAGAAGTGGTGAAAAGCAGCAGCCAGGAGCCCGGGCTGGGGGGATTTGGTCTGAAGGCAGAGAAGGTGCCTGTGGGGCTGCAGTGGCACCCGGGGGTCCCAAGGCAGGGACTCCCCATGGGCTCTGTCACCCCGATGGGCACCCAGCCCAGTTTTCCATGACTTTGCTTTTATAGGAGAGGAATAAAAACGTCTGAGTGGCCCAGGAGTGTCTGTGAGGAGCAGCAGCAGGACAGGGGGTGGGGGGTTGCTGCTGCCTGGGGATGTCTGGAAGGTTTTTCCTGGAATGTCCCTGTGGAGGTTTTGCTGCTCTGCCTCTGCTTTTCCTGTTTATTCCCAAGCCTGGCAGAGCAGGGACTTTGTTCTCTCCTCATCAAGGGAGAGCCGAGCTCGTGGATGCTGCTGTGATCAAAGCCTGGTAATTAGGGGCTGATTAATTTCCCTCTGCTGCATTTCCTGCACACTCCAGAACCTGCCTGGATATTTGGGGTTGGGGTTGAGCAGAGTCCCGGCGCTGCTCGCAGAGTTTCCTTGTCTGATAACTGGAAGGATTACAGCAATAACTGCTGTCAGTGTTTTTCTCATTTAAACAAATAAAGCTGACAAATGCCGAAGTTCTCTGCAGCTCCGTTGTGTTTAGTACACGAAGAGCAATTATTCATCTGCTGCCAGCCCGGGTCTGTGCAGCTCGAGCATCCAGCAGAGCCCATTAGCATTTCAGTGCCACAGCCAGCACTTGATATTCTGCACGGCTCTACTGTAAAACAAAAGATGATGGTTCTAATTTGCACAATAATTTAAAGGGTTGGGCTCGCGGTGCTTATTGGAGTTATTGGAGTCGCAGGTAAGATGTCGCTGTGGATTGTGAGGCGCCTGGTTTGATTTGGGTGGGTTTGTCACTCCCCGGGAAGGATTTTCCTGGCGTTTCCCGAGGTGCAGAGGGGAGCTGGGTGTGTTTGCTGCTGAAATAGCGGGGTGATAAATGGAGAATGTTCCTCTCCTCCCAGCAGGTTTGCTTGCTGGCGTTGTTCCTATAACAAATGGAAGGAGCTGTCCTTTCTCCATAAACAAAGCATCACTTCCCCCAAAGACGCCGCCTTCTCCAGAGGCCCCGTCCAACCCCAACCACACCGAGATTCTGCAGTTTTTGGATGCATTTATTTTGTCTACGGGTGAATTGGGAGACCTTTAAGAGGTCCTGAATTCCTACCTGGCCCATTCTCAAAACGCTGAAGCACCAGCTTCCCCAAACCGTGCTCTTTGTTTGCCACATTAAATACAGGCTGATTTATAGATTAATTAAACGCCGTGTCAATGAAAGGAAGAGCTGGGCTGGAGAATATTCCTCCTTAATAAATCTGGAGCTGTAAATGCCTGAATTCACTGACGCCTGCTCAGAAATTTGCAGCGCCCAGGAGCCAAGAAATGGCTTCAGCTTCTCCAAAATTCATCATCAAGTGATGACTTTTTTTTTTGTTTGGTATCAAAATCCATCGTTGTGTGCAGGGGCAGCTCCCACACCTCTGTCTGTCCTTGCTGCTTCCCAAAATCCCCCGAGCAGCTCAGGAGTGAAGGGACCTGGATAAACCAAGGAGGGTTTTCCCCCCTGGGAGCTGCTTCTTGTAGGAATGGGAATGGAAATTTTGGGAATGGGATCCCAAACCCTCAGCCCTGCTCTGATCCTCTCTGAGGGAACTCACTGGAGCTTCTCTTACCTTAAACCTGCACAGATCTCTCTGAAAACATTTTGATGCCAGAACCCAAGGACTCCTGGCTGGCAGAGCAGGGATGGCTCCGTTCAGGGGGTGCATTTTCCTGGCAGGGTCTCTGGCAGAGCCTTTGTTCCTCGGGGTTTGTTGTCACCGTGTCAGGAACTAAAGGGAGGCTTTGTAAACAGTTTTGTTCTGAACGGCATCGACACGGGGAAAAACAAAATGCAAATAAAAACAGCCAGGAAACCTGTGCTTGTTTGTTGCAGGGGGAATAAATATTTGAGGGACTGAAGGGATTCTTGTGACAACTTGGGGAGCTGTCAAGGGTTTGTCCCTGTCTTTGGCTTTCATTGTAAGCCAGGCTTCATGAAAAGAAGTATAAATCCCCTTTTCCTGTTGCTGGAAAAGTGTGAAATATTCAGTATTTTTGTGCAGGATTTAAAGCTTGTCTGAGCTTCCCCTTTTGGAGCAGCCCCAGTGAACCCCATCCCTCCTTTGCCAGAGGAGCACAGTGACTTCCCAGTGCCTTTGAGGAGTGGCTGCCCAGCTGTTAATGATGCCTGAGATTAAGTGGAAGCCAATTTTTATGGAGTTCAGGTTTAGAAATCTTGCTGCTTTATAAACTCCACAGGCATGAAATACGGTGAGATTGGGTTTGCCTCCATTTCCAGTGGAGGGGAAATAACAGCCTGGGGACTGCAGGAGGAGAGAGGAGCAGGAACAAGGCCTGGATGTTTTCTATTTTCATTTTATGTTCTTTCAAATGTTTCCCAGTGCCAGGTTTGGATTGGATTGGATTGGATTTCCTCTCCCAAGGCTGTCATGCCAAGGTGGCTGCAGGTCTGGGGTGCCACATAAAAGGTGTGGGAGGATTCTGGATTCTGGAATTTACCTTCAGGTCTGACTGGGGAAAATGCTCCTGGTCTGAGGTGCTCAGCTCCCCCTGTGCCCCAGGGAGGTTTGCAAGGGCATGGAGATGCCATTGAAAGACATTTTTATTGTCCACGGTTGAATTCCAGGCAAACATCCTGGGTGAAGGAGGCACCAGAGATGAGGAATTGCAAAGATCACAGTGGGGGTAATTCCTGGAACTCATGCAGTGTGACCTGCTCATCTCCCAGAATTTAATTAGTGCCACTGCATGAAGGCTTTGCCCTGGCTGAAAACAGCATGGCTGATTATAAAACACTAATGTTAGAAAATTAGGGTTTTAGTTACCTTGCTGGAAATAATTAAAAGTTAGAAGGGAGTAGTTATCTGAAACTTAAATAATTTATTGTCTGACATTTTATGTTTGCTCAGCTTCACTTACAATGGGAAAAAACCAAACTAGTGAGCAGATCCAAAGGAACATGGACAATGCAACCAGAAACCCATTCTTTGAAAAACTGGACTATCCCCAAAAATCATTTGTATTGTCATTGATAGAAAATGTCAAGAGTTTAGGGTGAGAAAGACTCGCCTTACTTCCTCCTTTTAAAACCCCTCCCCACGAAAACAACCCCAGACTTAATTTAAGAAGTCAATCAATGCTTAATAGCTATTCAAGCTAATTACCATAAGAAGTGGGGATGGGAGGGGCTGTTATTATGAATATGTATTTGTTTGAATCCGTTGTCAATAAATAAACTCTGTGATCACCTGTGGTTTTTCAGTGCTATTAGCACTCATGCTGAATAAACATACACTTTGTAATTTTAAATTGTTAGAGAGTCTTTTGTCCGTCACAGCTGAGTATCAGTATTAGACCAATACTCTTATTTTGGTAAATCAATGAAAGGGCAGGTTTGGGTCTCTCAGCTGATTCTGTGCCTCTCCCCCCAGGGCTGAAGGTGCGAGAGGTTTCCATCAACGTGACGAGGCAGCAGGTGGAGGATTTCCATGGCCCTGAGGATTACTGGTGCCAGTGTGTGGCCTGGAGCCACCTGGGCACCTCCAAGAGCAGGAAGGCGTCGGTGCGCATCGCCTGTGAGTAAATCCTGCTTTTCTGGGGGCTCCCAACGCTGGGTTTGGGGTTAAATGTCAGCAGGTGTGGTCAGGAACCTGAGTCCCTGCAGAAAAAAACCTGGGAAGCACAGGTAAAAATCAGGTAAAAATCACCTTCCCTCCTTTCTCGGGATGAACTCGTCCCAAAGGTGCCAGGGAATCCTGCAGCTGCTCTTGGCAGGGAACAAACCGTGGAGATGCTGTCCCTTGTAGGGAAGGTGGGGATGATCTTCCACTCCAGCACTGGATGTGCTGTGGGGTCACACACAGACCCTGCTGGGAGCTGCAAAAAGGGGAAATGCTCCAAATCCCACAGAGGGACAGCAGGGACACAACCCCAGATACAGAACTGTCACTGAGAGCTGCTAAAAGGGGAAATGCTCCCAATTCCCACAGCCACAGGGACAGCAGGGACACAACCCCAAATATAAAGGTGTCACCAGGAGCTGCTCCGAGCCCCATCCCACTCTTGGATTCAGGCCTGGGATGTTTTCCTGGCAGAGCCAGTGGAGGATTCAGGGAGAATTCAGGGATTCAGGGATTTAGGGACTGCTTCCCCCAGTCTCTGGTGAACCCTTTCTCTCTGAACCCCAGCTCAGATCTTCCCTTTGCTCTCCTGGGAAAGGAGGTGCAGCCTGCAGAAAGCTGGGAGAGGAGCAAAGGGAGAACCTGGAGGGAGACTTTGCAGGGAGTGTACCAGCAGCTCCTGACAATACAAAAAGGTGTCTTTTACCAGGATAAACATTTAACAGGCTAAAACAAACATTTGTCAGAGGTAAAAGGACGGTGTAAAAAAACCTTCCTTTCATTAATGGTGGATTATTTTTTTTGTTGGCTGATTCAGTCTGAATGTCTAAATACGTGTAAATTCAATTTTTTATTTCACTGCATTAACTGTCATAACACTGAGCCAATAATTCCCCTGCATTGCCGTGCTGAAAGGACCTTTATCTGAATTGAATTTTTATTGACTTTTCTCCGCGCTGTGATTTCCCAGCCCCACAAAATGGCAATTTGAGCCAGGCTCAGCAGGAGCAGGAGGAGCTGTGTGCTGGGGCTTTTCAACCTCAGTGTGGGAGCAGCTCTTGTTCCCAGTGCCCCTGAGACCCCATTAACCCCAGAGGGCTCTGGAGTGTTCTGGGGGTGCCTGGGGTTTTTTTTGGGAGCTGAGCTCCTCTCTGCTCCTTCCTGGGCTACTCCAAGTGTTTTGATGGGAAAAGCAGCAATTCTGGAGGGCAGAGGTGCAGGGGCTCCTCAGGAACACTGTGGGGTGGGATTTACAGCTTGGGGATCACCCTGTGAGGATCAGGGATGAGACCCTGCAGCTCCAGTCTCTGACAGAACCCAGAACATTCTCCCAGCACCTCTGGGACTGGCATTGAGGAACCGGCAGCTTTATTTAATCCCTTTTTTTTTTTATTTTGCACTAAAATCCCGAAGTTTCTGAATTGTGAGTCAAGTCCATAGTGTTGCAGCACTTTATATTTCTCTGGAGAAGCAGGTGAGTATTTCTTTGTGGTAGTGGGGAAGGCAGAGCAAAGGGATCCTGCTCCATTTTTCACCCTAATAAAGACATTTGTAGGCACAGGCGCAGCCCGGCTCTTAATGAATGTCTTCTTAAAGAGAGCACTGGAAAAGAAATTCATTATCTGGGGGGAAAATCGACATTAACAAAGAATCATGGAAAGGAGCATGCAGGCACCGTGAGCACCTCCCTGCAGCTTGCTCAGATTTTGGAAAATGCAGCTCTGTTCCATCAGCTGGGAATGAAGTCAGTAAATCCCCTCTGTGCAGCCTGAGCCACCAGGAACACAAGGAGATCCTCATCGAGCATCCTCCAGCAGCCAGGCACATCCCTGAGGGTTTGAGGGAACTCCAGGAATTCCTGGGAGTGTCTGGGATCCAGTGATCCCAGCTGGATCCAGGTTGTGTCTGCTCTGCTCTGCCCACGTTCCAAGAGGTGCTGCAGTGGCTCTGGGACATTTCTTAACCTCAGTTATCCGCTGGGCAGCGGTGTCAGGAGTGGAGCAGCTTGTCCCCACGTGGAATTAGTCACAGGTTGGACTTTGTGATCTCAAAGGTCGTCATCTCATTCATTTTGGGATTCTGGGATTTTTCCATCTCTAGGATGACTCCTGGCTCTAGGCCAGCTGTTTCCTGCCTCTCTTTTTGGGCGTTCCTCCCTAGCTCGTGGCTAGAATATTATGTCACCTCTCTTTTTGGGCGTTCTTTCTGTCTCCCCCTGTCTTGCAGGTGTGGCTAGCTGTGTGATCATGTCGGGATCACCACTTGTGACATCAGTGGCATAGGTGCTGAGACAGGGACACATACACTCTGTGGTCATGCAACAAAATGCACCTTTATTGTTCAGCTTGCTGCTTAAATAACCTTCTTAATGTTCCTTGGCTAGCACTTGTGATTGGCCAAAGTTGAGGCTGTCCCTGCTCTCTGAATAGCCTTTGCAGCCCAGGCTGGAACCCATAGGTCTGAATACCTGTATGTTTCAAAATTTGTCCTATCCTGTTCCCTGGAGGGACTCTTCATCCCACCAGGCTGCTTCTCCCTATACGGAGAGCAGTCTGCCCAGCAACCACCCAGCTTGTGCTATGACAGCTCCCAGCCCCTTTCTGCTCCCTCTGCAGCTCTCAGGGTGAGATCAGCACAGATCAGGGCATCAGACACTGCTGGGTTCACTTCCATTCCACCCTGGGGATTCCTCATGCCTGAGCTCTGCAGATGTGGAAGGCTCTGGAGATGGGATGGAACCTGGGCCTTGGGGATTCTGGCACTGCTGTGTCAAACACCGATGGGTTTGGAGAGTAGAGAAATGGGAACAGAGATGAAGGTGACGGGATCCAGGGATTTGGGGTGTCCTGGAGCTCTGGGCTGCCAGGGTCACTCACCCTGCAGCCCCCTCGAGTTTTGGGGCAGGAATACCAACAGTGATGAATTCTTGAATCCAAGAAATGCCAGTAGTGATGAATTATCGAATCCAAGGAATACCAGTTGTCAATCGTGATGAATTCTCGCATCCAAGGAATTCTAATCCTGATGAATTTTTGCATCCAGGGAATGCCATTTGCAATTAATTCTTGCATCCAACCCTGCAGATCTACGGAAGAACTTTGAGCAAGACCCCCAGGGCAAGGAGGTTCCCATCGAGGGGATGATTGTCCTGCACTGCCGGCCCCCCGAGGGCGTCCCTGCGGCCGAGGTGAGGTTTGGGATGGGCACAGGGGCACAAGGAAAAGCTTTGGGCTGGGGGAAGGATGGGAGAAGCCAAGGGCTCAGCTCCTGTGTGTGCTGGAGGTGCTGGTCCCGGTGCTTTTCTCCCCCAAGTGTCCTTTTGTGATTCACTAGGTTTACAAAAGTGTGGCTTTTTATCCAACTTCTGGGCTGTTTGCTGGGAAATCTTGGTTTTCAGGCAATTTTCAAGTCTTGCGCTTCTGAACTGAAAGCAGATTGTTGCACATTTTTCCAGGAATTACTTTTCTCCTCGAGAAACAAGACAAAGTAAAAAGCAAACCTAAAAATGTTATGATAAATGGTTGCTGGGGAGAGAAAATCTGCTGCAAGTAATAATTTGGTGGGGTTTGGCTTCGCTTTAAACAGGTTTTTTGTGATGAGAGCTGGATCTTAACAAGAAAACAACGGGGATGCCTTAAAATGGCAATAACCAGCCTGCTCTTGGAGGGAGAGGTTCTAAGTGGGTCGTGCTTAAAAATCCACTGCAGGAGCTTTAAAAACCCAAGGAAACATTGAATTTTTAATTGCACCCTGCAGTTTCCTCCAGCACCTTCTGGGGAGTGAGAGCAGTTGGATCAGGAGTTGGTTTTGCCCCTCAGTCCCAGCGTGGCTGGGGTTGGTAATAACCGAGGGAGGAAAAGGAAAATAAACCCCAGAGAAATGGTTTTAGTTAATGAGAAGGGATTGGAGCAGATGTGCCTGGAAATAAAGAGGAGAAATGCAGAGACACCAGCAGCGAGGCAGAAGTGCTGAAGGAGAGGAAAAGGAGGCAGGGATGGGCTCAGTGAGTGGCTGGGTTTCAACCTTGGTCTGGTTGAATTTCTGGTCTGGAGAATTTTGGATTTCTTTGAACTGGCAGCTTTACATTCCCCTCTTAAACAGGGAGTCTGTCTTCTGTGGAAGGTAGGAATTATGTCCAATGAAAACCTGACATTTTAATTGCTTGTTCCAGATAAAAGTGGTGGAGTTCCCAATGAACCCTGATTTACTGCTGTTGACAGTAAAATTGTTATTGCTGCTAATAAAGCTGGCAAATCTCACCAGGTCAGATTTGCTTTGGCCAATAAAACGTCCTATAAAGGCTCGGGCTAATTCTGGGCTCATCAGGACAAAGAGTCTGCTGGAAATAATTCAGTGTCTTTAGAAAGTGGGTTAAACCTGTTAAAGCAGCCCTGGCTCTGGGCTGGGGGATAAACTCGGGTTTATTTCCAGTTAAAGGACAGCCTGCCCTGATTAACTGGGGAATACCTCAGCCACAAAGGCTCCCACAGTGATTGTTCCTGGGTGCTGAGCAGTGCTGAGTGTTCCAAACTCCAGTGCTGGCAGCGAGTCCTGGTTCTGATCCAAAAATTGATTTCATTAGAGTTTGGATGGAAACATAAGGCTGGAAATAACTCGGGGCAAAGGTCTGGTGTTTCATGAGATGCAAAGTGGGTGCTGATGGTTGAGGTTTGTTCAATTCAAAGAGAACTGGAAATGAGGGGGAAGGAGGCTCCAGCCCATCCCTGCTCCTGCTAGAGCCTCTCCCTCGGGAGGGTTTGGTTATTCCGAGTGCAGAACTTCAGGAATGTTGTCAGAATTTCGTTATTCCAAATGCAGAACTTCAGGAATGTTGTCAGAATTTCGTTATTCCAAATGCAGAGCCTCAGGAATGCTGTTTTCCCAAAATCCAGACACATTCCGTGTGCTGGCTGGTCACTGTTCGGATCCTCTCACCTGGTGCTGATGCAGAACTCAGTGAGTGGCTCTCAGTGCTTGTCAGGAAATCTCTGCTGCTCTCCCAGGGGTGCTGATGCCCTCGGGGCCACCCCGGCCGTGCCTTTGTGCAGGAACAGAATTTAGGATTAGCAGGGATCACACAGGGATCCCAATCAGAGCTCCCAGGAGGGATTTAAGGCAGAATTCCTGCAAATGAAGTTTAGTTGGGAGCAGTGTCTGTTCCTGCCATCTGTTCCAGAAGGAGGGAGCAGCAATGGGAGCAGCCAGATTAAGTTTGTTTTACACGTGTTCGTTTCTGCACACAAGTACAAAACCAGTCAAGAGAATGTGGATTAAAGGGCTGGATCCACACTCTGAGCGTGTCTGAAAATGGCTCAAACCCAGCCTGTGTAAATGGATTTCCCAGCCACAGCAGCTCGTGGGGCTGCTGTGCTCACACAGCTCAGTGTGGCAAATGGTTTTTGAACCCAATAACTGTCCTGGTTTGAAGGACAGGTGTCTGCCAATGAAGGCAGAGGCTTCTATTTGAAATGGAGAATGTAAACCCCCTAAATCCAAATTACTATCATTTAGAAATTAAGGGGCTCTCAGGCAAAGATATAGGAATTAGGAATAACAGTTCTTTACTAGGAAAATTAAAATAGAAATGCAGTATTACACAGAACAATCCCAACCCTGCCAGAGTCAGAATCCAAGCTGACACCCGTCAGTCAGTCAGGGTGTTGGCACAGTCCCATTCAATGGTGGCTGCATCCTCCTGCAGGGGCAGATGTGGTTCAGCTGGAGCAGTGCTCCTGGAGAAGATGCAGTTTCCTCTGAAGCTCCAGGGATGATGTGGAAGGCTCTGGTTTTCCTCTGGAATCCAGTGGAAAAGGCTGCTCTGGTGTTCCAAAATCTCAGTTTTTATCTGGGTAGGAAATGTTTGGCTCCTCCCCTGGCTGGAGCATCTCCCAGTGGGATGATGGAATTTTATCAGTCATGCACTGGGACTCAATGTCTCGTCAGCAGATGAATGCTGCACAGAGGTTCTGCAGGCACCTTTATTTCTATGAAGGGCTCCAACAGCAAATCTGAATACACAGAATATCAAGGTGGTTTTATAGGGTTAAGGTGGATTGAGAACTGACCAGTAGAATTTTAAGTTGAAAACTATCCAGTTACTATAAGGTTTTAGGTAAAGAAGTGACCAATCACCTAGAAAAGATAAAGACCAATAGAAACTCTAAAAGATAACAGGGGGCCTACAGGGCGGTGAACATTTCTCTAACATGAGTCATGCTAAGGAAGGATTTCTTATCTTAGGGGAGAAAGTTCTAAGGGGGCCCTAAAGGGGTATCTGAACCACTCACACATGGATTAGAAATGGTGTGGGAATGCTGAAACCGCTCTGGATCCAGGGACAGGCACCTCCCTCTGAGTGACAGCCCAGGTACCACATCCTGGAGCAGCTGGCTCTGCTCCTGAAGCTGCTGCATCCCACCCTGGGTGTCTTTCTGCCCCTATAACCCACCCTGGGTGTCTTTCTGCCCCTATAACCCACCCTGGATTTATTTCTGCCCCTGCACTCTTTGAGAGCAGGTTTCCCATCTCCAGAGTTCTCTACAAAGCAGGGAATGAGACCTTTTCACACAGCTCTGCCTTGGGGGTGCTTTGGGGCACCCTGAGTGCATCAGCACAGCAGGAAGAGAGGAAGAAAACCCAAATCCCGGTGCTGGGCAGGCTGGAAAAGGTTTTTAAACCCTCCTCTTATGCATTTACATAGCAAGCAGAGAGAGCTGGTGAGCAGCTGTGCTTGCAGGCATCAGCACCCAACCCAAATAAATTCAGTTTTTATGAGTTAAGCATCGAAATGAAAAAGAAAATTCAGCATTTAAATAGAGCAGCTGAAAATCCCCCGCTGAGGCAAATGTTGATTCAGCTCTGGAGAGTCTCTGCTGGCACGGGCTCGGTGGGACCCGAGCCTTTCTTTCACTATTGATGGAGCAGGAGTCAGCTCTGGGCTCTGCAGAGGTCCCTGCAGCAGAGGCTGGGCAGAGTTAAAGGAATAAAACGGGATTTGTTAAAAGGCTTTTAAAGGATTCACCTTGGGCAGTGTGAGAGCCTGGCCTGGCTCTGCCCAACATGGACCCCACGAATTTTCACACTTTTATAAGTTTTGGTCTATTTATATATTGGGGTTAATTGTCCAGTTCCAAGTTTTGCAGTTCCACCCTCCCGGTTCTCTCCTCAATTGGCTGTTGTTTGCACAAGTCCTTTAACCCTTCTCTTGCAGGGTCACAGAGCCTGGCAGGAGTTTTCAGCCCCAGCTGAGCTCACCCAGCTCAGAGCTCTCAGCTTTAAATCCCCCCCAAGTGCAGTGCAGAGTGAGGCTGGGGGTTCCTAAAGGGGTACAGAGCCCTCACTCTGTCAGGAAAATTAATCCACAAACACCAGAGCTTTGTGTCCAAAAAGGAGACAGAGGAGTCCTTTTGCTTTATTCGAATAAAGGGAGAGGCCATGGGGCATTGCCCTGGGATCTCTCAAATTTTTGGAGGACTCAGCCTCCTTTTATCCCAGTTTCCCTCTCTCTTTCCCCATTGGCTGAGGTACCTGAGAGGCACAGACTGCCCAAACACCTGACACCTGAGATTCCCCTCTAATGTACAACCCTCCCTTTTAATTTTGAATTCTTGTAGAATCCGTGGTTTCTCCCCATTGCTTCTTTCATCTTCCAATATCCAGTTTCATTTATCAGCGAACCTACAGTTTGTTTGTAAAGGCAAAGATCTTTTCCCACTCATCAATCAGTGGAATCCATCCCATTGTTTCTTTTATCTCTTAGTGCTGACCTTATCTGCCAGCAGATCCACAGCTCGTTTGTAAAGACAGATCCGACATTCCTCTCAGCCCCACGGAACCCCTGATGTCTGTGATGTTCTGCAGAGCTGCTCATTCCCATCCCCACTGCCCAGCTCACCCCTCAGCGCTCCCTGAGCTCTGCCACAAGGGTTTTCCTCTCTGGAGTGGGTGACAGGAGCGTTTCCAGCGATAAGGAGCAGGGACAGCTCGGTTCTGTCACCCTGAGCAGCTCAGGAGCAATCAGGGTGAGTGGCAGGTCCTGCAAGCACAACGAATTCCACCCTGCTCGCTGCTTCACAGCTGCTAATTCCTTCCAGCACCTGCTTCCCCCTGCCCTGGGGCTGCTGTCACAGCAGGGCTGAGCTGCAACCTGCAAAATCCGCGGTCAACACCCATTTAATGAAGTTTGGGATAATCTCTGGGCTGTGTGTTCGGCCTTATTAGTGCCTCAGAGTGTAAAATATTAATTCTGTCGGGTACAGCAGCAAGAAAAGAAGTGTTTTGGTGGCTGGTAATCCTTCAGGCAGGTGTGCTGGGGGAGTGTCACTGTTCTCTCCTCCATCAGTGACAAATGGGATTTGGATTTCTCAGCTGTCAGGGCTGTTCCTGTTTCATTCAGTGGGCTTGAAAATCAGATTTTTAAATGTTCCCTCGACTGGACAGGGAGCTGCCATTCCCTGTGCTGGAGAGAAGCTCCAGGAGTGCTTTGGTCACCTCAGCCTTGGTGTGATGTGGAAATCTGAAAATCTGAAATCTGCAGGTGTGAGACTGGGAAATGGGGCTAAACCTGCCCTGGGGGGGTTCATCAGTTCTGTCAGAGCATTTCTGTCACCACTGCTCTGTCCTGTCCCTCAGAAACCTCCCTGCCCTGCTATTAAAGTGCCACAAACCCCTGATATTAGAGATAAACGTTTATAAACATCAGGCTTTCAAATTAATAAACCTCAGCTCGCTGGACTCTGCTTATCTTTACCTGAACGATGCTGAGGGGCTTTGGACCTGCAGGGAGGAGCTGGGGGAGCCAGTTCCCACCTGGAAAATCTTGGGATGGAGAGGGAGCAGCAGCAGGAAATTCTCACCTGGAAATCTTGGGATGGAGAGGGAGCAGCAGCAGGAAATTCTCACCTGGAAATCTTGGGATGGAGAGGGAGCAGCAGCAGGAAATTCTCACCTGGAAATCTTGGGATGGAGAGGGAGCAGTAGCCAAACCCACAGTGAGGCACAAGGTGCAAACCTGAGCCTTAAAATTCCCCCTAAATCCCTTTGTTATGAAGGAACCCGATATTTGAGCACTGGCAGGAGCTCACAGCTCTCCCTGCACCTCCCCTCTGCTCTGCTCCTGGTGGAGCTCTCAGGAGTTTTGGGTTCTTTTTGTTTGCTTTGCTTTTGTTTTGGGTTTGGGTTTCTCTTGTAATAAAAGGGCAGCTGTTGTGCTAAACGATTACTGATAGTTTACTGTTGCTGAACTATTACTGTTGAGTGCTCTGCAGAGGTTTGTGAAATACTTTAAAATATCTTTATCACATAATATATGCATATATTTAAGATTTAAATGTGTTGTATCCACTGCTGCTTTTTCAAACGTTTAACACAGATTCTGACATTTTAATGGAGTGCTGTAGATGTTCCCAGGAATATCTGCCTGAGTTCCAAGGGTTTATTTACCACCAGGGCTTTTAATGGAAATGTAAAATCATTTCTCTTCTGGGCAGCACACATTGCACTGCGAGCACATCAACACAACGTGAAACCCACATAAAATTCAAAAGCTGTGAGGGCTCCAGAAGCAGCCAGAGCCTGCTTTACATAGGTTTGGGTATTTATGGGGCTGGCACGCGCTCACTAAAATGAGCAGGATAATGGGGCTGCAGTAAAACACCCCAGCAAAGCAGGCTGAGGCTTCCATGAGCCTGCCATGAATCCTGCTGCAGCCACAGGCAGGGTGGGATTGCTCAGTGCAAACAGCCTGCATTTGTCCAGGTGCTCGTGGATCTGCAAGAGCAATATTTGCTCTGCTTTTAAGGGATATTAGCTACGAGTTCCAATAAATGTGTTCCATTTCTCACCGGAGATATTTCACTCTCAGGGTACGTGCAATGTCTCATTTGTGACTGATCTGATATTTAGATTGAGGCTTTTAGCTGCTTTTAAGAGCAAATTCGTAATTTTTATGGTTTCCCATCCAGCAGAGATTGAGAGCTGTCTTGGCTGGTACAGGATATGCTGGTCTGGACTGATTTTATAGCAAGGGGGTCTAATGATGTGTCAGCCTTTTTGTTCTATCAAACTTCAGTTAAAGCTGTTTTGTTTGAGGTTTTTGTTGTGGACAGCATAGAAACAGTTCCATTTTCAAATTCCATTTGTTTGATGCTGTTACACCTTCAGCCACACTTTGCCCTTCCTCGCTTGCTGCTCCAGGTGTTCCTGTTCTGTGATTTATTCTGGCAGCAGGGGAATTTGGGGTGGTTTGAGTGGTCAGGACTCGCTGAGGTTGAGGGCAGAGCTGCTCCAGCCCTTCCCCTCCCAGCCCTGGTTTGCTCCAAGGCCCTGCAGGACACTCTGAGCTCCTCCACTGCCCTGAATGTGTTAAACCCATCACCCCACTTGTCCCCTCTCATTAAATCCATCACCCCGTGTCCTTAGGATACTGCTGGGAGCCAAGACAGCAGCCTGTTCTCAGGCTGCTCAAGAACAAGAAATGATAACAATGATTAAACACCTGCTGGAGACGTGAGAGACGTGATATTTTGCAGAAAGCATGTTTTCAAAGAGGTGTTGCCTTCTTGGACCAATGAGCCTTTTCTATTCTGTATGGCACAAACTACCCAATATAAGTGCAGTGTTTCTTTAAGTAAAAGCTCTCTCTCGTTTTGCTTCTCCATTACGAAGAATTATGTTGCATAATTCTTTTTGCCACTCTCCAATAACTCAAATGCAACAACCCCACCTATCCCCTGTGTCCCTGCACCAGCCACCCCAGCCAGTGGCACTTCCATCCCCTCAGCAGCATCTCCAGGTGCCTCTCCTGCTGATTTTTGTCCATTTTGCAGCCCCTGGGGGCTCTTCACTCCCTTTATTGGACACAGCCCTGGGATGAGGGGCTGTGCTGCCCCTCAGGCAGGCAGGGGAGCTGTGCTCGGGCTTTTCTTCCAGCAGGAAAAAATGTTTGTTTTCCTTCTGAGATTTGTCTCGTTGTGAATAAATCAATACAGCCAGGAGGTAGCGAGGTCATGAAATAGAAACGCTGGAGCAAAGCACTTCTGAATTAGATTGCTAAACTGGAAAGAAAAAAGAAGGGAGATAACTTTGTAGTTCCCCTGAATAGATAATTCCTTTTTATACAGACATGTGCTCTGGGGCCTCTCTGGGTTTGATGTGCTGCTTTGCAGTGGTGTCTGTTTTCCCTGCCTCTGTTGCCAGAAATGTTTTTAATTTTGAATGCTTGAACATGAAAGGAGAAGTTGTGAGACTTTATCATTGTGTTTGTAATCACGGGGACGATTGTGTGAGCGAGTCCTGCAGGGATTTGGGGAGTCCAGAGTGATGGAGGTGGGGACTGGAGCAGCTGGAGGCCCCACCGGTGGTGACACTGAAATGTTTCAATGGTTCGGGAATGTTCTGCCCCTGGGCACAGAGATCAACACCTTTTTCAATTGTAAACAGCATTAAGAGAGGAACCAGGGAGTCTTGATTCTGGTGCCTGTTGCATTTAGTACTCAGTGCTACATCACATGTTTAACTAACAATTGTATTTCTGTAGAGTTTGGGGTTAAATGCTGTTTCCAGATGATTTTTTAACGAATCTAAATGTGTTCAATGATCTCTCAGGTCCTTCCCAACCCAGGTCATTCTGTGACTCCTGTAAGATCTCACATTCTTGAATTTATCCCATCTGAAGGCTGCTAACACAAAGGAACATCAGGTACTGATGATTCCCCATAACATGAGGGAACATGAAATTACAGCCTTGGAAGGCTTTGGTTTCAATTACTGAAAGCTTCCTGTGATGATTCCCTTATCTCCAAGCATTTCCTATAGAAATGTGATCCTGCCTATCAGGACACCACGTTGGCAAAACCCTGCAAGCATCATCACCTTATCTACAGAGGGGTTCTCAGTGTCAGCAGCACTTTAATTACTGCCCAAATATCTGCACTGAGAGCCAGTTTGGGATGAGATCCCTGGATTTATCTGTATCCTTCAACTGGGAGATATTCAGCAAACCAAAAGTGGAGGCTCAGCTGCTCACCTGCACTGCTGAGCTTTGTTGGGACAGGGATTTGAGCTGCAGGATCGTTTATCCCTGCTCACCATCAATAACTGAAGTCAGGCCATGTGTGTGCTCTGTCCCACTGTGAACTCCCATCCCCACTGACATTTGGGGTCATTAACACTGATTTGTTCATCATTTTTGCATGGAGATAACAAACAGTGCTCCAGTTAATGGTAGACACTCCAAAAATAGGAATAAAGATAAACTGATTTGGGATCTGATGATGTCTTTACCAAGCAGACAAGGTACCATTAGCAGTGGCATTTTTAGCAATGGCTCCTTATCCCAGGGATCCAAAATAGCCTGGCTGAGTCAGCTCCTTGCCCACCTCTAGCTCTATAAATTGATGCACACGTCCAGGCTGTCACCTCTCCCTTTACACCGACTCCAAATCATATTTTAATTGCATTTTGACTCACCCCCTCCCTCCCATGCTGTCCTGCATTCCCTCCTCTGGATCTTCCACCAGAGTGAAGGTTTGGTTGGGATTTCAGAGGAGCTCTGAGCAGCAGCTGTGGCCTGGGCTGGCCACAAATGAGGATTTCTCCCCTTGCTGGTGGAGGTTTGTGCAGCAAACCCTCCCTGCCTGCCCGGCCAGGCACAGAAATGGGCAGGAGCAGCTCTGGAGGTCTCAGCTGATCCTGTGGCCAGCACCAAGTGCATCCCTCAGAGCTGAGCCCCCTCCAGCCTCCCCAGCTGATTTATGGGTTAGTCAGCGTGTCAGATCCCTGCAATGAGATTATACATTCAATCTAATGAAGGGAAAATATGCTTACCAGCCCAGTGTGACAGTGCTGTGATTAAATAATTCCAGAACAGAGTTCCCTCCATGGATTAATTTAAAAGAAAAAATGCAGCAGGTACAGCTGACCTGTTCCAGGATTCTGAGGGGCTCTGGTGCAGGATTAATGGCTTGTGATGGTGTTGATAAAATAATGATAATAAAGGCAGGGAGGAGTGTGTGCAGCCCTTGGGTTTGTGTTAAACCCCCAGAGATTCGTGCTGGTGGAGGTTTCCCCTCCTGCTTTGAGTTTCAGGGTGGGAAGGGAGATAAAATTGTGACAAAGGAACGGGGGCACCTGCCCTGCCCATCCCCATCCTAACTCCAGCTGGAGCAGAGAGGAAGATTCCTCCAGCTTGAATTTTTAGGAGTTCCATGGCAGTGGAAGGTGAGGAGGTTTTTGCTGCTTTTCCACCTGAGAGATCAAACCATGGACTGTGCTACAGGAGCCCTTGTGCTGTCCTGAGCCACCTTCCCCACCTCAAACCCTGGAGCTCTGACCTGGATCAGGAAGCCCCTGGCTGTCCCTGAGGAGGAGCTGGCACTGTCTGGGGTGTGGATGTGTCTGGGACTGACCATGGGGAGGGCACAGGAAAACCCCACAGCAGGGACAGGAGCCCCTCCCGAATCATCACAGTGCCCACAAGGGCTGGGAGCCGCCTCGGGGGTTAAATCTGCTTGGAATCTCAAACAAAGTCACCAGGAAGAGCAAAAAATTCAGTCCCAGGTCTTGGGATATTTGAATGTCCATCAGAGCCACCAGTGAGGAGCTCGTAGTGGATGAGTCTGGATAAGCTTTGTTTTTCAGGGAGAAAAATTCTCTAACTCCCATAATCTGCCCAGGCTCCGGGGTGTTGAGCTGATTTTACTCTGATAATGCCATAAGCTGGTCTGTGATAATTGCTTTCTGTAACTGGGACGGGTTTCTGATGATGCTAATTGTGCTGCTGCCACCCAGGGAGGGGCCGAGTTAATCCCTGCCTGCCCCGAGCTGCAGATCCTGATGTGATCAGCCCTCCTTGGACACTGAGCAGATTGAATTTCAGACCTTTTTCTACAAACCTACAGCATTTTATAGCAGGTTTAAACTTTGGTTCCTAATTCTTTAAAGGAAAAGGATTTAATTCTGTACAAGCATTTGTGTGACCTCCATAGTGAGGGAAGTGAAACTCGGAGGAGTTTTGAGTTTGCTCTTCAGGCACTGCAACCCAGACCCCACAGCTCATCCCAAGGGGGAGATGTTTTAGGTTCTTGGCTGCTTTTATTTTCCCTGGTTGTTTGTGAGTGTTTGTGCGGGGGCTGAAGTTTCCCAAAGGTTACATCCCTGCCAGTGACAAACATCTTTTGTCATCACGACTCCTTTCAATGTATTTTTATCCCATAAATCCATCCCTTGGTTCTCTGTCTTTGAAAGCCTCCATCTGCTGAGGGAGAGCAGGGGATGGCCTTGGATAAACCTGATTTTCTTCAGGGTAGGGGGCTGGAATGAGGGGAGCACTGGCAGTTCCATCCTCCCTGACAAATCAGGGTTTGATTTCACGTCCCGACACTTTGGTGTTTATGTTCCGTCTGTTTAATGTTCTCCCTTCGCTGGGATCATCATTCTTTTAAATGCTCTGCTTTAATGTAAATGTTTTAATGTTTTCTGCTCACCAAAGCCCACATTCCTAGACTCAGCAAACACAGGATCAGTGTGTGCTCCCTCCAAGGGTGAGGGTGACACAAACAAGGACCCTGAAGCCCTCTGACCACCCCAAAAATCCCCTGGCCCGAGGAGAGTCAAAATTTATAAACACACTTGTGAAATAATGGACTCTGGGAATGCTGGCCGTTTTTGTCATTTCTCTGCCCATTTCACTGCACATAAAGTGTGTTCACCATCGAACTCCTGTCACTTGATTTATGCCCGTGTGGCTGCTCCATAATTTAAATTGAATTCCTAATTTCTTTGCTGAAAACCCCTCGGATAATTACTGTTAAGGTTAACTGCAGAAGGGGAGCTGAATAGTGAGTGGATTAGTTGGTTATTGTGTGTCTTAGACCACAGGAAAAGGGAACACAGTCCAGGGAAAATTGTCCAGGGAAAGGTTTGGCATGGCTGGAAAAGGTTTGGCATGGTTGGAACACATTCCCAGGGATGTTGTCCAGGGAAAGGTCTGTCATGGCTGGAAGACAGTTCAGGGATATTGTCCAGGGAAAGGTTTGGCATGGTTGGAACACAATCTAGGGATATTGTCCAGGGAAGGGTTTGGCATGGCTGGAAAACACAATCCAAGAAAGGGTTTGGCATGGTTGGAACGCAATCCAGGGATATTGTCCAGGGAAAGGTCTGTCATGGCTGGAAGACAGTTCAGGGATATTGTCCAGGGAAAGGTTTGGCATGGTTGGAACACATTCCAAGGAAGGGTTTGGCATGGCTGGAACACAATCCAGGGATATTGTCCAGGGAAAGGTCTGGCATGGCTGGATTTAGCACTTGGTCCCTGCTCCCAAGCTGTGTCCAGGCTCCTGGGAAGTGTCCCCTGGCTGGGAGGGAGGGTTGGACACAGGAGGACTGAGAGGTGGCAAAGGGATCCCAGAGCACAAATCATTTCCCCACGTTCCGTGTGAAACGAGTGATGTTGACCCTGGCCCCCAGGTAACTCACATCTGCACAGGGTGTCCATTAAACCATGATTTAATTCCATAGCCACCGTGCAGGATGAGGTGCCCCAGACCTGGAGCCTTTTCCAGGTGAGTTTGCAGCCCTTGGCCGGGATGTGCAGCGCTGGATCCATCCCAGTAAATCCGGGAGTGCTGCTGTGGAGGGAATCTGCTGCCTGGCACCAAAGTAATTGGCTTTGATGGTCAGCATTTGCAGATTTGTTTAGGAACTGGAAAATGTACAAATTGCAGCCCATCTGCGCAGAGCTGAGTGCTAATGAATGCCTGCAGCTACCACAGCCATAAGCTCATTACCACAAAGTTCCAAGTCCTTCCACAAGTTGCTAAACAAGGTTATTCATCTGAAGGGAGTGGAAAAGGGAGTTTGACTGCAGGGCACAGCCAGAGCTCCTCCAGATCTGGAAAAGCTGTTAAAACAACCGCCCCCCGCCCTGTTCTTTGCTCTTTTAATAGAATCAGTTGATTTTATTTCTATTTTTAATTTTGCTCTCCTGTGACAGCAGCTTGCCATGCCTTAACTATTTTCTGTTAATGTTTGGAGTGGAAAGGCGCCTCGCGGGTGATTCCTGGGTGTGCTCAGAGACATTGGCTGTGAACTGGAGAAGATGGATTGGAACTCATTGTACACAGCTTTTCAGGGGCTTTATGGACCGTGGCAGCAAACACTAATGGCCTCTGTTCTCAGGGTGTTCGTGTCAGCTGGGAATCTGCTATGATGACTCGGCTCTTCCTCTCTGCGCCACGTCAGGCGATTTCATCTTCCTGTTTCTTCACAAAAAAAAAGTGGAATTAATAATACTTATTATCTGTTTTATAGAGCTGGTAGTTGTCCAAGTGTTTGAACATCCAAAGCATGGTGCAGCAGGAGGAATGTGTAAAAATATTTCCTGTTATCTCTCAGCTGAAATTTTATTCCATGTTCCTTGAGGAAAAATCAGCGTTTCTCAGTTATCAGCCAAAGGAAGCATTTCCCATCCAGTTAACGAGGCCATGAGGTGCCTTTGGCCTGCTCCACGTTTTCCTGTGCTCCTCCCTGCCAGGTGGAGTGGCTGAAGAATGAGGAGCCCATTGACTCCAACCTGGATGAGAACATCGACACCAGGGCCGACCACAACCTCATCATCCGCCAGGCGCGCCTGTCCGACTCGGGCAACTACACCTGCATGGCTGCCAACATCGTGGCCAAGAGGAGGAGCCTGTCAGCCACCGTGGTGGTCTATGGTCAGTGAGAGGGGCTGGGGGCAACAGGAGGAGCCTGTCAGCCACTGTGGTGGTCTATGGTCAGTGACAGGGGCTGGGGGCCAACAGGAGGAGCCTGTCAGCCACCGTGGTGGTCTATGGTCAGTGACAGGGGCTGGGGGCAACAGGAGGAGCCTGTCAGCCACCGTGGTGGTCTATGGTCAGTGACAGGGGCTGGGGGCAACAGGAGGAGCCTGTCAGCCACCGTGGTGGTCTATGGTCAGTGAGAGGGGCTGGGGGCAAGAGGAGGAGACTGTCAGCCACCGTGGTGGTCTATGGTCAGTGAGAGGGGCTGGGGGCCAACAGGAGGAGCCTGTCAGCCACCGTGGTGGTCTATGGTCAGTGAGAGGGGCTGGGGGCAACAGGAGGAGCCTGTCAGCCACTGTGGTGGTCTATGGTCAGTGACAGGGGCTGGGGGCCAACAGGAGGAGCCTGTCAGCTACTGTGGTGGTCTGTGGCCAGTGAGAGGGTCTGGGGGCCAACAGGAGGAGCCTGTCAGCCACCGTGGTGGTCTATGGTCAGTGAGAGGGGCTGGGGGCAACAGGAGGAGCCTGTCAGCCACTGTGGTGGTCTATGGTCAGTGACAGGGGCTGGGGGCCAACAGGAGGAGACTGTCAGCCACCGTGGTGGTCTATGGTCAGTGACAGGGGCTGGGGGCCAATAAGAGGAGACTGTCAGCCACTGAGGTGGTCTATGGTCAGTGACAGGGACTAGGGGTCAAGAGGAGGAGACTGTCAGCCACTGTGGTGGTCTGTGGCCAGTGAGAGGGTCTGGGGGCCAACAGGAGGAGACTGTCAGCCACCCTGGTGGTCTGTGGCCAGTGACAGGGACTAGGGGTGAAGAGGAGGAGCCTGTCAGCCACCATGGCCACTGAGAGGGGCTGGGGGCAGAGGTGACTGTGCCTGCCTTGCTGCCCTGCTTTGATTTGTGCTGCTCTTGCTGCGCCAGTTCAAACCTGGCACACACAGGATCCCCCAGCCAAGCCCTTCCCGCTGGCACGGGTTTGGGTTTGGGTTTGGGTTTGGGTTTGGGTTGGGGTTTGGGTTGGGGTTTGGGTTTGGGTTGGGGTTGGGGTTTGGGTTTGGGTTGGGGTTTGGGTTGGGGTTTGGGTTTGGGTTGGGGTTTGGGTTTGGGTTGGGGTTGGGGTTGGGGTTTGGGTTTGGGTTGGGGTTTGTGTTGGGGGTTGGTGCTGGGGGGCTCTGGCACAGCCCCCCCAGACCCCACGTGTTGGTGTTTTGCAGTGAACGGGGGCTGGTCCTCGTGGACAGAGTGGTCGAGCTGCAACGCGCGCTGCGGCCGGGGCTGGCAGAAACGCTCGCGCACCTGCACCAACCCCGCGCCCCTCAACGGGGGAGCCTTCTGCGAGGGCATGTCCGTGCAGAAAATCACCTGCACCTCCCTCTGCCCCGGTGAGTGCCCCAGGACGGAGGGAGGGCTCTGGGGGCCACGCTCACGGGAGAGTTTGCGGTGGAAGCACCAGGCAGGGAGCTGGGAGGGAATGGGAAGTGCAGTCGTGTTTAGGCTGAGCTTGGTGTGGGTGTAAGCACAGTGCCAGGCACCTGTGGCCAGGCTGGAACTTACCTGGCACCGCCAAAACCCTGTCAGGACAGCCACTGGCCAGGGGGAGAAATCAGGAACAGCCACTGGCTCAGGGGGAGAAATCAGGGACAGTCACTGGCTCAGGAGGAGAAACAGGGACAGCCACTTGCCAGGGGAAGAAATCAGGGACAGCCACTAGTTCAGGGGGAGAAATTAGGGACAGCCACTGGCTCAGGGGGAGAAATCAGGGACAGCCACTGGCTCAGAGGAGGAAAATAGGGACAGCCACTGGCTCAGGGGGAGAAACAGGGACAGTCACTGGCTCAGGAGGAGAAATCAGGGACAGCCACTGGCCAGAGGGAGAAACCAGAGACCTGGGTGGGGGTCTGGGGTTAGTTTAGAGGGGGAAGCTGATGTTAACACCACCAGAAAGAGAAAAGCATCATTTATCTCGCCAAAGTTCACCCTGAAGTAGATTAGAGGCGGAATTACGGAGGGGAGAGACAAAACAAGCGCTGCTGCAGAGCGTCCCAGGTGGGACTGCGGAGCTGACTGTGTTCCCTGCCCCTGCAGTGGACGGCAGCTGGGAGGTGTGGAGCGAGTGGTCAGTGTGCAGCCCCGAGTGCGAGCACCTGCGCGTGCGGGAGTGCGCGGCCCCCGCGCCCCGCAACGGCGGCAAGCACTGCGAGGGCCTGAGCCAGGAGTCCGAGAACTGCACCGAGGGGCTCTGCATCCAAGGTGAGCTGCCACGGGTTTGGGGAGCCTGTGTGGGTGGGATTCTTGTGTCTCGGCTATTCCCGTGAGAAGGGAACTGGTTTTCCATGTGAAATTTGGAGGTTTCTGGTTTTCCGCGTGGAGTTTGAAGTTTTCCGGTTTTCTGCGTGGAGTTTGGAGTTTTCCAGTTTTCTATGTGGAGTTTGGAGTTTTCTGGTTTTCCATGTGGAGTTTGGAGTTTTCCGGTTTTCCGCGTGGAATTTGGAGTTTTCTGGTTTTCCACGTGGAATTTGGAGTTTTCCGGTTTTCCATGTGGAGTTTGGAGTTTTCCGGTTTTCCATGTGGAGTTTGGAGTTTTCTGGTTTTCCGCATGGAGTTTGGAGTTTTCTGGTTTTCCATGTGGAGTTGGAGTTTTCTGGTTTTCCGTGTGGAGTTTGGAGTTTTCCAGTTTTCTATGTGGAGTTTGGAGTTTTCCGGTTTTCCGCGTGGAATTTGGAGTTTTCCGGTTTTCCACGCGGAGTTTGGAGTTTTCTGGTTTTCTATGTGGAGTTTGGAGTTTTCTGGTTTTCCGCGTGGAGTTTGGAGTTTTTCAGTTTTCCATGTGGAGTTTGGAGTTTTCCAGTTTTCCATGTGGAGTTTGGAATTTTCCGGTTTTCCGTGTGAAGTTGGAGTCTTCTGTTTATCCACATGGAATTTGAAGTTTTCTGGTCTCTGGGTTTGTGTTGCACGTTCTTTGCTTGTGAATGATCAGATGGTGCTAAAATCCCAAATCCTGGAGGTTTTCAGGGTTTAACTCCGACCTCCACGACCAAATGTGCTCCTCAGCCTCCGCCTTTCCAAACAGGCAAAGCCCCCGCAGGAGAGCTGCAGGTGCAGGAGCCAAGGTTGGAGTTTGTTCCTTTTTCTGCTTCTAACAGGTGTTAGACAAATCTGCAGCTCCCTGGGAAAGGCTTTGCCCTTCACCAGTGCCTGGGAAGCAGCTGGCACTGGGAGTTGCAGGGGACCCAGCACAGGGAGCTGGGCAGAGCAGCCCTGGAGCTGCACAGCCTCTGCACAAGGGAGGGATCTGGGGGCTCATCCCTGCCCAGAACCTGCTCCTGCCCCTGTGCAGGGGCTGTCACCTCATCAGGTGGAGCAGCAGCCCTGGGATCCATCAGGAAAACCAGAGCTGGGAGGCGTGAACCAGGATGAGTCTCTTCTCTGTAATGTTGTGTTTAACCAGCCCTCTGTCCTTGTTCCTATGGCTCTGCATTGTCTTTTCTCTTCTAAATAAAATGAACTCTCCTTTTTTGCTCTGAGATTTTAATACTTTTCGAGTGGCAGAGAGCATCCTGTGTATTTATTCAGGCTTCAGAGATACCTGAGCTGACACCTTCAATCAGATTTTGCTGGGGTTTGGTGGGAGGGAGCACTCAGCACTTAAAATTCCTTGGGCTGCAGAACAGCTCCAAGGTGTCCAAGGACAAAAATGACATTTAATTATTTTTTCTCCTTCCCTGTGTTTTAAGAAAGAATAGCAAGAGAGGGTTTGGGAGCAGTGCCATTCACTCAGCTCTCTGAGTGGGGAGTGTGCTGATCCTGGGATGCTTTGGGACTCACACAGAATCATTCCCTTCTCCTCTTGGGCTGGGGAGGGGAATCCTGGAGTGGTTTGGGTGACAAGGGGTATAAAGCCTCCAGCCCCTCTCCTCCATGGAGACACCTTCCATGGACACTTCCCCTGTCCCAGGTGGCTCCAGCCCTGCTCAGCACCCCCAGGCTCTGCTCCCAGAGCTGCATTCCCATGTGGTGCAGCTGCACTGGAGTTTCTGTGGCTCTCTCCATCTCCAGGTGTGACCCTGTCCCTCCTCCATGGCTCCAGCTGTCCCCATGTCCTTGTGTCACATTGTTTTTAGGGCTGTAATTGCTTTCTCAGCTAGCAATTGATGCAATTAGCCTATTTTTTAAAAATCTCTTCTCCCCTGTTCATCTTCCAGTCTGTGCCTTTCCTGCTCTCATCCCATGGGGAATTGTGGAGGAAATGCAGCCCTGAGCCACAGCAAACCAATCTCTGGGAGGTTTTTTATCAGGCACAACTCGTTAACTTTGCTCCTTCTGTGAGGCAAAAATAGAAACATTCCTTTGGTTAACAAATAAGGGCTGAGCTGAAGGGGAGGATGGGAATGGAGGTGCAGGGAAGAACCAGCCTGGATCTGGCTGGGAAAATCCTGATCCTTGGAATGAGCGTTCACATCTGGAGTGAATGAAACAGGGATAAAATTGATCAATTCTGAGGTTCTTTATTCAGTCCCTGACCAGAGAGTTTGGGAGTAATACCAAGAACCACACGGGAAGATCCCAGTGCTCCCTTTGGATTCCCTGGGTGGATCCTGGTGGTCCAGTCCTTACTGGGGAGAAACTGGAAGAGCTTTTCCTTCAGGGAATTTCTCCTGGGACTTGTAACCCTTGTGCAGAACCAAACTCAGATGCAGGAGGAAGGGTTTGATGGAGAGGAAGGGTTTCCAGGGCTGCCACAGCCATGCAAAGGTCACTTGGACCCCAGTCAGTCCCAGTTCCTCACTGGTTTATTCCTCCCAGTGTTCCCGGTTGGATGCTTGGCCAGGGTAGATTTCTCTCTCCCTCCTGCAGAGGTGAAAGCTTTCTCTTTGCTCAATAAAAGAGAGGGAGGGGTTTGGAGAGCTTTTTGTTTTACTTTTATCTGTTTGCTTTAAAGTTATTTTTCCTGACTTCAAAACCTATTGATTTCTTCTCCCAGTGCCCAAAACCAAAACAAACAAGTAGGGCCACAAGGACTGACCTGCAAACATGTTTTTACTAATGCACCCGGAATAATCACAAAGCAATCACAAATCATTTTATTTTCCATTTTCCAAGCAGTGCTGCTGCTGTTGCCAGGAGGCTCCTGGATGCAAGAATCTCCATTTTCATGGGAAATGCTTTTCCCTCTGCACTTTGGTGCAGGCAGCCCCTGCCAGCAGCAGGGAAGGGTTTGCTCCATTGCACACTCGAGCCTGACTCTCCTCTCTGGGTGTTTTTGTGCCTCATTTTCCTGCAAAACCAACACCAACCTTGGGCAGGGAAAAAACAAAAAACAAAAAACATCCTAGCAGGTTTTTGGCAAAGCCAAAGTTCAACAATCTTCTGGGTTAAATATTTCTAAACTGAGCATCCTCACAAAGTGTAAAATGAAGAGAAGGAGCCTGGTAATCCACCTGGGTCTCCCAGTTTTAGGGATTACTTTGGCAGGTTTTAGGTTATAAATGGTGACTCAAGTGTTTGGCATGAGGGAGGCAGAGAAGGATAATTTTTGAGAGCTGCAGTCCCATAGAAAACCCCTTTTATCCCTATTTCCATCTGTTGGTGGCACACAGATTTGTGTTTATATACACACAAAGAGGTGCCATAATTGGGGGTGTTTAGGTACAAAAATGTGAATAAACTGGGCATTTTTTTATCTTGTACCTTATTCAAGTGCCCATCACCAGCCTTTCCATACATCAAACACACAAAGGGATCATTAATTCTGACCTGAGTCTCTTTGCCAATGATCCACTGCAAGGTATTGAACTTCCTTCTTGCTGAGGTGTAAATAAACAACAGCATCCAATAGAGCCAACAAATAACCTGAATTAACCAAGTGAGAAATTGCTGCCAAGGAGCTTCCTGAAAGGGATTTAGGAAAAAAAAAAAAATAAAAAAAGGAAGATGAAGAGAAAAACATGGACAACATAAAATATTCATATTGTCAGCAAACGAGGAGAAAATGTTTCATTTATAGAGTGAGACAGAAGCAATATAGGAAATAGATATGCTCCATGTAAATTTATTAAGTGCAACTTTCTCTCTTTCTCTCTCTCTCTCTCTCCCTCTCAGATAAAAAACCTCTTCATGAAATAAAATCCCAAAGTAAGTTCTTTTTTTTCTCTTGTAAATACGATTTTCCTCATCTTCTCTGCCATTTGGGTTATTTGTTTAGGAGCTAAGTAGGAGCCAAGGTTTTATGAGAGGCTTTAGCAGCTGCTGGAAGCATCTTTGGAGCAGTTCTGTGATTCCAGGTTCAGTGGGAGCCAGGGGAGTTCATCCTCAGCAACTTCTGTCTGACAGGGAGCCCTGGCCCTGGGCATGCTCAGCTTGGGATGGATCTCTGGAATTAGGAAAAAAGGAATTCATGCAAAGGTTTGGTGCTCTTGGTGCAGATCTGGTTGGGCTGCTGGCTCTGAGCTCGCTCAGCTCCCTCCTGTCTCACCTGGAAGGTGTTCCTGAGCCTTTCCCTGTGCCTGAGGATCCTTTGGGGCTGCTCTGGGGCTTCTGTCCTGCAGCAGGGGACAAGGGGCAGGGTGAGGGACAGCCTCGAGCTGTGCCAGGCTTGGCACCAGCAGGAATTTCCCTGGGAAGGGCTGGAGAGCGTTGGCAGGGCTGCCCAGGAGGTGCCCACCCTGGAGGTGGCCCCGGGGCTTTTCCACCTTTTCCACCTTGGTGGTTCTGTGATTTTCCATTCCTGGTTCTTAGTTTTTTCTCAGGATATCCATAATCAGATTGAGGGTGACTTGAACCCTTGTGCTTTGGGTTTGTCTGGGTGTCCCCAGGATCTGTGCCAGGCTGGGCTCAGGCAATGAAATTCCATTCGCTTCCTTGTCTGTGCAGTTCCATTTCACAGAGAAAATTCAGATTTTCTGTGAGAGTGGGAGGTTGGTTTGGGCTCTGAGACGCTGGAGGTGGAAAGGGCTCAGTTCCACCCTGGGGCAGGGACACACAGCTCAGAACTTCCTGACTCATCAGGGCTGAAAATCAAAGCCAATTACGAAGATAATTGAGGGACAAACTGTTCCACTCAATGATCTCTTACCCCAGTCCCTGACTTGTGATTTCTCCAAGATGAGGAGAACTTTGGGCAGTGATGGGAGCTCAGGAAGGGGAGCTGGAAGAACCTCTGGGATCTCCTGGCCAGATCCCAGATCTGCTGGAGCTGGAAGTGGGTCCTGCCCAGCTCCTGCAAAGCACTGCTTGTAAATGAGATAATTTAATCAATTACATCTCCTAATGCACTAAACCAAATGTTTCATTTTCTGCTCCTGCACATCTTAAATTATCTTCAGGTGCTTTATGAAACTTAATCATAGTTAATAGAAACTTCATTACCATCAAATGTGCTTTCAATAAATGTTGTGTAACAGTGGCAGGAGGTGGAGTGAAAAATGGGCTGCAATTAGCACAAACATGGATCCTGGAGCAGAAAGGGATAAAAATTGTGGTGCCTGCCAGGGTCCCTCCCGCCCCTGGGCTGGGAGGATGCAGCTCATTAAGGAATAATTGGTGGTCTATAAATGTTTGCTTTTCTAGTTTGTTTGTTTGGTTTCCACTTTGTTTCTTTCTGGGAAAAAAATCAAAGCAGAACCTCACCCTGCTCCCCCAAATTTCCCACGCCTTCCTCCTTCCCTTAATTTCTAATCTCCCATGGAAGGAATTTTCCAAATGAAAAGATCAGAAGGTGAAGAGGTAAAAATTACTTTAAAAATAACAAACAAACAATGGTTGTTTCTGAAGAAACACCAAAATCCTAAACGAAAAGTCTCCTTTCTCATGGAGCTGTGTTCCATGGGAATAATTCAAACTGAATCACGCTGGGTTTGCCCTTTTACCATAAAGCTGTTTAAAACCCCACTAAATCCTGGAAAGGCTCCTCTGCCTGTGAGCTCTGTGCTCCCCTGAGGTTTGGGGTGGCTTTTCCTGGCACTGGGGCAGTTCTGGGGTCACCTGGGTGACTCTGACAAGTGCCCCATGGAACAGAGCAAGGACCACTTTATTCCAGGGAAGGAACCTCAGCAAGAATTCCTGTGAGAGGTTTTAATCATCAAATTTATAGACCAGTGTCTAATTCAGACTTTGGAGATACTTCAGAGTCAATGAAAAGAAAATTACTCTCCTCAGAAAGATTTTGCTTGAGTCAAACCTCTCCCATTTTTTTTTTTGATTCCGCGCCCTCCCTCTCATCTTTAACCCATGTACAACAGTTTAAAAGTGGGAAAGTGGAATTGCCTGACCAGGGAATCGATGGAAAAGGAGATGCTGAAGCACTTGAGGAGATTTAGAGTCAGAAATTGCAGCTCCAGTGAGCACCTGAGGAGTGGCTCATGCTCAGCTTTGGAGGGCAGCAGATTAGCTCTGGGATTCTCCCCCGTTGCTGCCCTGGATGCTGAAGATTTTCCTGCCAGGATATTTCTTCATCTCCCAGACTCGATAATTTATCATCCCAGCAAGGCAGGAGGGGTAATTCACATTTCCAGCACCTTTCTTTTTTTAAAGCATTGATCCAAAGGGAAGAGTTGAAGATGCTTTGTGGCGCAATAACCATGAGCTCTCGATGGCTCCCTGGGAAGGGAAAGACCCAAATTGTTCCTGGGTTTCTGGAGATCCATTCCCTCCCTCCTCCTGCCTCATTCATTGCTCTAATTACCCAGAGAAATTAAGTCAACAATAGCTTTTCATAATTAATTCCCTGTAACAACAAAGCAACTTGGGAATAGGAAATTGGAAGAAATAGAAATGTAATTATTGTCTGTGCTTCCCTTTCTGCACCTGGTGCTGGGGAACAAACCAGAGCTGTGGGGCTTTGGAATGGGGTTTGTGTTGTTCTGGTCTGGTCTGAGACATTTCCAGTTTGCCTTGGTGACCCTGGCTTTGCATTTGCTTTTTCTGTCTGGCCCCTCCCATTGTTACATTGTCAGCCAGTGTCTCACTCCCTGCAATCCCTAACTGAGCCTAAAACGCTTAAAATTCTCTTTACAGCATTTTTCAAGGGGGGATCTCATGGGGGAAAAAAAAAAAAAGAAGAAAGAAAATAAGGGCTTCAGAAGAAAAAACAAACAAACAAAAAAGCTTATCTTTTCGTGATTGATTTGGTAGAACTGTGTGGCAGTGGAATTGTTCTGGGAAGTTGGATTTTGTCACCTCACCAGTTTGTTCAGTGTGGCTTCCTGACCTGCCACAGAAGGCAGATTGTAAATGGGTTAACTGTAGCACTTAATTAGTGGTTTGTTTTTATTTTTTTCTGTCTTTACTTAGAGTTAGGATTAAAAACATGAAGGACAAACATTTCTCGTGTTTGGATTTGGTTGTTTATTAAGTATTATCTAAAGTACAGAATTCTGTAATATTTCTAGCTACCAGCTAAAAGTGAGCAAAATGGAGGCAAATCTAAAGTGGTCTTGTTGAAGTAGAAAGGTCTGGTAGCTCTTGTCCTCTGGAAACCAGTGGGTAAGGGCTGCCTTGGTGTTCCAAATCTCAGATTTTATCCAGGTAGGAAATGTTTGGTTCCTCCCCCTGGGTGGAGCATCTCCCAATGGGTTGATGTAATTTTATCAGTCATGCGCTGGGACTCAATGGCCATTAACAGGAGATATCTCCTGGAGGAAGGATGGGTCATGAGAAAGATAAAGAACTGTGTCTCACCTGGTTTTTACAGCTGGCCCATTAACAGGAGCTATCTCCCATGGAGATAAAGGGTCACTGCCCCACCTCATTTATCACATATGGCCCATTGACAGGAGATATCTCCCTGCACAGAGGAGGGGTCCTGGAAGGGATAAAGAACACTGCTCCACCTGATTTTAACACCTGGCCCATTAGCAGAGGATATCTTCCCCAGAGCTAAGGATCACTGCCCTACCTGGTTTATAAAATATGGCCCATGAACAGGGGATATCTCCTCCAGAGCTAAGGATCACTGCCCTACCTGGTTTATAAAATATGGCCCATGAATAGGGGATATCTCCCCCAGAGCTAAGGATCACTGCCCTACCTGGTTTATGAAATATGGCCCATTAACAGGGGATATCTCCCCCAGAGCTAAGGATCACTGCCCTACCTGGTTTATGAAATATGGCCCATTAACAGGGGATATCTCCCCCAGAGCTAAGGATCACTGCCCCACCTGATTTCAGCACACACTTTTGTGCACACCTTTACATTGTAACCGAGGACAGCAGGAAAGTGAACCTCGCTTTTCACACTGACGTTTCCACGCAAAGTTTGTGATTGTCCTTTCTCGTGGCAGACGTGGAGCGCGGCGGGGACATCGCGCTGTACTCGGGGCTGGCGGCGGCGGTGCTGGCGGTGGCCGTGCTGGCGCTGGGGGTGACCCTGTACCGGCGCAGTCAGAGTGAGTACGGCGTGGATGTCATTGATTCCTCTGCACTCACGGGAGGCTTCCAGACTTTTAATTTTAAAACAGTCAGACAAGGTTAGTGCGGCGATTTCCTTTCCTTCTCTGCAGAGCTGCCACTGCTCAGGCACGCGCCTGGATTGTGGGGAAGGGGGGGTTTGGGGCAGCCAGGGTAGGGACAGGGAGCCTGGGATTGGCACTGCAGTGTCCCAGAAACACAGAATCCTCCTTGGCCACACTCCAGGTGCTTTAGAAATGCTGTGCCCAGCTCCTACACTGATTGAGGAGAAGCTCAAACTAAAGCAAAGCAGCCAAATCAGAGCGACCCCAGGCACCACAGATGTAGTTCCTCCTGTTCCCAGCTGCAGTTTTCCCTCACTCCAATAAAAGGGATTATTCTTTTCCTCAGACCCCCAGCTGGAAGTGTTTTGTAACCTGCTGTAACACACCAGCACTGAGGTGGGAAATAAATGTGTGCAAGACTGGACCCCTAAAGCTCTAAAAAAAACCCACCGATGCCATAAAATATGGACAAACATTTACTAAGAGCAGCACTCAGGTTTTCAGGAATGTTATTCCCTTTGAACAGGAGGGTGGGGATGGAGAGGAGCAGGGATGAAAGCAGAATGTTTATTGATTCTGTGCTGCCATTCTACCTCAGACCTGCCTGATTGTGGGTGGGCGGGAGCGTGGGTGAGGTGTGAAAGCGTCCCCATGTCTCTGTTCTCTCTTCAGAAAAGGGAAATATGTTGCAGAGTTTGTTTGGGGGGGTTTTGTGGTGTTGTTTTTACAGTTTCTTTATTTCCTGGAGACGTTCCTCACCAGGCATGACTTGCAAGAAATTGGGAAAGGGGCTTGGCAGGCAAGGACGTTTGAAGGAGGTTCATTCATCCATTTCTAAACCCAGACCTTTAATTAGGGCTGTGTAAATCTCAATGACTGTCTCAAACAGGAAAATTTTCCTTTGTGGTTCAGTTTGAATTTTGTTTTGAGTCTGGGGAATTGTTTGCTTGGCTCAGTGCCTAAAACCTTTCATTCTGGATACTCTGAAAATGCCCAACTAAGCAACCAAAGAAAAAGACCCCACCATAAAACCAAGCAGCCAGAGGATTCAGGCTGTAAATCCATCCACTCCTGAATTTTCAGTGTTTTTTGAGGTAAAACACCTCAAAATGAATAACTGTGCTGACTTCCCTTGTATCACTCTTGTCCCACTTCCCTTTCAGCCCAGTTCCCCTCAGGCATGAAGTTGTGGGTTTGTGTAAAAGGTCTGTAGGAAGATGTTGTCACCCAGTGGGGTTTAATGTAAGGAAAGAAAACAACAGGAGAGGAGAAAGGGCAAACACACAAACATGAATCCAAAACAAAGGAGGCTCTTCCTTGGGCTCCTGCATCTGGAGCTGCCTGAGGAGTGGCAAACACCAAGTGTCAGATCTTTGCAGCAGTTCCTCTGTTCTCTACCAGAGAGCAGAGCTGTGATTTGGGTGTGATGTGGGGCTCTGAGAGCTTGGGGAGGGTTTGGGAAGGGAGTGCTGAGGTGTCCCTTCCATCCACACCAAACCCCAGAAGGGACGGGAAGGTTTGGGGTTTGGGGTTTGGGAAGGGATGGCTGAGGTGTCCCCTCCATCCACACCAAACCCTAGAGGGGACAGGGAAGGTTTGGGGTTTGGGGTTTGGGAAGGGATGGCTGAGGCATCCCCTCCATCCACCCCAAACCCTAGAGGGGACAGGGAAGGTTTGGGGTTTGGGGTTTGGGGTTTGGGAAGGGATGGCTGAGGTGTCCCCTCCATCCACACCAAACCCCAGAGGGGACAGGGAAGGTTTGGAATTTGGGAAGGGATTGCTGAGGTGTCTCCTCCATCCACCCCAAACCCCAGAGGGGACAGGGAAGGTTTGGGATTTGGGAAAGGATTGCTGAGGTGTCTCCTCCATCCACCCCAAACCCTAGAGGGCACAGGGCAGGTTTGGGATTTGGGAAGGGATTGCTGAGGTGTCTCCTCCATCCACCCCAAACCCCAGAGGGGACAGGGAAGGTTTGGGATTTGGGGTTTGGGGTTTGGGAAGGGATTGCTGAGGCGTCCCCTCCACCCACACCAAGCCCTGCTGCTGTCCCACAGGTAACTCGCTGCTCCTGAACTCGTCCCTGCAGCCCGAGCTGACGGTCAGCAGGACCTACAGCGGCCCCATCTGCCTGCAGGACCCCCTGGACAAGGAGCTGATGACAGAATCGTCCCTGTTCAACCCCCTGGCCGACATCAAGGTCAAGGTGCAGAGCTCCTTCATGGTGTCCCTGGGCGTCAGCGACAGGGCCGAGTACCACGGCAAGGCCCCGCCTGGGAGCTTCCCCCAGGGCACCCCCAGGCCCTTCGGGACCATCCAGGCCAGGAACAAAGCCATGTTCATCCAGAGCCTGGCCTCCATCTCCAGCAGCAGCGAGCTGAGGAGCACGGCCCTGTTCGGGCACCTGGGCGGCCGCTTGGTGATCCCAAACACAGGTGGGGCCTCCTTGCTCTTCAAAGCACATAAAGGAATTTGAGATTAGGCTGCCTGAGTGTTTCTAGTGTTTTATAACTAAGTTTTTTCTTAAAAATGCCAGGAAAGAAGGAGTAGGGGCCCCGTTAATGCAAATTTTGGGAAGTAGGGCACGTTGCCCACACAGGACACGAGTGATCAGAGGGAAGCCTGGGCTGAGCACTGAAGAGGCATTATGCCTATTTGAACTGTTCTAAATTACTGCCTCTCTTGATGTCTTCAGCATGAAAGTCACATTAATCAAAGCTGTGCCTTGCTTGGATGCTGCTCCAAAGGAGAGGCTCCCCGGGAAGGGTTGATGCTGGATTTATGTAAGGGGCTCCAGCAGCAGCTGCTGGGGGAACAGAGGGACAGCGGCCAGGCCTGGGGACAGCCACACTCCTGCCTGCCTGTTTTCCCCTTTCTTGGAGCAAAAAGCTCCCCAGATTGCCCCAGGAATCCCCAACACCCCAGGCTGGGTGTGGGATGCTCCCTCTGCTCTCTCTCTGCTCCCTCTGCTTTGCTCAGGAGTTTTGTGACCTCAGGGTTCTCTGGGATGTGTTTCAGAGCTGCAGGATTGTTTGGGAATGAGCTGGACAGCAGATCAGAGCCCAGCAAAGGCTTTGATCAGGGTCACACCCAGGGCTGTGTTTGATTTACCCCAAACCCCAGTCCTTACCTTAGGCACCTTCTCTCCCCAAAAGGCAGCACAAAAATCCAGATCCCCCATTGCCAGCCAGGGGTTATCATCCTTCAACTCCAGTGGTATTTATTCACTTTAAATTCAGCTCTGTTCTCGTTTGACCAGTGGCTCCAGGATTATCTGCTGCTCTCTGGTTGAACTGGATGATTTAGAGCTTTATCCTTCATGTCCCACAAAACGGGTGCTTTAAAGGTTACCATCAAAAACGTGGTTTGTGTTTAGAGAGGGTTGATAACAGTGACAGCCCAGGCATGCTCAACGTGTGGAGTGTTTTCATTTCTCCACAGCCTGGTTTTGTGCTGAGGAAGGAACATTGCAGAGGCACCAAGTTAAGGCATGAATTAAGAATTCCCTCATACTGTATATTTAGCTACTTTATGTAATGATAGTCCCATCAATTAGATTATTAAAATATGTATTTGGTCCACTTGAAATTTATGTAATTCTTGCAGCCTTTATGTAAGATCAGCTGTGCCAAGCAGTTGTGAATTCCAGTGTGATCGAGGCAGTGCCTCAGCATCGTGTCACAGATGCAAATCAAACACATTCCCCCTCTCCTGGGAGTGAGACAAAGTTTAATTCCAGTGGTACCCAGTGGAAGGTCCCTTGTTCAGCTCTGATCCACCCTGGTGGTGTAAAAGGAGTGGGATCACTTGGATGAGGGAGTTGGGATGTGTGGGACAAAGGGGTGATTGCCCTGCAGCTCTGTCTCCATGAGGACATTCCCTGGGATGCCACAATGGTCAGGCTTGAGTTCAAAAAGGAAAGAGCTTTTAAGAGACTTTTTGGGAAATAAGATGCCTTTTCCCTTAATGGAAAAGCAACATCTTTGTATCCTTTGATGATTTCTGTTCCTTTCATCTGATGGGTTTCCATGAAAGCAGGAATTCGGAGGAACATTCCCTCAGGGCTGCTCCCTCGGGGTGTGCTCCCTGTCCCTGACTCCCTCGCTCTTTTCCAGGGGTCAGTCTGTTGATTCCACACGGAGCCATTCCAGAGGAGAGCTCCTGGGAGATCTACCTGGCCATCACCCAGAAGGAGTCCAGGTGAGAGATCCAGGATCAGGGATCTGCCTCCCTTGATGGGTTTGGGATGCAGGAGTCACTCCTGGTCCCCACTGCAGGGGTGTGACCCTGAAAGGGACACAGAAATGTTCTGGGAGTGCAGCTCCTGTGAAATTCTCATGCCTGCTGCTCCCTTCTCCCTCTCCCTGCTCAGGAGGAGCTCAGCAGCTGCACCTGGGGCTCTGGGAGTGCTTTGATTTATTTTTTTTTTTTTTTTAACCTGAGAATCCTACAGACACTTGGGAGCACCGAGGCTTCAGCAGAATTTATTATTGTGGCACTCGAGAGAGGAAAAAAAGAAACTGCCTTTTTTTGTTACCCTGTTGTGTCTTTTTTTGTTCCCCTGGAGTCTCCCTCTCACCAAGACTTGCACACACAGACTGAGGGGAGGGCTGGGACCTTCCAGCCTCTCTTTAGCAGGAATGGTGTTTGAGAATTGCATTTTCTGAGCACCCACAGCTACAGCTCCATGTCAGGGTGTCAGCACAGCCACTGGAATGGGATCCAAGTCAGCTTGGGCTTTTCCCCTTTTTATACCCTGGTTTCATTGCTGTATCTTTTTATTTTTATCTTATTTGAGGTCCTTTCCCTAATTTCCATCTTGGTTGAGGTTCCTCCTCTCATATTTTTATCTTGGAAACACAATTTGCTTTCATTTGGAGAGGGAATTGCATGCCCAGTAATTTAGAAGCCAATCATGGGGATCACACGACCCAAATGAATTAAAATATATAAATACAACCAAACAGCAACAAAACCAGCAGGGCAAGAGGTTTCAATTGCTGGTTCAGTGTCCAAGGGAGTCTCCTCCACTCTGGCACTGCTCCAGCCCAGGGATTTATTCCAAGAGATGCAGAAAACACGTGGGTGTGGGGGTGGGTTCAATTTGTTGGAGTGGGAGAGAAGAAAAGCAGATTACACATCTCTGGAAGTCAGCAGGCAGAGGAAGCAGCCAGTAATTCGGGCCAGGTGAATCCCTGGAGCTGGGCTGTGCTGGTGGGATCTCCCCTGCCTGTCCCACGGCTCCACCTGGCCCAATCCTAAATCCAAGCACAGCCCTTCCCTGAGTCTGTAAAAACCACCGAGCTCCTTCCTCCTGCAGAATACAAATGGGTTTTCAAAGCAGGGAGATCACACTCAATCTGGAAAAATTTATGAGCCTGTGTTTTTTAAACCATAATTTGTTTTATCTTCGCTCCTGTGAAAATATTGTTGATGGCAGCGTTTGAAGGCAGAGCACGGTGGGGACGGGAGCAGCTGGTGCTCGAAGCAGGGCTGGCTGGCACAGAGCATTTGCAGGGCTGCATTTGGGTTAAACAAATTGAAATGTACTTTAAATACCACAGTCCTAAACTGACCAGGCGCTGATTGGAGTTAGATGGGGTCTAATGGGTTTGTTTCATCTCCAGCTGCTGCTTCCACGCGAAACGAGCAGAAATGAGCAGATGAGGGAGGTGCTTGGATTTGAGCTGAGAATATTTTCAGGGAATTCTCACTGCTGACAGCCACTCTTGTCTTTGCTGCCCCAAGCCTGGAGCCCGAGGGCCCCGAGGTGCTGCTGGGGCCCGAGGTGAGCTGCGGGCCCCCCGAGCTGGCTGCGAGCTCCCCGTGCGCCCTGAGCATCCCGCACTGCGCCCACGCCGACCCCCAGCACTGGAGCATCCGCCTCAAACGGAGGACGCAGCACGGCAAGTGGGAGGTGAGCCCAGCCCCTGGAAGTGGGACTGACTGACCCTGTGCCCAGCGGGGAAATGGAATTCAGCCTGTGCTCAGCCCCAGGAAAATGGAATTTAGCCTGTGCCCAGCGGGGAAATGGAATTTACCCTGTGCCCAGCCCCTGGGAAGTGGGACTGACTGACCCTGTGCCCAGCGGGGAAATGGAATTCAGCCTGTGCCCAGCCCCAGGATAATGGAATTTAGCCTGTGCCCAGCGGGGAAATGGAATTTACCCTGTGCCCAGCCCCAGGGAAGTGGGACTGATTAACCCTGTGCCCAGCGGGGAAATGGAATTCAGCCTGTGCCCAGCCCCAGGAAAATGGAATTTAGCCTGTGCCTAGTGGGGAAATGGAATTTACCCTGTGCCCAGCCCCAGGGAAGTGGGACTGATTAACCCTGTGCCCAGTGGGGAAATGGAATTTATCCTGTGCCCACTGGGGAAATGGAATTTACCCTGTGCCCAGCCCCAGAAAAATGGAATTTAGCCTGTGCCTAGCAGGGAAATGGAATTTACCCATTGCCCAGCCCCAGAAAAATGGAATTTAGCCTGTGCCCAGCGGGGAAATGGAATTTAGCCTGTGCCCACCGGGGAAATGGAATTTACCCTGTGCCCAGCCCCAGAAAAATGGAATTTAGCCTGTGCCTAGCAGGGAAATGGAATTTACCCATTGCCCACCAGGGAAATTGAATTTACTCTTGGCCATACAGAGGTTCTGGCAGGGATAGGCACACAGAGGCATCTGGGAGAAACAGTGACAGCAAAAAGATTTTGCATTTTGTGGAGAAGCAGCAGAACTGTTTTGGGGTGTTTTACCAAGGTGTGCAGAAGTTTGTGGCCACAAAGCCCAGCCATGGATCCCATGGCTGCAGCCTGTCCTTCTGTCCCGTCCCTCTGCCTGCTTTTTGCTCTGCTTTCAACCATTCCCAGGGTAAAAATTCCATTTTCCTAATTCAGATTTACTCAGTCCTTGGGCAGCTCCAGCAGTGCTGGCCTCAAACAGCCTGGGGCACTGAGGAGAGGGACAGAGTGACACAGGGATAGAGGGACACAGGGATAAAGGGGCAGAGGGACACAGGGCAGGACTGAGCAGCAGAGGCAGCTTTTGAGGAAGGCAAACATGGCTGTAATGGGTGTTCTGGAAGGAATTCAAACCCCAGCCATTGTTCAAGGTTTGCTTATTGACTTTAACCTTCAAGGTAATTTTTTAACTTGACATTGGGGGGAAAAATTAGCCAGGAAGTCAAGAGCACTCGAAAAAAAAGCTGCTAAAATTGCTTAGGCATCATCATTATGATTGTATGTACACAGCGAGCTCTGCACAGGGCATGGCCATAAATCCTCCTGCTGACTCAGGGCTAAATTGGGAATATTTACTCAAGGAAGCAGTTCCCCTTCTCCCCTTCCCCAGGAGTGCAGCCTGGCTCTCAGCAACGCTCTGCATTTGAGTAAAAATAAAGAATTATTGCCATGACTCCTATTGTGGAGGCCTATTGATTCGACTTCGCTTTATTCTTTTTAAACCTGAATTTCATTTTGCAGGAAGTGATGTCTGTGGAAGAGGAAACTACTTCTTGCTACTGCCTGTTGGATCCTTATGCCTGTCACATTCTCTTAAACAGCTTTGGAACTTATGCCCTAATTGGGGAACCCATCTCTGACTGCGCCGTTCGACAGCTGAAAGTCGCCGTTTTTGGCTGCCTGTCTTGCAATTCTCTGGATTACAATCTGAGGGTTTATTGTGTGGATAACACCCCTTGTGCATTCCAGGTAAATGGCTTCGCTTTGCTCCTCTGGGCCTGGTTTGTTTTCCCATAAAATGTTGGCTTTTACTCCCTGGGCAGCCTCAAGCTTAAACCAATGAGAATAGTGGATTTTTTTTAAGCACTGCTGCACCATCAGAATAAATCCCTTAATTTCCCTGCAGTTGTGGATTTCCACTGAGAGCTTTAGGGCAGCCAGACTCTCTTGTTGGCTCTCTCATTTTTTTGCCACATTCTCAACTACCCAAACTCACCCAGCCCCGATTTACAAAAATTCAATTATCCTGCATTTCCTCTTTAAAAAAAACCCACAAACCAAATCCACATGTGGCAATTGAGATGAGAATGATTTTCCTGCACCGTGTTCCAGGATGGAACAATGACATTCTCTGGCTCTTGGTAAACCCAGGAGCTTTCACAGAACGCTGTTCTTTGGGGAACTGAAATGCAAACAAGTTGTGAGATGAATTTTTTCTCCTTTTGCTGCGGAATGGAAACACGGCTCTGAGTGAAGCACACGCTGCTGGCTCTGTGCTTCTAATAACGGATTGTTAGAGGCTCACAATGGCTTTGTAATTATCCTCTTTATAACACTTAGACAATTAGTGGGTACCGGTGTCTTCCTGATGAGTCTGGAGGAAATGATCAGAAGAATAATTACCAGTTCTGTCTGCTCCCAGGAGCGAGAGCAGGGGGTTTGCAGATAGTGAGACAAGCGTGCATTTGTGGGATGATGCAGCCCCTAAAAGCAAGTCAGAGTCAGTGGGGAACACGGGGAATTCCAGAGGTTTTGGGGTAAAATCTCAGAGCTGGGGTTGCCAAGTTGTGTTTGGCAGTTAATCCTGCACGGTGCAGGTTTATGTAAGAGACAAAATTCCCTTGGTTTTGGTTTTTTCCCTGTGTGGAAACTCTCCTTGCTCCTCCAGAGTTTGGCCTTTGTGAAGTTCTGAGTGCGCTGGGAAACTCCTGGCTCTCAAAATTGAAGAAGCTCAGATCCTTTTGTTCAATTTTTTTACCCAAATGCTGCTGGAGGATTCCCACGCCTGTCACTGAAGGCAGAGCAGCAAAAACACCCAACGTGCTCAAGGGATTTTGGGAATGGATAAGAGATAATCTGCTCCCTTTGTGGCTGGAAACCAAAAACTGAAGTCTCCCAATTCCTTCCTTCATATGAACCCAACCACCAGGGGTTAAACAACCTAAATGCCTGTAAAAATTGGTTTATAATACAAATCCATTAGTGCAGTTGCAGAGAGCTCGAGCATTGAATTTTCAGAAGGTCACAACGATTCCAGGAGCTCCTCTAATGACGACTTTGGTCCTGACAAGCACTAAACCCCTTCGATGACACAGATTTGATATAATTTATGTGGATTAAGAAAGGTAATTTGGAAGCACTGCTTGCCTGCTGATTTTTAAAGACTTCTGCAACCTTTCCTCCCCACTGGTGTTTTTATTGCAGCAGCACAGGAATAAACATTGCTTAAGTGCAGGCAGGGGTGATTATTTTTTTAGCCATTATGTTTTAAATTCACAGAATTACATACAAATTTCCCTTGGAACAGAGCCCTGGAGGGCTGTAGTGCAAACCCCTGCCCTTCACACTGCTCAGGGTCGTGGCCAGCGGCTCTGAAAGTGCCCCAGAGGTGGGAAATGGAGGTGAATGATTTCACCTGAAGTGTTGGAGGGCTCTGAACAGCCCTGAGAGAAATTCCAGCCAAGCTGCTCCGGAGTCCAGCTGTGCTGGGGGTGCTGGAGAGCCAAAAATTCAGTGTCCAGCCACCCTGATGTGTCCAGAAATGGGGCTGGCAGTGCCCAAACCCAGCTTTTGGAGAAATGCAAATATCAAACCCATCAGCTGCCCACGAGAGAAACTCAAGTGCCTCCAGCACTGGGGGGAGCCTGGGACCTCCACAGAGAGGGGTTTTCTCTCCACAGAGAGGGGTTTGGGGTTTCTTCCCAATACTGACAATATTCTCTCCTCCTCCCTTGCAGGAAGTGGTTTCAGATGAAAGGCTCCAAGGGGGGCAGTTGCTGGAGGAACCCAAAATTTTGCATTTCAAAGGCAACACCTGCAGCCTGCAGATCTCAGTGCTGGACGTGCCTCCCTTCCTGTGGAGAATCAAACCCTTCACTGCCTGTCAGGTACCTGCAGTTCCCTCTGCCCTGGGGGCAGAACCCGAGTGAACCAAGGTTCCTTTTATTTAAACAGCTTTAAACCTCCCGAGCATTTAACAAAAACATGTTGCCTTTTGATTCTGACAAACACAGATTTCGTTTATACCAGAGTGCTGTAAATTTGTCATTTTGCAGAAATGCTTGTGCTTTCCCTTGTTTCACTTGCCTCCAACAGAAGGCAAATATTCCTGCTCAAACTTAACCACTCCTCAAGATGTTTCTAATATCTGTCACTGCAGTTTTGATATAACTATGGAAATATGGCTACAAATGACATTTAAATGTAACCATGAGTTCAAATCACAGCACACAGAGACCAAGCATTAGAACTGAAGAGCAGCAAATTGGTTTTTCTCTTCTCCATTAATTAAGGAGGCTGTTGAAAACCGCAAAGGAAAAATCAAAACAAAAGAAGGATTTCCAAGGATTCTGATGACTGGAAATCTTAAGGAATGTGCTGGCACATGGAGTGGGCTGGTTTTAAAATACAGCACTCAATTAGAATGTACAATCTCCCTTCTCTCAGAAGCAGAGACACAGTTATTCATCCTCCAGGATTTTGGCAAAAAAAACTCTGTTTTAAATGTGTTGCCACGTTCCCCAAAACATGAGGGTAATGGGCTCTGAAGTTATAAACACAGAGCCAGAGCCAGAGCAAGCCTTGCCTCGTTAACAACGTGGGGATAATTTGGGCTACAACTCCAGAAATGAAAGAAATTAATCCTCTTCAGCTTCTGAGGGAGAAGAGCTTCTCGGTGTTCTGTTTGTTCTTCTCACTCACCTGTATTTTAAAAGCCAAACCAAGCAGGGTTAGGATGTCCCAGTTCTCAGCAGAGACCTGCCAGTGTGTGCCCAAAAGAAAATCAAATCAGAGGAGTTTCCCCTTAATGCAACAAATTCACTTCTGCCCTCAGCAGATTATAGAGCTCCATACTTTGATTAATTTATTGTCTCCTAATCCCTTGTCCAAACACGAAGAATAAATGTCTGGAATTCAACCTCCAAGTGCCACTTAGAGCCTGATCAGAGCAGGGACTCAGGGCTGGAAAAAAGCCTGTGCAAAACCTCAGCTGCCAGAACGGGCTGAGCCAGGGCTGCCCTGCCCCTGAGGAATATTTACATTTTCTAGCTGAGTGTGACTGGGATGGCTTGGACAGCTCAGAAACACAAGCACTGCTCCTAAGAGGAGCTGCAGAACCTCCCCTGGCTCCGTGCTTCCCTCGCAGTGAAAAGTCTGGTGACAGCTCTGGTTTGCTTCCAGCCTCTTTATAGAGAAAAGAATCTATTTTTGCACGTGGAGTTTCTTCCAGTGTTCCCTGGGTTCCTCTCCTACGTCCCACCCTGTGAGAGCAGCTGCTTGTGCTGCCTGGCAGGAACAACTGAGCACAGCCTGTTCCAGGAATGTCTCTGGTCCACCACCAGAACCTCCCCGGGCAGTGTGGGGAGGGAAGATTTATGGAAATGATGTCTCAGACAAGCAGCAGTGCTGCTCCAAGGCCGGGGCAGTGAATAAATCACGCTGAGGAGCTGCTGGAAGGCAGCTGATGGCAGCTGGCACCAGCATTCCTGCAGACTCTGCTCAGAGCCTGTGTTTGTCCTGGCCTGGCAGGAGCAGCTGCCCAGGGCTTGGCTCCCTGCCCACCCTGGAGGATCCAGAGCAGACAGGGATGGGCACGGAGCTGGGCAGCACCTCTGGGTGCTCAGAGCGGCTGTTTGCTCCCATCCTGCATCTCCTGCAGGATCCAGCTCTGCCTGGGGCCATGAGATGATTTACAGCCCCTCTGTCTGCAAGGAGCTTAATTACAAATGCAGAATGGAGCTGAAATCATCTCTGGAATACTCCAACCACTCATTGTTCCAGCACTCTTGCTGCTCTGCATTGTTTCACGCAGCTCCTTTCAGCTGAGTGATTCTTCCACTCCGAGTGAAAGCAGAGATGATCACCCTGAAAAAAATCTAATTACAGTTGCTCCACTTCTAACATTTTGCTAATGTTTCCTTTATCACTGTGAGCATCTTACAACTGCTGCTGCTCCCAGCTCGGGATCCAGGCTGGGCTGGGGACAGGCAGGGGGCACGAGGGGAGCTTGGCCAGGCCAGGGCAGCTCCCAGGGGGAAATTCCTTTGGGATGGAGAGGGGAAGGGTGGCAGGGCCAGAGCAGCTCCCAGGAGGAAATTCCTTTGGGATGGAGAGGGGAAGGGTGGCAGAACCAGGACAGCTCCCAGGGGGAAATTCCTTTGGGATGGAGAGGGGAAGGCTGGCAGAACCAGGACAGCTCCCAGGGGGAAATTCCTTTCCTTGGTTCTGGTTACAAGGTGATTCCAAGGAGATCCAGAGAGGAATCCTGATCCTAGCAAGGGGGAGGAAGTGCAGTGCATATTTTTGGAGTGTCTTTAAGCATCATTTTTAAGAGTCTCCCATTCCTTGTTCCCCTGGGTGAACCCTGAGCTCTCGGTCGCTGCGACACCTCAGTGTTCATCAATGCCATCCCCATTTTTGGCTTTGTGCTGGAGGGGGCGTTACTGAGCTGGCCCCAGCAGAGCAGGACGTGGCTGCTCCCCCTCTGGCCATGTCCCCTGTCCCTGAGGTGTCCCTGAGGTGTCCCTGTCCCACAGGAGGTGCCGTTCTCCCGCGTGTGGCGCGGCAGCTCCCGGCCCCTGCTCGGCGCCTTCTCCCTGGAGCGCTTCAGCCCCGCCACCACCCAGCTGTGCTGCACCGTGTGCGTCCGGCAGCTGCAGGGCCACGAGCAGCTGCTGCACGTCCAGACCTCCGTCCTCGAGGTAAAACCTTGGCTCATGGCACCAAACCCTGGGGTGGGGCGAGGTGGGGTGGGGTGGGGTGGGTTGGGTTTGGTTTAGTTGGACTGGGTTGAGTTGAGTTGAGTTGAGTTGGGTTGAGTTCAGTTGAGTTGAGTTGAGTTGAGTTGAGTTGAATTGAGTTTGGTTTAGTTAGATTGGGTTGAGTTGAGTTTAGCTGGGTTGAGTTGGGCTGGGTTGAGTTGAGTTGAGTTGAGTTGAGTTGAGTTGAGTTTGGTTTAGTTGGATTGGGTTGAATTGAGTTGAGTTGAGTTGAGTTTGGTTTAGTTGGATTGGGTTGAGTTGAGTTGAGTTGAGTTGAGTTGAGTTGAGTTGAGTTGAATTGAGTTGAGTTGAGTTGAATTGAGTTTGGTTTAGTTAGATTGGGTTGAGTTGAGTTTAGCTGGGTTGAATTGGGCTGGGTTGAGTTGAGTTGAGTTGAGTTGAGTTGAGTTGAGTTTGGTTTAGTTGGATTGGGTTGAGTTGAGTTGGGTTGAGTTGGGTTGAGTTGAGTTGGGTTTAGCTGGAGTGGGTTGGAAGAGCCTTAAAGCCCATCCAGGCCCATTTGTCATTTTAGGTGACTTTAAAAAGCAGCAAAGCCGCCCTTTGATTTATGGGCTGGAAAGAAAGTTGGGGAGGAGCCATCCCTGTTTTCTGCCATGCTGGTTTCCATCAGGCTTTAGAAAGCCAAGGGTGTAGGGATAAGGCTGCTGCACTAATTTACATTGGCTTTTAAATCTAGACTGCAGAGGGGACAAATGTGGCTTCTGCCCATCTTGGCTCTAACTTCCCTGCCCTTACCAAATAATGCATCTTTTCTTCAAAGTGTTTACTCATGGGAGTAAATTTTGTTGAGCAGATAGCATTTGATGGATAGGGCTGTGAGATTAAAAGGTGCTTTTTAGGGCAGAGATTGGGCATGAGCTACTTTCCACCCTGCCAGGTTGCTCCAAGGCCCTTGGGCCCTTCCAGGGATGGGCACCACGCCCGGTTTTGCTCTTTCCTCGTGTGGTTTTTGCTCAAAGCTGGAACCAGTCTTTGCAGATCCCATTTCCAGCAGAAATCAAGTCATAGAGACTCCATAACAGCAACAATAATTTATCAATCATTTAATAATTTACTGTTTGGACTGGTGGCTGCAGGTTTCTAGCAAGAGGCTCTTGCAGAGTGCTCAGGGTTGGGGACAGGGCTGCAAACTGTGCCCAGGGACTGGACCCTGCTTGTGGCTAAAGAAATGATGGCTACAGCTGGGCAAGCTGCTGATCTGTCCCATAGCCATGAGGAACTTCAGCAGCTGCATTTTTATAGATTATTGAGCATCTTTGTTGAGTAATCCAGATTAATGCTTCTGGGTTAGAGCTCTACACCCATAAATGCTCTGAGCAGGGAGTGCAGCATCTGGACAAGAGCAGCACAAACATCATCCAGTGTAAAAACTCCTCAGAACCGGCCGAGTGTTTTCTCTCCTTTATTGTTGTTTCATAAAACTCCTCTGTCAGTCTCTCTGTGTCTCCAGCCCCTGTTGCTGCTGCCTTGTTCTCTCTCTCTGCTATGTTTTTAAGGGCCCTGTCTGTACACAAGTCCCCAGAGCATGTTCCAGTTCTGCTTCAAGCAGATTTGCTGCTGTGGAAGGTTTTCTCATGCCTATCTCCAGCAGTGATTGAAGAGGGAGGATAATTTGACTGCAAAATAAATCTATGAGTGACAACTCCCCCCCGGAGCTGCTCCGTGCGTGACAATCCCCGGAGCGCCCGGGTCGCTGAGCTTATCTCACACGTGCAGGGCAGGAGCACCTTCTGCTCTGCATCCTGAGCAGGGCCCAGGGCTGAGCCTGCCTGGCCCCAGGGATGTGTCACAAATGCTGGATGGAGGCTGCACCATCGCTGCTGGTTAATATTGATGCTGTGTCACTCTCGGATGAGTAATGCACTGAAATTTGACTCTGTTATGCAAGGCTGGTGGGATTCCACGGGAAAAGAGGGGCCAGATCCACAAAGGACCTGGATTCTAGAGGGGCTGGGAGAGCTGAGGTGCTTACAGAATTCAGGTGTTTAAAAAAACCCAAAGAAAGAGAGAAACAAACACAAATTTTTACATCCGTGTTTCACATTTGAGCAATCAAAGATTTAGAAACCCAGCACTGCTCTGTAACACAAAAACAACCAAAAAAAGAGAACTTGTGGAAGGAAAATAACATCATTTCAAGGGTTTTTATGCACAGGTCCTTGTGATGTTCTAGATGTTGTTTCACAGATCACAAAAGCACCTCTTAGCTCAGTCATTTCCTGTCGTCAATGCAAGCCGCATTGGCCGGGTTTGATTCTCCCATCCCCTGCTTTATTTTTTACCAGCTCCGCTTTTTACCTGCCCTGCTTTCCCGTTCCCTGCAGACTGAGAGAGAAAACATCACCTTCTTTGCCCACGAGGACAGCGCCTTCCCCGCCCAGCTGGGCCCCAAGGCGTTCAAGATCCCGCGCTCCATCCGGCAGCGCATCTGCGCCACCTTCGACTCGCCCGGCGCCAAGGGCAAGGACTGGCAGATGCTGGCCCAGAAAAACAGCATCAGCAGGTGACGGTGCTTGAGTCTCAGCTTCTGTGTTTTGCAGATTCTGCACTGCGTTGGTGTTTAACTCTGAACTCCACACAAAGTGTTAGCGAGTTCTTCTCACAGCTCACACAAAACGATCCTTGTCCAGTCCCAGAACAAAGGGCACCGCTGCAGCTTCAGCCCCAAAAAGTGCAAAAAACACAAATTGAGGGGAGAATCCGGGAGCATGGGATTGCATAAGCTGGAGCTGGAATTGGACAATTAACCCCAATATATAAATAGACCAAAACTTATAAAATTGTGAAAATTCGTGGGGTCCATCTCGGGCAGCCGGGCTCCTGCACTGCCCAAGGTGAATCCTTTAAAAGCCTTTTAACAAATCCCATTTTATTCCTTTAACTCTGCCCAGCCTCTGCTGCAGGCACCTCTGCAGCAGTGCCCTGGGGGCTGTGGCAGCTGGAATGGGAATTGTTGGCTGTTCAGGGGTTGCTTGGTTTGTTCCCTGGTGTCAGGGGTGTGGGATCCGGGGCTCCCAGGGCTGAGAGGGGCTCACTCCTCCTTCCAGCTGCTCCTGCTCTCCTGGCCACCCTCGGGAGTCCAAGGCTGCAGAAGGATTTTGCCCTTCATGGGAACAGTTGTTCAGAACATTGAGGAGGCTGCACATTCCCCCAGACAAATCCTCTTAGCTCTCATGGGTGCATCTCCTATTCCAAAATGAATCCTGCAGGTTTTTGTTTTTTAAGGGAAAGACATTTTTAAAAGAGACAGTCATGCTCTACTGTTAGGAGTAATAATATTATGATTATTAAAACTGAAAGATGCTGTAAAAACCAATTTACTTCTTACTTTGCTTTTTCCGCTTGGCTAAATTAAATTGGCGGAGGCAGCTCCCTCACAAAAATATTTTCTGATTGTCACAAACTCTATAAATGTGTTCCCAGGAGAGCAGAGGAATACTTGAATCAAGCAAAGTAACTTTCCATTGGCTCCTTGCTTTGCGTGGCAACCTCAATAAACCACGTTTGAGCCAAAGGAAAAAGAGTTTGGGATAAACACTTTGTTTTACCAAATTCTGTGTAAATCACCCCTGCAGGATCCTAAAAACAGACATAGAAAATCACAGATATAAGGTGGCGTGTCTTTGCATAACCACGAGCATCAAGTGCTGTAAATTCCTCTCTCTGGCAAATCCTTGCTGTGTTTCCTGAAGGGATTTGTTTGTCCTTGCCAGGGGCAGAACGGCTGGGCTGGGGACACCCTGGGCTGGTGGTCACTGTCCCTGAGCTGGGCTGGGCCTGGGGACACCCTGGGCTGGTGGTCACTGTCCTTGTGGCACCCTGGGCTGGTGGTCACTGTCCTTGTGCTGACCTGGGCAGGTGCCACATACCAGGTTCATGGTCGTTATCCCTGTGCTGGGCCTGGGGACATCCCAGGCTCATGGTCACTGTCCTTGTGACACCCTGGGCTTGTGGTCACTGTCCTTGTGCTGGGCTGGGCCTGGGGACACCCTGGGCTGGTGGTCACTGTCCTTGTGCTGGGGCAGGTGCCACACCCCAGGCTCATGGTTACTGTCCCTGAGCTGGGCCTGGGGACATCCCAGGCTGGTGGTCACTGTCCTTGTGACACCCTGGGCTGGTGGTCACTGTCCTTGTGACACCCTGGACTCGTGGTCACAGTCCTTGTGGCGAGCTGGGCATGTGCCACACCCCAGGCTCATGGTCACTGTCCTTGTGACACCCTGGGCTCATGGTCACTGTTCCTGGGCAGGTGCCACACCCCAGGCTCATGGTCACTGTCCCTGTACTGGGATGGGCATGGGGACACCCTGGGCTCACGGTCACTGTCCCTGGGCAGGTGCCACAAGAGGAACCACCACCCCCAGGAGCTCCTCAGCTCATCCCCCCAGCTCTGCTGGAGAGTTTTCATTCCCCACCCGTGGATGGTGCTGGCACAGGGCACAGCTGCAGCTCCTCATCCCCTTCCCTCCCTCCCCTGCAGGAACCTGTCGTTCTTCGCCGCCCAGAGCAGCCCCTCCGCCGTCATCCTGGACCTGTGGGAGGCGCGGCACCAGCACGACGGGGACCTGGACTCGCTGGCCTGTGCCCTGGAGGAGATTGGAAGGACACACTCCCAGCTCCCAGACGTGGCTGAGCCCGAGCTCGAGGAGCCCGAGTTCCCCTGCAGCAGGAACGGGCTTTAGCACCTCTGTGCAGGACACACAGCCCTGAGCCCAGAGCCAGGGGACAGGGACAGGGGACAGGAGGTGCCCCTGGGGATGGAACTCACCCCGTCAGTGGCTATGGGAGGAGCAGAAACAGCCCTGCTAAAAACCCTCTGGTGATGAGGAAAACAAGCTTCTCCCCGTCCTCCCCCACTCCAAACCCGCCTGTTGGTGCCCCAAGCCAACCTGCACTCGTGTCAGTCCCGGGGCAGGAGGGACAGACACAGAGCCATAGGAGGTAAATGTCGTTGTGTATTTAGGAACAGTCATGTTCATGTGATGCCTAGTGAAAATCAACAGATAATGGTGGATGTTTCGAGCCACTGGAGGTTGGTCCTGGTTAAAAGGTTTCTCACTTGGAGAGTGGTTTAAAATCCCATCACGTTGTCACTTTATGTCTGCTGCAGGAAAACTGAAAATTTGGCCTTATCCTGTTCAGATGTTTGAGGAATTAGAAGATCTCATCATTATTTCATATCATGCGTGTTCCAAATAATTTGTTTTAAAAATTCAGCCCCTTAATGAATGTACATTTGCTGCAGAGCTTTGCTGCCTGCTCTGTTACCAAAATTCCAGAACAAACCCCTTCTCTCTGAGACTGGGGGGTGTGCACACGCAAGAGGAATTTTCTAATTTTCTACGTCTGCAAACTTTCTTAGTCAAAAACTGTCTTTGGGGGTGGATTTAAATAACCAAATAACACACGGGAAATTTCCAGCCCTGTTTTAGCAAGCTGAGATATTTATTTTTATTACTTCATGCTCTGAGCTGAAGGTGGAGGCAATCAGCACAGCTTCACTTGGGTTTGGTTTCAGGTTGAAACCACAAACCCCACACGGCACTGCCAGCACTGGCCTTGATTTTGTTGCACAATTTGGGAATTTCAGATGAAATTCAGAGGATCCAGAGCTGGCTGTGTTACCTTGCTTTAGTAACAAATTGTATTTATCCCCAAAATCAGATTCTAACTGGGGAATTCGCCTCGTTTTTTATCCATTCCATGAAAATTTGATTTATGATTTCAGCCAAACCAAAAAGAGCTGTCACTGTGAGTGAGGGCCTGGTGGAGCTGCCACTGTCACCAATTTTTTTTCCATTCTTTTCACTCCCATCCTTCACCACAACCGAGGTGCTCCTCAGTCCTGGCTGCCAGGCCACAGTCAGGAAAAACAGAAATGAGGCTTTGGGAGCTTTGTGGAAATGCAGGAAACCCAGAACAAGGATTTGGGGGCTGGTTTAGCCTCGTGTTTGGCTGAGAGCAGCAGGACAGCCCCCAGGGTAGGTCCAGTCTGGAATTATTCCTTCTCCAGAACTGCAGTGTGAAAATCTGAATAACAACAACAACAACAGCAGCAGCTCTGTGCTTGCTCCTGCTGCTCCAAAATCACCAATGTGTGTTCCTGCCCAGCCCAGGAACAGGCTGAGACTTGGAAATCCTGAGAGCTGTGCAAACATTTCCTGCAGCTCAGCATCTCCTGGCGCCCGGCAGCTTTTGGGGCAGACAGAAATACCGGCTGCAAGCTGTCCCTGCTTTCTGGGCTGGAATTGTATCTCCAGTGGCTGCCAGTCCTCCTCCTCCTCCTCAGAAACCTGCTCTTCGTTGGGCAAAATGTCAGGCATTAGAAAAAACAAAACAAGGAGAGGCACCCAGGGAAAGAGAGGAGCTGCCGTTGTCGGGGAAACCAGCACGGTGTGTGCAGCAGGGGATTTGTTCTGAGCGCCTCCGAGCAGCTCTGCTCCCCAGCACAGCCCAGGGGCTCCGTCCCACCCTGCAGCCTGCTCCCCGAACCCAGGCAGCTCCCCCAAAATCCTGGGGCCAAAGGAGCTGCGAGCCCGGTGCCTCCAGCCTTTGCTCAGGGAGCAGCCGGAGTTCTGTGCAGCCTGGGCTGGTCTCACAAAGCTCAGCTCAGAGGGACCCCAGCCTGGGCTGGTCTCACAAAGCTCAGCTCAGAGGGAGCTCAGCTCAGAGGGACCCCAGCCTGGGCTGGTCTCACAAAGCTCAGCTCAGAGTAAGACTCCAGCCTGGGCTGGTCTCACAAAGCTCAGCTCAGAGGGACCCCAGCCTGGGCTGGTCTCACAAAGCTCAGCTCAGAGGGACCCCAGCCCCAGCCCAGAATCCCAGTTCCACCCATGATCCCATGGAATTCAGGCCCTGGAAGGGAGCAAATGCCCAAACTGGACAATTCCAGAAGGAAACTGCTCCCTCAGGTCAGGGCTCAGCTGGACATTTCCCTTTAGGTTTTGCTCCCTGGTTTTTCTTCCCTTTGGCTAAAGCAGTTCTTCTTTGCTGATCTCACTCTGAGAACCTGAATCAACAACTTTGGAGTTTCCCTTCCTATTCCTGATTGTTTTGATGCTCTTGCGTTCTTCAAATGAACCAGAAATGCCCCAAATATTTATTTCCTTTCTCTTAAAGACCTTTTGGAAATCTGTGCATGTATTTATATAATTTGACCCAAAACACAGATATGGAGGAGCACCTGGAAAAGGATTAGAGGCCAGAAATTAAAAATTCATTCCTTTCTTCTGTTGTATAAATTATGATACTTGAAAAACAATTTTTAGTAGAAACTAAAAGAAAGAGAAATGTGATTTTCTCCCTTGTAGATTCCACGTGGCTGCCCTGGCTGTGCTCAGGGGAAGGAGCCATTCTGATTTTACATCACCAAAGAATCTGCTTTAATAGATTTTCATCTTCCTGAGCACTTTGCCCAGGTATTTCTGTGCCATGAGTCATTGCAGACTAATGGCTGCATTTTAAAAATGACTCCCAGCTCCGCCAGCGCCATAAAGCTCATTTCCATTCCGTACCGCCCTGCACTCCCACAGAAATTTTATTGGGATTTTTGTAATAGATGAAAAGATACCAACACGATTCTCTTAAAATCCAGGGGACTGCTTTTGTCCTTGTTTTTATCTGTGGCTGCAGCTGCTCTCCCCCTCTCTGGCCTGGGCACTGCTGGCTTTCAGAGAATCTCATTCAGCACAAATCACCAAAAAGGACCTTGCAGGGTCCAGGATGTTCACAGCACACTGCAATCCATTCTTCTTTTCCACCTGCAAGGCAGTGCTGAGTGACTTCTAAAGCATTCAATGACTGATAATTCCAGAGAGTATTTCCCACAAAAGGAAGACACAGCTCAGGTCCACGGTGAGTTTAACAAGGCAGGGACTGGGCTGAGCTTCTGGTCACCACCTGAATCTTCTTTTTTTTTTCAGGCTGGTTCTGCCTGTAAAACACAGATTGCAGCAAAGAGCTCTGTTAGTTCTTGGCTGGTAATTAACTGAGTGGAAAGCAGGAAATGAGATTTTAAGTCCTTGACAACCATAGATGATGTTCAGGGTTGCTCTCTGGCCTTTCCTGGGCTGATTCCCCCTGGGATTTGGGAAGGAGAGGGTGAACATCCAAGCCCCCAGTGCAGTTCCTCCCACTGTGACCAATCCCAGCTGATAAATGGCTACAAAAACGTGAAGTGTGCACCTTCTGTGGATTTGGGTAAGATAAAAGTCTGCTGAGACTCTGAGCAGTGTCAGATGGGAGATATCAAAATCCCCACTGCATTTTCAACTCCCAAAACTTTGGACCAGCTCTTAGTTGAAAACGGGAGGAGGAACTTCAACCCAGTCCAACACAAATATAAATAATTCTTAAAAAAAGAGAAACAACAAAAAAATCCCACAAGTATTCCTCTAGAGAGACCACTTTTCTCTTCTGCTCCTTTATTTTTGCAATGGATGGGTTGGGACTGGGTCGGTTCCTGGCTGCTCTGCCTGAGCATCCCCCCTGCCCCGGGCTCGGCGTGTTTGGGGGGAAGGAGGGCAGAGCTCTGAACCTTTCTGCAGGATGAAGCTGAAGGAGCGGGCGAGGGAGACTGAACACGGAATCTAAAGCATGGCCTTGGCTTCATACCACACTTTCTGTGCCTTGTTCTATCGATGTAAATTCTGAATGTTGTACAGTGAAAATACTTGGGAAAGACTCCTTGGAAAAGGCTGCACTGGCTTCTTTTTTTCAGCACATGTACATATATAAATATCTATACATATATATATATTTGGTAATGCCAGGCAGCTGTGTTCTATTGTCCTGGACAAGTCTGAGTGGACACTTTGGATGTTTTCTGTCGAGTTTCAGAGCTGTATGGCCCCGGCCCTTGGGCAGAGATGTACAGATGGGAATTATGGAGATCAGCTATTTATGAATAAAGAGTCTTTTACTGAGCCCTGACCCTGCTGTCCTTTCACTGCCGGGGCCAAGCGAGGCCGGCACTGGGAGTGGGTTACACGGAGTTTGGGGTGGATTTCTGGTTTGAATCATTCATTTCATTATTTCCCTTCTCAAGAGCAGCCCCCAAAACCCTTCGTGAGCCATCCCAGGGACTGGAGGAGGGACAAAGCCCCCAGCACATTCCCATGACATTCCAGCATGTCCCAGGACATTCCAGGTAATCCCAGAACATCCCAGAACATCCCAGGACATCCCAGGACGTTCAAAGACATTCCAGCATGTCCCAGGACATTCCAGGATATCCCAGGACATCCCTGGACATCCCAGGACATTCCAGGACGTTCCAGGATGTTCCAGGATGTTCCAGGACATCCCAGGATATCTCAGGACATTCCAGGATGTTCCAGGATGTTCCAGGACATCCCTGGACATTCCAGAATATCCCAGGACATCCCAGGGGCATTCCCCAGGACACCCCAGGATATTCCAGGATGTTCCAGGACATTCCAGGACATCTCAGGACATTCCCAGGATGTTCTAGAACATTCCAGGATGTTCCAGAACATTCCAGGACATTCCAGAATATCCCAGGACATTCCAAGACATCCCAGAATATCCCAGGACATCCCACGGGCACTTCCCAGGACATTCCAGGACATTCCAGAACATTCCAGGACATTCAAAGACATTCCAGCATGTCCCAGGACATCCCAGGACATTCCAGGATGTTCCAGAACACCCCAGGATATTCCAGGATGTTCCAGAACATTCCAGAACATTCCAGGACATCCCAGAATATCCCAGGGACACAGCCACGCCCAGGCTGTGCCCGGAGCCCCCCTGACCCCGGGCTCAGCCTCCCCCTCTCAGGGTGAGCAGCTCATTAAATCTCCCCGCAGGTGATTTTTATTCCGCCTGCCAGAGCCGCAGATTTAGTGCCCCATTCCTCACCTGCCCTCTCCCTGCCTCTTACTCCTCTGGATTTGTTAATGGCCTTTTCTCTTGTTATATAATCCTGTCAGGAGTGTAAAAACGTCTCTCAGGACTGTTCAGGGGTGTAAATCTGGCGCTGCCAGCGCTGAGTGTTGGTGGCAGCAGCCCCGGCCCGTCCTGCAGAAATTGTCACCACATGATGGCAAAGGGGGAGACTTAATAAGGTCATAAAGCAGAATGGCATCGGCCGGGCTGATGGGGATTTTTTTCATTAACATTCAGAAAATCTGGGTTCGGTGGGACAATAAATTACAGCAGCTGAGCAGAAATGAGCCGTTTGATTATTCAAGATTTTCCAGGAGCGCGGGGAGAGCAGCGCGGCCAGGACAAAATTCTCATAGCAAAAAAAAAAAAAATTAAAAAAATAAAAATTCCTCTGTGCCCTCCAAGCTCTGCTCACCGAGCTGAGCTCAGCTCTGGAGGGGGGAGAGGAGAGGCTTTGCAGCTAATTTAGCTTTGAGTGGAGTAAAATCAAATATTCCCATCAAACCTGGTGCATGCTGGTGGCAAAGAGCTCCGTGCTGATTGCGAGTTTCCAGTGCAGAGCCCTCAATCAGCATCAGGAAAGTAAAAAAAAAAAAAAAAAAAAAAAAAAAAAAAAAAAAAAAAAAAAAAAAAAAAAAAAAAAAAAAAAATTAAAATAAAGTAAAATAAAGTGGAATGAAATGAAATGAAACGAAATGAAATAATAAAATAAAATAAAATAAAATAAAATAAAAATAAAATAAAAATAAAAATAAAAATAAGTAAAATAAAGTGGAATGAAATGAAATGAAATGAAATGAAAAAATAAAATAAAATAAAATAAAATAAAATAAAATAAAAATAAAATAAAAATAAAAATAAAAATAAAAATAAGTAAAATAAAGTGGAATGAAATGAAATGAAAAAATAAAATAAAATAAAATAAAATAAAATAAAATAAAATAAAATAAAAATAAAAATAAAATAAAGTAAAATAAAGTGGAATGAAATGAAATGAAAAAATAAAATAAAATAAAATAAAATAAAATAAAATAAAATAAAATAAAATAAAATAAAATAAAATAGGAAAAATAGAGATGGTGCTTTCCCCACCCAAGTATTTCCCCGTTGTTTGATCCCATCGTGTCCTGAAGCTGCACCTGGAGCACAAAGTGACCTCAGAACCCTCCCCAAAGGCCAGACCCAGCGCTGAGAAATACCCGAGCCACTCCTGTCAGTCCTGGGCTAAAAAAATCTGCTTTTTAAAGGTGCTAATTAGCAGCGAGCTCTTGAGAGAAATGTCAGCCGGTTTGTGGGTGACAGACCCCTCTGAGAGCAGGACCCTGCGTTTCCTCAGCCCCACGTGTGGATGGAGGGATAAATTCTATAAATTCTATAAATTCTATAAATTCTATAAATTCTCCCCCTCGTTACCTGGAAGTTTCCCGCTCAGACACTTGCCCACGGCTAGCAATTATTTCCTGCTCATTATCCAGATACTGTCAGATCCAGGGAGCTGGGACTGAGCAGGAAGCGAGGAGCAGAGATGCTGGAAACACCAACAACATTAAAATGCAAGGGAAGGAAAGGTGCCTTAAGCTCCCGAAGATTTACAAACTTCGAGGAGTGACAAGCGTTCCTGAAAGGATTTGTCACCATCAGGCCAATTTAAGGGGCTGTGGCAGAGCTGAAACCTCTTTGTGGGGAGAGAACTTCGCAGTTTTGCTTCGCAGAAAGTCAATTAAAATTCAGACTTTGGGAAAGGTGCTGTGGTTTCCTTCCCTGCATCCCTGGCTGATTATTTCTGTTTAATTCTCCGTGCTAAGGAAGGCAAACACGAGGCTCATTAAAGCTCTGCCCCAGAGTTCACAGGGATTACAGCAAAATGTTTACACCAAAAAAAAAAAAAAAAAAAAAAAAAAAAAAGGATGCTGCTCTTTAAAAAGTGCATTTTCCTCTGATTCTCCTTGAAGGATGAGCTACCCTCTGGCTCATTTCCCCAAACAGCTGCCGGGTTTAGGAAATATTTTTATTTAGGAAATATCCCGGACAAGCAGAGCCGGGTTTTTCCTCTTTATTTTAACCCCAGTACCTGGTGCTGTGGCAGATAAAAAATGGAAATGAGAGAGCAGAGGTTGTTCCCAGGGAGCAGCGAGGGGCTGCCAGGGCAGCAGCAATTGAAATTTTGGGGCTGAATTAATAACGAGCCCGGCTGGGAAATGCTGCCTGTGCCCTGCAGGGCTGCAAACGTCTGCTGACATTAATAAAAAGAGGAAAGGGGGGGACCTGTGCAGAGCAGGGAGCACATGGAATGAAAACCTTCCCCGAGCTCCTGCCAGCCCAAGGGATGCTCCTGCTGGCTCTGCTACTCTGCCAGAGGAATTTCACAGCCCCCTCCATCCTTCCAACACTTCCAGGATTTTTTGTTATTTCTCACCAGGGAAATCACCTCATTATGTCCATTATTATTCCTATCAGCCCCGGGAATGTTCTGAGGGGCTCCACAGAGCAGTTTAGAAACCAGGGGAAAGTTGAGATGGTTTTTACTCGCTGCCCAAAAGTTGTGTTTGTGGTGCCAGGCACAGCCACACGGGATTGGGGCTGCAGGAAAAATGGGAATGAGGCAAACACGGCTCTGTGCTGCCCCTGTGCCCTGGGTCACCACCCTGGGTGTCAGCAACCCTCACTGTGCTGTCACACAGCCCCAGAGCTGAGCTCTGCCGTGTCAGGACAGCTCCATCCTCATCAATATTGCACAGAGCCAGAGGCTGCTCATCAAAGATTGATTCCTCACACGCCACTGACCCTTCCTCCCAGGCCTCTCATCCAAATCAGAGTGAGCCCACCCAGAAATCCCAGTGTGAATTGTTCATGTCCCAAAACCCACCCTGGAAATCCCAGCGTTAAATACTGATATCCCAAACCCACCCTGGAAATCCCAGTGTGAATTGTTCATGTCCCAAACCCACCCTGGAAATCCCAGTGTTAAATACTGATATCCCAAACCCACCCTGGAAATCCCAGTATGAATTGTTCATGTCCCAAACCCACCCTGGAAATCCCAGTGTGAATTGTTCATGTCCCAAACCAGGAATTATTAAATGCAATGCAGGAATTACAGGCAATGCAGGAATTATTAAAGGCAATGCAGTAATTACTAAAGGCAATGCAGGAATTATTAAAGACAATGCAGGAATTAATTAAAGGCAATGCAGGAATGAAATGCACTCAGAAGAGCCCAAACAGGTAATTCTCACACTCAGAGCCAGACCTGGATCCTTGAAAGCCTTTACATCCCACAGGCAGCTCGAGGGCTGTCCAAAATCTGCTTTGGAATATTTTGGGCTCCCTGGAGCCATCAGCTCAGCCTGAGGCGCTGCCAGAGCAACCTCAGTGCCAAAATAAATCCTTCCCTGCCTCGGGGGCACCCGGGGCACTGCAGGAGGAGCTGGGGCACTGCAGGTGCATCCTCTCCATCCTCTCTTCATCCTCTTCTTTCCATCTTCTCCTTTCCATCCTTTCCATCCTCCCCATCCTCTCCGGGTCTGATCTGAGCAGCTGCTCCTGCCCTTCCCTGGCACTGCAGCATTCCTGGAGCTGCAGCTTGGCCAGGGAGAAGGGGAAACCCTTCCCAGAAATAAACTCACTGCAGAGGGAAAGAGGGGAAGGAAAAAAGGGCAAGGAGAGGAAGAGGAGAAGGAAAAAGGGCAAGGAGAGAAAGGGGGGAAGGAAAAAAAAGGGCAAGGAGAGAAAGGGGGAATGAAAAAAGGGCAAGGAGAGAAAGGGGGTAATGAATAAAGGACAAGGAAAAAAAGGGGGAAGGAAAAAGGGCAGGGAGAGAAAGGGGGGAAGGAAAAAGGGCAAGGAGAGAAAAGGGAAAAGGGACAAGGAGAGAAGAGGGAAAAGGGGCAAGGAGAGAAGAGGGGAAGGAAAAAAGGGCAGGGAGAGAAAGGGGGTAATGAATAAAGGACAAGGAGAAAAAGGGGGGAAGGAAAAAGGGCAAGGACAAAAAGGGGGAAGGAAAAAGGGCAAGGACAAAAGGGGGGAAGGAAAAAGGGCAAGGAGAGGCCAGCAGGCTGCTCAGAGCCCCGGGGGTCTCACAGGCAGGGCTGTGACCCACAGCCCCGAGCAGCACAGCCCGGCCTCTCCTCCTCAGCCCCTGGATAAACAGCGGGCTCTGCTCTGCCAGGACACTTCCATTTCCCTTTTCCCAGAAAAGCTCCGCTCGCCTCCCCGGGGTCTGCACACCCCAAGGACGATCAGCAGCATCACCTCAGGCCAGGCAGGAGCTGCGGAGAGCCCTGGGGCCAGCTCAGCGATTTGCAGAGCTGTTAATTCAGCTGAGTGCGCTCGGGGAGGTGCAGGAATGGAGCTGGTTTGGGTCACTGCCTGCCCAAAGTCAGCTCCTCGATTTTCTGAGTGGCTGCAGCAGGAGCAAACCCTGCCTGGCTCTGCCTGTGCTCCCTCCTGCCCCAAATTCTGCCCAACTCTGAAAATCCCTGAGAACAGCCAGTGCTGGGCTGGCAACCAGCTGGGGAAGGAGAGAGGTGTCCTGCCCCAAACCCCAGGGATTCTGCCCCCAAAAACCTGGAAATTTTGGCCTCAAAATCCTGGAATACTCAGCCCTGGATCCTGGGAATTCCAGCCCCAGAAACCAGGGAATTTTGGCTCCAAAAATGTGGGAATTTCAGCCCCAAAAATATGGGAATTCTGGCCCCAAAACTCTGGGACTTCCAAGCTTTGACATCTTAGAATTCCAGCCCAAAAATTCTGGGAATTTCAGCCCCAAAATCCTGGGAAATTTGTGACTTGAACCCTTGGAATTATGGCCCTGAAAACTTGGGAATTCCAAGCTTAGAACTCTCAGAATTTCAGCTTGAAAACACTGGGAATTTCAGCCCCAGGATCCTGGTTATTTCAGCCCAAAATCCTGGGAATTTCAGCCCCCAAAACTCAGGGAATTTTGGTCACAAACCCCTGGGAATTTCAGCCCCAAACCCCTGGGAATTTCAGCCCCCAAAACTCAGGGAATTTCGGTCACAAACCCCTGGGAATTTCAGCCCCAAAACTCAGGAAATTTCAGTCACAAAACCCTCTGAATTTCAGCCCCAAAGCCCTGGGAATTTCAGTCACAAAATCCTGGGAATTTCAGCCCCCAAAATCCTTAGTGCTTGTGGTGTCCCAAACACCAGGACACAGAAAATCCCTGGAGCCAGAGCAAGGCTCGGCTTTAACCCAGGGCTTTAACAGCTCCTGCTTCAACCCAGGCACAGGAAAACTCCGTTCCTGCTCCTGCAAACATTTGTCACTGCCCGTGTCCCCAGGGGCTGCCACTGCTGCTCCAGGCTGGCATCTGGCAGCGGGGGATGCAGAGGAGATGGGGGAGAAGCTGCCAAGGAGAGGCAATAAATTCATTTTCTCAAAACAGGACCAAGCTTGGCGCTAAATGTCAGGTGCTGGGTTAGCAGCTGGGGGGAACAAATCTCTGCCTCTGAAATTCAGAGTTGATTGGGCCAACTAAGGCGGCACCTGGGGGTGAGCACAGCGAGGATTTCAGGGGTGGCACCTTCTCCCTGCCCAAAATCCAGGGAAAAACCTCCCCCTGCAGAGGCTCAGCTGGGTCCTTTCCATCCTTGTCCCTTCCCTGTCCTTGAATTTGTCCTTCCAGGTGAGTGAAGAGCCTGAGAGAGGCTGAGCTTTGCAGATTTTATTTTTTTTTTGGTGTGTGCTGCTGTTCCCAGCCAGCACCGAGCCCGGCCCGAGGCGATGCTGCTCCACACGCAGCAAATGCCAAGAAAATTAAAACTTTCTTCCTTTCCTCCTTAATTTGTTTTTTTTTTTTTCCTTTTCCCCATTGAAATTCAGCATCCACTCCAGCAGAGCTCTCTGCTGCTGGGTGACCTTTGGGTGACATTTGCTTTGCTGGGAGCACCAGGAGGGACGAGCCCTGTTCTGGGCAGGGAGGGCAGGACTGGGGTGCAGGGAGGGAACAGCAATGAGAGCAAAAATCTGAGTTTTACTGATCATTTTTTACCAAACCAGCACAATTTCCCCCTGGGAGAGCTGCAGAGCCCCTGGGATCAGGGCAAGCCCCTGGTGGCACCAAATAAAAGCGACAATGGGCCAAAAAAAAAGTTACCTTAGAGCCTGTCAGTTTGATATATTTAATATATTTAACCTCTATTTATTCTGCTTCTCAATAAGGTATTCCACCTGCTTAAAAAAGCAAAGAGGCAAAAAGCACATGAGTGGTAGAGCAAACCCCAGCAGAGCCATCCAGGAAACAACAGAGAGAAGAATAATCCACTTTCCAAACTTCTGTAACTCATAAATGGGTTGGTGTTTGCACAAGTTCTGCTGGAATCTTGGTTTTAAAAATATATAATTAGGAAATGAAACCTTTCTGGCAGTGAGCTCTCACAGTTTGGGGGGTTTAAAGCACTTCTGTAAATAGAATTATCTGCTCCAGAGACATTAGAGGCACCAGTGGAATCTCTTGTGTTACCACATCGTGAACATCTGACCTCCAGCACGGGGAAATAATGAAAAATTAATGGATCCAGATGTGCCAGCCCTGCCAGTGGCAGATGTTCGTTTTACACACCATTTAGAAATCCCCAGTGCATTGGAGAACATGAGGATAAAGCGATGGAAGGATGGGAAGGAAGGGAATAAAGCTGGGGAGTGAAATCTGAGCCTTCCCAGGGGGTGCAAATGCAGGGAAGGGCAGGAGATCACACTGAGAGCATGTCCCTGTCCTGGCAGCAGCTTGAATTCTATTTTAATTTCAATTTCAATTTTAATTTTAATTCTAATTTTAATTTCAATTTCAATTTTGATTTTAATTTCAATTTTTATTTTTGTTTTTATTTTTATTTTTTATTTTTATTTTTGCTTTTATTTTATTTTTATTTTTTTTATTATTATTCTTTATTTTTATTTTTTAATTTATATTTTTATTTTTTTGTTTTTATTTTTAATTTTATTTTAATTCAGGGACTTCTCTCAGGATACAGCTGGGGCTGCCCCCAACAACTTCACCCAAACCTTCCCTTTGTGCTGGCACAAAGAACAAGTGGCAGAGTTTGAAGGAACAAAACTCAATCAAAACTCAGCCCCAGCAGGAGTTTGCCAGCTTGGATCCATGAACAACCATCCATCTTTTTGTCTCCTTTTCCATCTGGAGTTTTTGTCCTCCTGAGGAAAAAAATCCTCCTCGTTTTGCCTCTTTTCTGCCTCGATGAGGCCCAGGTGGAGCTGAGCTGTGCCCCAGTATCACCCCCCAAAAACACCCCAGAATTTAATGGGATCGCTTGTCCCACCCTGAGCTTCTGCACTGAGCTCCTGCAGGGGCACTGGGATGGGCACAGGGATGGGTGCAGGGGCACTGGGATGGGCACAGGGATACTGGGATGGGCACTGGGATGGGCACTGGGATGGGCACAGGGGCACTGGGATGGATGGGCACAGGGATGGGCACTGGGATGGGCACAGGGACATTGGGATGGGCACAGGGATACTGGGATGGATGCACTGGGATGGGCACAGGGGCACTGGGATGGGCACAGGGATGGGCACAGGGGCACTGGGATGGGCACAGGGATACTGGGATGGGCACAGGGACACTGGGATGGGCACAGGGATACTGGGATGGGCACAGGGATGGGCACAGGGACACTGGGATGGGCACAGGGATACTGGGATGGGCACTGGGATGGGCACTAGGAATACTGGGATGGGCACAGAGGACACTGGGATGGGCACTAGGGATACTGGGATGGGCACAGGGATGGGCACTGGGGCACAGGGATGGGTCAGGGGCACTGGGATGGGCACAGGGATGGGCACAGGAGAACACTGGGATGGGCACTAGGGATACTGGGATGGGCACAGGGGCTACTGGGATGGGCACTGGGATACTGGGATGGGCACAGAGGCACTGGGATGGGCAATGGGATGGGCACAGGGACATTGGGATGGGCACAGGGATACTGGGATGGGCACAGGGATACAGGGATGGGCACAGGGACACTGGGATGGGCACAGGGATACTGGGATGGGCACAGGGATGGGCACTGGGGCACAGGGATGGGTCAGGGGCACTGGGATGGGCACAGGGATGGGCACAGGGACACTGGGATGGGCACAGGGACACTGATCTGGGCACAGGGACACTGGGATGGGCACAGGGACACTGGGATGGGTCAGGGATGGGCACAGGGACACTGGGATAAGCACAGGGATGGGCACTGGGACACTGGGATGGGCACAGGGACACTGATCTGGGCACAGGAACACTGATCTGGGCACGGGGACACTGATCTGGGCACTGGGACACTGCCCTGCCTTGCTCTGTGGTTTCCCCTACAAAACAGCCCCCAAACAGCAGCTGGGGCAGGAGGCAGCCCGGGCACAGCTGGGCTGGGCCACAGGAGCCTCGGCGGTGCCCGGGCCCGTTGGAGCAGCCGGGAGGGCTCCCAGTGCCCAGCAGGGGCACAGGAGGAGCTGGGCACGGCGCCCCGGGCAGGCCCATCCCCTCCTGGGCTGCTCACTCAGCATCCAGCAGGTGGGCACGACCTGCAGGGACTTCATTTACCACTTTATGGGCAATAACTCGGTGATTTATCAATCCCCAGAGGAAAAAAAAATTGGGAAAAAAAAGCAAAAAAAGAAAAAAAAAGAGCCCAATTTCTCAGCTGAGATTAGTGGAGAAACAGGGAAGGGGCAAATCCTGGGAGCACAAACAGATTGCACTATTTATATATGAAAATGTTTCCTGCATCTATAAACTTGCCATGCCCAGGCACTTTAATTAATTGCAGGGTTGCCATGGTAACGTGCCAGCCTCAATTACAGCTCTGCAGAGAGGTGAGTGTGCCCGTGGCACAGCAGGTACCTGCAGAGGCACAGACCCACGGGAACGGGAGCACGGGGGTCTCTGACCCCCCAGCATCCCAAAAACTCGGATTGCCCAAATCCCCCGGGGTGGCAGAGCACGAGCTGATCTCCTGCAGAGGGGATTTTGGGAGGGGATTTTGGGAAGGGCTGCAGCTCCTGCAGGGCTGAGGGGGCACAGGGACACACCTGGGGGGTCACAGCCCACAGGTGAGCCCACAGGTGAGCTCTGAGGCAGAGAATCCTCCTCTGGCACTGCCAAACTCAGGTATCACCTGTAGGACCAGGTTCTGTCCCCTGAACAACTCAGGTACAAGAATCACTCTCAGGTGTCACCTGTAGGGTCAGGTGTGACCCCTGGGCAGATCAGGTACAGGAATCACCCTCAGGTGTTGCCTGTACAGTCAGGTTCTGTCCCCTTGTCAGCTCAGGTACAAGAATCACCCTCAGGTGTCACCTGTACACTCAGGTGTGACCCCTGGACAGCTCAGGTACAAGAATCCCCCTCAGGTGTCGCCTGTACACTCAGGTTCTGTCCCCTGAATAGCTCAGGTACAAGAATCACCCTCAGGTGTCACCTGTACACTCAGGTTCTGTCCCCTTGTCAGCTCAGGTACAAGAATCCCCCTCAGGTGTCACTGTACACTCAGGTTCTGTCCCCTGGACAGCTCAGGTACAAGAATCCCCCTCAGGTGTCACCTGTAGGGTCAGGTTCTGTCCCCTGGGCAGCTCAGGTACAGAAATCCCCCTCAGGTGTCACTGTAGGGTCAGGTGTGACCCCTCAGGTACAGGATCCACCCTGAGCTGCTGCAGCCCCAGCTGAAGGCTCTGCCCGAGGTTCCTGACCCATCAGTGATCAGTTCCACGGGAGCTGCCATTCGCTGGGGCCTCACCAAGGCCGAGCTCGCTCCCTGCACCACATCCCACCGACCATCTGCATCACAGCCAGCTCAGACCCCGCGGCAGGGACCCCTCCTTGTGCCGGGACTGAGGGATCAGCGGCACGGGAGGCAGGAATGACATTTCCTCTCAGCGTTATCGCCGGGATCTGTGCAGAGATAACCTTTGCATCCATTGTGAAGAGTCACCTCCACCCCCACGCCTGCCCTGCCCTTATCTGCGCTCCTCTGTCACCTCCAACAGGGCTCGTGTGACAAAAGGAGCAGCTCCTGCTCTCCGCCCGTCCTGAGCACCAGCACCTTCCTCTGCCCCTCTCCAGCTCCTGTCACTCCACCCCAGTGCCCTTTTCTCCCGTTTTCAATTGAATGCCCTGTTGGTGCTTCTAAAGGTGTCCCTGGTGAGACACTCTGATATTTCCTCCCCTCTCTGCCCCCATCCTGCGAGGTCACACACAGAGAGCTCAGCTTCTTTCTTAAAGGTTAAATCCAACTTCCAGAAGAGGAGCTTGAACTTTGGAGAGCGAAGGCAGAGGAACAGCAGCGTCCTCAGGGAATACAAATTGTTGTGTGTGCAGCAGCTGGACAGAAAACAGCAGCTCCATCCTGAGCAACAGCTTCATCTGTCTGTGCCAGCCCAGAGCAGGAGCTGCCAGAGGCTGTTCCTTCAGCAGAGCCCCAGCAGCTGTGCCTGCACTCCCTGCAGGATCGGAGTTGTCTCTGCCAGGACAGTGGATGCTCCCCCAAATCACAGATTCTGCTCTGCTTTTCTCCAGGAGCCTTCAGTCAACTCCTGCACCCTCTCATCCTCCAGGGATGGGGTCAGCCCAGTTTTAAGGATCTCGCTACTTAGCAAAGGATTTTACTTCAGTTTTCATTCTCTGGTTTTTTTTTTTTTTTTTTTCCTTCCCCTGTGCCCATGCAGTTTTTGGGGTTTACAACTGAGAACTGCATCAGTTTCCTGCAATTCCAGCTCAAGGATTTCCCCTGGCTGATGCTCTCCCACCCTGAGGGAATGCTGCCCACTTGTGCCAAAGCCCCCTCAAATGAGAGCCTGGAACACCAGAAACCCCAAACCTCTCCAGTTAAATCATGAACAGCTTTTCTGGGGAGGAATTGGCCAATTGACCACTCCAGGTACCCTGAGTGGGCTGCACTGAACTCAGGCTGGGTTTATAACACATCCAGAATTTTCTTCAGTCTATCGAGGCTCCATCTTTAAAAGGTTTTGTTTTTTTTTTGTTTGGGTTTTTTTTTTTTCCTCCTCAGCCCTGTGCTGGCCAAGTGGATGTGATTTCTCCTTGGCAGGGCTTGTGGAGGCCAAGGCTGGCAGGGATGAATCCCTGGCTCCCTGGCAGAGCAGCAGCCTCTGGGGGCTGGGATTATCAAGGTTGGTTTAGCAGCAAGCTCTGCTCCAGCGCATCAGACATGACTGGACATCTCCAAGGGGCAGCAGTGCTGCTGAGGAATTCCAAAAACATCCTCCTGCAAAGCACAGCCAGGCAAAACCACACAAAAACTGCTCTCTCCATCCCAGTTTAACCAGTTAAAGGCACAGCAAAGCTGTGCTGGGTGCCCAGAGTGCTGAGCAGGTGTTTCTGCAAATTCAGGCAGTTACAATTTCATTAAATTAAATGAAATCATTTAATCATATTGAATTATATGAGATTTCTCCTTATCTCCAGTTTATGTCTGCACTGGAATCACAGGTGAAAAGGTGCAGGTGTTTCCATGCATGTTGTATATCTATTTGTGTAAATATAGGTGTCAAAGAGACACTGGGTCAAAACAGGTGCAAAAGTGGCAAATCAGACACTTCCCTCTCCAGTTCTCATTATTCACGAGCAAGGCAGAGCAGTGGACCAGAAAGAAAACTCACAAAACCCAGGATGTGTTCTGTGCCATTTGCTGAGCAGCAGCAATCAGACATCAAAATTCCAAACAGATGAAAAAGCAAAATCAAGCTCACACCCTGAGAAAGTTCCACCTTTGCATGGGTTTAGGAAGGAAAAGAAGAATTGACCTTGCTTCAAGGCATAAATCGACCTGTAATGGATTAGGATTTTTCCTGCGAGCAGCTCTTAATTAAGAAGTGCACAAAATCACTTTGGAACGTCGCTGTCAGTGGGAGCCACTGCTGGGGAGTTGTTAAATTAAAGCACTGCTGGCTGGATTGGCCGTCCCAGGGCGCTGAGGGGCTCAGCTTGCACAGCCACAGCTCCAGGGTCACACTCCTGGGGCTTTGGGAAAACCTGGGGACAAACCCTGCTGCCTGCCCTGCCCATCCAGCCCCGAGCTGGGCACTCATGGAATTGGGAACACATGGAATGAGGGGGGCAGGAGTGAGGGTTGGGGTGGTTTGGTTTGGTTTGGATGCAGAGACACCGTACAGCAATCCAACAGGACACGCCAGAGTGGGACACACCTGGCACAGGACACACCTGGGACCAGGGATCCAACAGGACACGCCCAGAGTGGGACACACCTGGCACAGGACACACCTGGGACCAGGGATCCAACAGGACATGCCCAGCAGGGGACACACCTGGCACAGGACACACCCAGAGTGGGTCACACCTGGCACAGGACACACCTGGCAGGGGACACACCCAGAGTGAGACACACCTGGCACAGGACACACCTGGCCCCAGCACCAGAAACAAAACTCACAAAACCCAGGATGTGTTCCGTGCCATTTGCTGAGCAGCAGCAATCAGACATCAAAATTCCAAACAGATAAAAAAAAGCAAAATCAACAGGACACACCCAGCAACAGACACGCCCAGAATGGGACACACCCAGCAGGGGAAACACCTGACATGGGACACGCCCAGGACAGAACACACCCGGCACATGACACACCCAATAGGGGACACGCCTGAATGGGACACACCCAATAGGGGACACGCCCAGAATGAGACACGCCCAGGACAGGACACACCTGGCACATGGCACACCCAATAGGGGACACATCTGACACGGGACACACCCAGAATGGGACACACCCAATCCCAGAATGGGACACACCCAATAGGGGACACAGCCATCAGGGGACATGCCCAGAACGGGACACACCCAGCAGGGGAAACACACAGGACAGGACACACCTGACATGGGACACGCCCAGGACAGAACACACCTGGCACATGACACACCCAATAGGGGACACGCCTGAATGGGACACACCCAGAATGGGACACACCCAATAGGGGACACGCCCAGAATGAGACACGCCGAGGACAGGACACACCTGGCACATGGCACACCCAATAGGGGACACATCTGACATGGGACACACCCAGAATGGGACACGCCCAGCAGGGGACACGCCCAGCAGGGGACACGCCCAGCAGCCCAAAGTCCCCAGCCCTGCTCTCCCACTTTGTCTCCTGACGTTCCCTCTCCTCCTTTTCACCTCCCAGGAGATCAGAGGCGGAACCAGCGCTGACCTGTGGCCCTCCCAGCCCAGCCTGGTGCTGCAGATCCCACCTGCCCCTCATCGCACCCTGAGCACCCCCAGAAGGGCTCAGACCACCCACACCAGGCTCTGCCCTGCTCACAGTGCAGGTCAGGGCCTCTCTGGGTCCCTGTACACAATTATTGGGACAATTACTGCCTGGAGCAGGAGCAGCTTTCATCTTTCACCAGGAAATTCGGAGGAGGAAGTACAAAGCTGCTGAGAATCCAGCTAATGCCACAGGAAAAGGTCACAGAGGCAGCTGAGATCACAAGCAGTGTCAGGATTATCCCTCTTCCATCTCTATTTCAGCTCTGGTTTTTTATAAAAAGCCAAGTCTGTGCAAACTCGAGGCTTAATACTGAAAGGTGGATGATGCTCATCTCCATCAACAGCACCGCCCTTGGAGCAGCAATCTTTGAATCTAAACCTCTCTGTGAACCTCACACTTGATCCCACACTTTGATTCAGTAAAGAATGAGATGCACAGCATCATCTGTGGCTTTAAAGAGGTTCTGAGCAGGGATTTGAGCAAAGGCACTGAACAGCTCTGCAGGAATTGTCTCCCCTTGAACAAAAGCAGCTGTGGCAGGATCCAGTGACCAGGGCCAAAACCCCAGAGCTGACGCTGCCAGGGTCACACCAACTTCTGAGTGCATTTAACCCAAATTCCACCTGTTCTGATGAGTTGAGTGCTCTCCACCTGAGAGCCACTGAGAACCTGCTTGGGAAAAAAAAGCTCCAATAAAAATCCCACCTGCAATAACCACTCCAAACCATTTTACAGTTGGGAAAAGCTTAGCCAATGATTTTTGGTTTCTTCTCTCCCTTTCTCTTGTCAGCAGCTCTTCAGAGAAAACAAACATTCCATGAACCCCTTTTGTAAATTTAGTACAGGCAATGCATGCTTTTTTCTTTTTTTTTCTTTTTTTTTCTTTTTTTTTTTTTAATAACAATCTCCCAGCAAATAATTTTAAAAAGACAGGCCCACAGTGGGATGCAATTTGTTCTTCAGGCTTACACTTTACCCCACTTAATTACTCCACAGCAGTAAATTCCCTGCTAATGGCAGCTGGCAGCTGATGACCTTTACATCACAATTCTTTCCAAACTTCTGAGAGGCCCCCAGATTTCCTACAGGTGATGCTAAGCTGGTGTTTGGGTGATACCATCCAAAACCACGGTGCTGTTTCCATGGGATCATCCCAGTGAGGTACTGATGCATTATTTACACTCCTGGATGGACAAACCACTGGGGAAGTGCAGTGATAAAATAACAATGAAATAACTGTGGAAGTGCAGTGATAAAATAATGTAACCATGATGTTCCTTGTCCTGGGCAAGAAGAGGTTTGTCCTGCACCCCTGAGCATGGCCAAGGCCTGGCACAGCTGCTGGAACATTTCCATTGCCCAGGGCTTGTCCAGGTTCTTGTCTGCTGGCAGCTCAGGGTCTTCAGAGCTCTGTCTGCTGTCTCAGCTCCTTCCTGGACATCTTCACCTCCTTCCTGGACATCTTCACCTCCTTCTTGGACATCTTCACCTCCCTCTCAAATGCATTCATCTCCTTCTTGGACATCTTCAACTCCTTCTTTGTCATCTTCATCTCCTTTTTGGAGATTTTCAGCTCCTTCTGGAACATCTTCACCTCCTTTTTGTAGATCTTCACCTCCACCTCAAACATCTTCACCTTTTCCTCAAACATCTTCCCCTCCTTCTCAGATTCCCCAGCAGCCCATAGAGGTCCCTCTCCAGCATCCCTTTATCCATCCTCGTTTTCCCAGTTCCAGCTGTTGGTGTTTCCCAGGAATTTACAGGATTTTTCCCCATAAGTTTCTGGGAAACACTGAGGACTGGGCACTGAAGGAAAACAGAGCTCAGGGGAGGGGGGCATCTCAAAATCCAGAGGGAAGGCGTTTGCATTTTCCATTCCAAGGGGGCTCCTGCCCTCCTGAGCAGATACCTGAGTTTCAAACCAAGACAAAGGGAGAGTGAGAGAGCTGCAGGCACGTTGATGTGTATTTATAGCAGCATTGATTGCTCTGTTTATTCCTGCTCTTTCTGGCAGCTCAAATCAGCCCCATGTCCTTAAGGGGCTCCATTTCCTCCTCACTGATCACCTGGAGCCTTTTCCTGAACCCTCTGAGCAGCTCTGTGGCGCTGACTGAGGTGGGACAACTTCTCTCCACACACCTCCATCCCTGGCAGGCTCCTGAGGAGGCCATGAGCTTCCTCCAGGGGATTTGGAAGGATTTTGGGGTGTTCTGCTCAGAGCAGGCAGCGCTGATCCTCTCCCCACCCCACAGAGAATGGCTGGTGGGAGGTTCAGAGTTCCTGGATAATTCCCAGCTCAGATTAAAGCCACATCAGCCCCTTTTCCCTGTTCCTGTCCTACAGAAACAGGATTTTCCATGTCCAGAAGCCTCTGGGATGTTTCCCAAGAGGAGAGGGATGATGGTTCCAGCAGTTCCAGTCCCCACGCTGCAGTGACACCAAGGTGGCAGTGGCTGCACTGCCCCATCCCCAGAGCACAATCCCAATTTTCTTCAGCTCCCAAGGCCTGAACCAGCAGATATTTTGTCCAGTTCAGATCTGGAGGGCTGCAGCTCCGTGCCAGGGAGCTCACCCAGCTCACAGCCCTGGATCCCCTCCTCGTTATCCTCCCATGAACTGTGGGTTCATGTTCTGTGTTTGTGCTGCAGCTGCTGGTGCTCAGGTAACACTCACCCCGGAGCTTTCATGAAACTTTCAGAGCTGCCATTATTATTTTTAACCTGCTGCCAGAGGCAAATCTTGCAGGAGGAGGCAGCTCAGGGAGCCACCGGGTTCCTGCTGGCAAACAGGCTTAGTGTCCTCAGCAAAGTGCAAACCAGTGCAAACCAGTGCCAAACCAGTGCCCCTCCCAGTGCCACCAGGGCAGAGCTTTGGTGACCAGCACAGACATGCTGATATCAGCTCTCAGGGAGGAAGATGCCAGCAGGGTTTCCCCACCTGACAGGGGGATGTTTTTTATCCATCCTGGGCTAATACCTCCTGCTCTTGTTGTGAGCCATGCTCAGATCCTCTGAATTCATCATTTAATTCCAATTGCCCTGCAGAAATAGCAGGCTCTTCTGAAAACTCAATTTGAAAGATCATTAAAATGTACAAAATACTTTATCTGTTGGGGGAAAAAAAAACAACAACTGTGTATACAGGAGGAGGGGGGAGAGGAGATCTCAGCCATGGAAATGACAGCGTTTTCTACCTGAACTCTTCAGCTGGAGTTGCTAAGTAACCGTGACACACCACTGTGCATTGTCTGCAGCTCTGGTCTGAGCTGACAGCCTGATTCATCGTCTGAGTGCCCCACCTGCACCCAGAGTGTTTTAAACACTTCAGCGTTTACCTGGACAGGAAGGGATGGGGGGGTCGAGAGGCAGGAGCAACAAAACAAAATGAAAAACAAGCCCTACAAACAAAAGCCTGAGCCCATCTATAATTCATGAATTAAGTTTTATTACCAGGCTGCCATATTTAGACAGAAACCAAACTCCACTTGCACAGAAGATGATGTATGGAGTGGTTTCTCCCTCTAATACCCGTGCCTCCCACACCAGTAAATCCATCTCTCCAGCCCCAAAGGAGGCACATTTAATTACAGATCCTGTGTGGCAGCGTTTGGAAGGAGACAAAGCCTCCATTGCCTCTGCTCTCCTCAGAATCCCCATTCCCGGGGGGGAGGTGGGAGAAGCCAGCAGAAATCCATCCCTGGGTCAGTGCTCACCTGAATCAAAACTCTCTGGGTCTCTGTTTGTGCTTCAGGGGCTCCCCAGCCCCGGGACAGCTGAGCAGGACATCAATTAACACAGAGAGCAATAATCACTGGGTGATTGTTCACCGTCACAGCAGGGCAGAGCCAGGCAAGGCTCCACTCAGGAATCCTGGCTGGAAGGAAAGGCAGCTCACAGACCCAAAATTCTGCTCAGTAACACAGCCAGGGCCAGGAACTGGTCTGAGAGCTCCCACCTCATGTTTTCCAAAGAAACCCTTGTGATTCCCAAATAAACCCATTTCCCAAAGAAACCCTCGTGTTTCCCAAAGAAACTCTTGTGATTCCCAAAAAAACCATCCTGCTTCATAAAGAAACCTCCATGATTCCCAAAGAAACCCTCGTGTTTCCCAAAGAAACCCTTGTAATTCCCAAAAAAACCCTTGTGATTCCTGAAGAAACCCCTATGATTCACAAAGAAACCCCCATTTCTCAATGAAATCCTCATGTTTCCCAAGAAAACACTTGTGACTCCCAAAGAAACCTGTTTCCCAAAGAAACCCTCATGTTTCCCAAGAAAACCCTTGTGATTCCCAAAGAAACTCTCGTGTTCCCCAAAGAAACCCTCCCACCCCAGTAACAAAAGCAGAATCCCCTCTGTGTTCCCATTGCAATGAACTGTGCCGTGTTTGCCGAGTGCAATTTGATTTGATTGACTAATGAGGCACTGCAGATTGCCCGTCCTGGAGCAATCAGTCTGTCTGGTCACATTAAATATTTCCCCTTCTGACTCTGAGGAACTTTTGGGGTGATCAGAGGCTCCACTCGAGGTGACTCCACCTGGCCAAGGGTCAGCAGGGGACACTCCCAGGCTGGTGGTGACATCAGTTCTGTGCTCTGCTTCTTCATCTCCCTTGAATTTCCACCAGATATCCACAATAACCAAGGAAAATACTCTCCCTCCTCACACGTGGTTCCCAAGCATTCCCATCTAATGCCTCACACTTGTTCTACCCCCGTGTTTTATCCTTGCAAACACGGAGTACACGGCACTAAATCCTCAGCACAGCTGCTGCAAATCACCTGAGCTGGGGCGTGTTCTGTGCATCTCCTCGGGGTAATGAGGGAGCTCAGCAAGGAAATAATTCATTGGCAGCAGCTGCAGGTGGAAGCACAAGGTGCCTTTAGCTCAGCAGAGCTGGGGGTGCTGCAGGTACCACGCGCCGCAGTCCTCGCCTGCCTTAATGTTAAATTAATTAATCAGGAGACAATTAAACATCCCGGACACACTCGTGTTCAATAAGTGGGACATGCCTGCCTCTCCTCCACGTGAATTCCTCCTGATGAAGCACTTTGTGCTGCGCCACAGAAATAAAACCAGGTCTCTTGGTGATTCAGTGCAGATCCAGCAATTAGCTCCTCTTCTCCAAGATTTTGTTTTAGAAGTTCAGTTTCATGAAGGAAAAAAAAAAAAAAAAACAAAAGAAAAAACTTAATTTAAATCTCTGTGTGATAACTGATAATGATTTTATTTCGCTCCCACTGGGGCAGGATGGGAAGTGTATTTTAGGCCAAACCCAGCGTGGTTTATCTAAATACCTTCAGTGAAGGTTGCAGAAGAAGGGGGGATGGCTGCTCCCTCTTTATCCCCTTCACCTCCACATAAATCAGCTTTTTGAGGGCTCCTGCTCATTGCAGAGCTCTCCCAGAGTGGAATACACCTCTAGCTGCCTTCACCTGTCCAACACTTCCTAGGGATACATTTACCTTTTTCTGATTAAAAAAAGGAATAGCTGCAAACCAGCAAAGCTTAACTGGAGAGAGATTTAGCCCAGGAAAGTTTCTGGTGGGAGCAGGCAAGTGGGAATGGATCCAAAGCAGTTTTGTGAGGCAAAGAGAAGTAAAAGGAGCCCCTTTGTTGGGTTTGGGTGCTGAAGTACAGCAGGTGAGCCCTGGGCAGGTGTGTCCTTCACTCAAGGACAGCACCAGAGCACAGTCCTGGGGTTTTCCTGTGGGTCTTGGTTCCCCTGTGCTTGTTCCAGGCAGGAATTAACCAGCTGGGGCTGTAAATATGAAATTTGTGTGCCTTGGGCTGCAGTTCTGAGTGTGAGGAGGGATCAGTGTTCCCCCAGGCCCTGGAAGGGGGAAAAGCCCCTGAGCTGATCCCAATCTTCCAGCCCTGCACAGGAACTTCAGGGCTTTGCTCCTCTCCCCTCTCCTGAGCTTTACAGTGTCAGCAAACGACCCACTTAACGTTTGGTACGACTTCACTGATAAATTTTTAAAGCAGACACAAATTTTACACCTGTTTTCATTTCATCCATAAAAAAAAAGAAAAAAACTTCTGTGATGTTAATGCAACTTCAGACATGACTGAGATGTGCTGTGCTGCCTGCTCTGCACATTTACAATTTATATTCTCTGGAAAGGTGGATTAAAATAGCTCAGGAAAAAAAAAAAAGTCCACTATGAAAAAAATTATGAACAACATTCCATCATTAACTGCAATAATACATTCTACCATTAACTGCTCCCTGCATTCAAAAGTAAATTAAAAGTTAGTGCTGCCTGTTCTGAGACAAGGTGCAGTTAAACAGAAGTGTCAGTAATTCTATAAATTTATTGATATAACAGAAATAGCTAAGAATAGAATTCAGGGAATCTAGGTGAATTCCCAGAGTCTGTCTTTTATTAATTGGCACAGTCAGAATGGTCTCTGCAGGTCACAGTTCCATTCTGCACAAAAGCTGAGGTGCAAAAACAGAACCAGAAAAGCCAGACCCTCAGACTGATGCAGATCTCCCCACCAGCACAGCTCCACTCCATGTAAAACTTGTACAAAAGGCGTTTGAAAATCATCCTGGAGCTCCAAGATAAATCTGTATGTTCTTAAGTTCAAATCCTCCTGGTACTGGTATTAAAGGAGAATTAGGTTTGCATTAATTGGAGCTTGAAAGATGCTCTGATAATGTTATTACAGTGAAAATGCAATTACGTGTAAGAATGTTTGAAGAGCGGAATATTTCTCGTCTGAGTTTGATTTGTAACACTTACAAACATTCCCAAACATTGTTGGGAATATATTAAACTAAATCCAGATTCATTTCTTGCGTTGAACCCTCCAGTTCAGACACTGCAGCTCCTGGTGGGGATCATTAAAGGACTGCAGGAATTATCAATGACACCCTCTGGGTTTTTCTTTGCTTCTCTTTTTGTGCTGCAGAGCTGCCCAAAGCCCCCAGCTGAAGGGCTGGAATGTAGGACACACAAACTTCGTTAATTCTGGGGTTTAATTGGGGCAGGACAGTGCCAGGGGTCCCCAGTTCCAGCAGCAGCTCTGGAAACATTTTGTGCCCCAGCAGCTCCAGTTTGCAGGAGCCCAAGCAGGGATCACCCAGGCAGGGATCCTCTCCAGCTCTTCTCCCCTTGTAATGGTTTTGAAAGCAAAACCAGTGAGAGACTCCAAGTCAGAAATACAATTTAAAGGAAAAAAAGAGAAAAATAAAATACATGCAATGGTACAAAATAAAAACCACTGACAGAGTCAGAATAGAACCTGACACCTGCTAGATTGGGTGGCAGCAGTCCAGATGAAGTGGTTTTGTTGAAGCAGTGATCCTGTAGAAAGGTCTGGTAGCTCTTGTCCTCTGGGATCCAGTGGAAAAGGCTGCTCTGCTGTTCCAAATGTCAGTTTTTATCTGGGTAGGAAAGGCTTGGCTCCTCCCCTGGCTGGAGCATCTCCCAGTGGGATGATGGAATTTTATCAGTCATGCCCTGGGACTCACTGGCCATTAACAGGAGATATCTCCTGGAGGGAGGATGGGCTGTGGGAAGATAAAGATGATTGCCCAGCTGGTTTAAAGATGGCCCATGAGCAGAGGTTGTCTCCTATGGAGATAAGGAACACTGCCCCACTTCATTTATAAAATATGACCCATTAACAGGAGATATATCCCTGCACAGAGGATGGGTCCTGGAAGGGATAAAGAACACTTCCCCACCTGGTTTTTAACAGCTGGCCCATTAACAGGAGATATCTCCCACAGAGATAAGGATCACTGCCCCACCTGGATTCAGCAGATGGTGACAGAACAGACTTTTGGGCACATCTTTACATTGTAACCTAGGACACCCCTCCATCAATAAAGGGTGAACTCAAACTGCTCCTCACAGACAGGGATTTACCTGGGAAATGAAAACGAGCTGCAGTCATTTTTTAAACAGAACTAAAACTTTAACTTAGGTCCTGGGGCTACATTGGGAACTACTGAGATTTCCCTGTGAAAGTCACAGGGGAAAAACAAGTTCTTCCACTCAGAGGTCAGTCTACAGAAAAAAAAACAAACTCACTTGGCAACAATTCCAGCCTTGAGCTGCTGGGCTGGAGTGGATTCCAGCTTCCAGCTGAAGCTCATCACTGCCTTCTCTGTTCCCATCTTCCAGGAGTTGAGTCGAGTGCTCCCACCAGCAGCTAACGAGCCTCTGCCAGGGGATTCATAATTAATGAACGTGTGAGGTGGTGTCAGCTCTAATGATCTCTGACTTCCTCATCTCTATTTATTTTCCGAGGCCGTCCCCGTTCGGTGGCTGCTGTCATCCCCCTGCAGCCCCAGTTTGTAAATGGGATGTGACAGGGGGAAATGGAGCCTGCCGTGGCTCTGTGTGAGAGCAGCTCCTCAGCTGCACGCCAGGGAACCCTGAGAGAACCCAGGAATAACCCTGAGAACCCAGAAATAATCCTGAGAGAAAACAGGAATAACCCTGAGAACCCAGAAATGTGTCCTGAGAGAACCCAGGAATAACCCTGAGAACCCAGAAATGTGTCCTGAGAGAACCCAGGAATAACCCTGAGAGCCCAGAAATAATCCTGAGAGAAAACAGGAATAACCCTGAGAACCCAGAAATGTGTCCTGAGAGAACACAGGAATAACCCTAAGAGCCCAGAAATAATCCTGAGAGAACCCAGGAATAACCCTGAGAACCCAGAAATAGCCCTGAGAACCCAGAAATGTGTCCTGAGAGAACCCAGAAATGTGTCCTGAGAGAGCCCAGGAATAACCCTGAGAACCCAGAAATAATCCTGAGAGAGCCCAGAAACAGCCCTGGGAGAACCCAGGAAAAGCCCTGAGAGAGCCCAGAAACGTGTCCTGAGAGAACCCAAAAATGTGTCCTCAACCCAAACCTGGGCTAGCCTGCTTGGCTTAACTCCTAAACCCTGCAAAATAAAGCTCCATTTACAAGCACAGAAAAGTCTCCTCTTAATTAAATCCATTCTGAGGGTTTTTCCTAAATAGATTTTCATTGCTTTTCCTTCCTTTTTGGGATTTGCAGGGATTAGAATCCTCTGTGTACACAATAAAAATGTGCAGCTCAGTTGGTAAGCGTGGGGTTTTCTTTTACCTGCCATCAGATTTTTTTACCCTCAAAGGTCATCAAAATTCTCCCCCTTGCACGAATCAAAAAATACTGAGAATTTTAGGGCTGCTCTGGAAACAACGGGAGGTTTTCCCACACTCGAGTCAGAAAATCAGCAAAACAACAAAACCCTCAGCATGGACAGAGTAACCCTGCTGGTGTGAGCAGCGAGCAGTCAATACCTGAGCACACACAGCTTTCCAAAGAGACAATTCCCACCAAAGCCCCGCATCCTTCAGATGCCCTGGAGCAGCAGCACGGGGAGCTGAGCCTGCCAGGACCCTCCCAGGTCCTGGAAGGGGACGCTCATTAAAGGATCTGGGCAGGACACGGTGCCTCCAAACAGATTTGCTTCCTGCAGGATGAATGCAGCAGCACTGGGGTGATTCCAGCAGGGTTTGAAGTGGAAATTGAGCAGCTCCTGCTCTGGGCAGAGCTGCAGCCTCCAGTTGAATTGAAGGAGAAAATCCTCTGCAAAATCCCCCTGCCCAAGTCTCTCCAGGAACGCTCAGAATTCAGCAGAATGATGATGATGGGGCTGCAGAAAACAGAGGGGAAATCAGGGAGGAACGTCCCAGCCTCGGGGAGGGGGATTAAAGGACATGGGGTAATTATTGGAATTATTGTACTCATTGGAATTATCGGAATTATTGGAATTATTGGAATTATTGCCCTCAGAACGAGGGCAGGGTGGCAGGTTCATGGGCCTGAGGTGCTGCTGCCCCTGGGCAGGGTCTTGGGGCACTGGGGGATTCCACATTTGTCTCAGGTTCCCAAAAGTCTCAACTCAGATCATTAATTAGAGAGGGATTCCCTCTGATCCCTGATTTCACTGGCCACACTCAGCTCGTGTTCCCAGCCCTGAAATCCTCCTGTCCAGCCTGAGTGTTGGACACAGACACAGACACAGGAGGTGTGAACCTCATCCTGCTCCAAGGATGGACCTGGACACCCCGTGGAGTTTGGGATCTGCTGCCCCGTGTCTGTTCCACCCCAGAGCTGCAGGTTTAAACTTGCCTGGAGATCCTCAAGGCCCAGATTTGGGCTGGGCTTTTCCCACAGAGCAGCACCTCCCTGAGCAGGGCTTTACCCATCCAACCTCCAGAGTGGAGCAGGGCTGGAATTCCAGCAGTTCAGGGGTTCCAAATTGAGGATTTGTGTTTGTGACAAGGTGTGCAAAGCTGCCCTGGGACATCCCAGGGATCCCTGGCACTCCCAGCTCTCCCACCTCAGGATTCTTCCTGCACACAGCCCCGACTCTTTGTGAGCAGCTCCTCACAAACCCATCACATCTCACTAAACAACCTCATTCTACCTCCTCATCAGCTCATTAAAGCTCGTGATTATTAATTATTTATGCCATTATTACCCATTATTATTTCAGGGGGTACTCAGGCTTTAACAACAGATCAAGGAGAATTTCACGCTCACAGCATCAGGATGTTTTTTTTAGTTTGTCTTCAGCAAAATAATTGGAGAAAAAAACAACAAAACTTCTGACATCAAATCAACAAGGAGGGGGGAGTTTCAGAACTTGTAGAAATTCTACTTGAAGTTTAAAAACACAGGAATCCCTTTTTTTTTTTGCTTTTCATGTTGTTAACTCTGAATAGGAATTAATAGACCAGCCAAGTGAAAAATCGGTGTTTGGTCTGTGCCAGTGGTCAGGGAGCAGCACTCCTGCCCAGCCCCAGGGAAAATAAAGAGAAATTCTTGCAGTGCAGGAGCCCCTGGTGCCTCCTTCAGCAGGAGCAGACTGAGATTTGCACCCCAAACACATCCCAGCACCCCGGGGTGACAGCAGGGAAATGAAACAACACAGGGCAGGATTTCCATGTGGGAGTGCACGGAATTCCAGCTCTGCCAGGGCTACTCCAGGATCTCGCTGGGCTCCAGGAGCACAAACATCGCCCAGGAGCACAAACATCCCCCTGGCTGGGAGCGCCGCGGCTCAGGCTGCAGCTCACTGCTCCCCAGGGGATGGAATTTCAGAGCAGAGCAGGATTCTGTGTCCGTCTGTCCAGAGCAGAGCAGGACTCTGTGTCCGTCTGTCCATGGCAGAGGAGGTTTCCGTGTCTGTCTGTCCATGGCAGACAGGATTCTGTGTCCGTCTGTCCATGGTAGAGGAGGTTTCTGTGTCCGTCTGTCCATGGCAGAGGAGGTTTCTGTGTCTGTCTGTCCATGGCAGAGCAGGATTCTGTGTCCGTCTGTCCACAGCAGAGCAGGATTCTGTGTCCGTCTGTCCACAGCAGAGCAGGACTCTGTGTCCGTCTGTCCAGGGCAGAGCAGGATTCTGTGTCCGTCTGTCCAGGGCAGAGCAGGTTTCTGTGTCTGTCCATGGCAGAGCAGAGGGACAGCCAGGAGGGTCTGAGGTTTCTGTGTCTGTCTGTCCAGGTCAGAGGAGCTTTCTCTGTCTGTCTGTCCATGGCCGAGGAGGTTTCTGTGTCCGTCTGTCCAGGGCAGAGCAGGATTCTGTGTCCGTCTGTCCCGAGCACAGGGACAGCCAGGAGGGTCCCAGCCTCCCCCCACAGCAGCTCGGAGCAGCAGCGCTCACAGGACTGGCAAAGCCGGGTTTAATTTCCCGGTTTATTTATTTATTTGTTGGACTGATCAGGCGGCGCTGTCACCCTGACAACCGGGGATTGATTTTCAGTTCCTGGAGCTCCGGATGGCACCGGGACAGCCCCAGGGACAGCAACACTCTGGGAAATCGTGCCAGGCGCTGGCAGAGGAAAGCAGGGAGGCACAAGAAGGCAGAGAATCACCCAGGAGAGTCTGAGGGATTTATTTCTTACCTCTCCCCATCGTAGGTGTCTGTTATTTCTATTTCTGAGATTGGAAACATTCTGCAGCTGATTAGGAAGGAGCTCCTCGGGATGCCATGGGCTCCAGCAGGGGTGAGGGGATGGAGAGCACAGCGGGGAGGATGGAGAACATTGCAGTGAATATTGCAGAGAGTGGAGAACATTGCAGTGAATATTGAAATGAGGATGGAGAAAACTGCTGTGAGGATGGAGAACATTGCAGTGAACATTGCAGGGGATGGAGAACATTGCAGTGAATATTGAAATGAGGATGGAGAAAACTGCTGTGAGGATGGAGAAAATTGCAGGGAACATTGCAGGGGATGGAGAACATTGCAGTGAGGGTGGAGAACATTGCAGTGAATATTGCAGGGAGTGGAGAAAACTGCTGTGAGGATGGAGAAAATTGCAGGGAGGGTGGAGAACATTGCAATGAACATTGTAGAGAGGATGGAGAACACAGCAGGGAGGAGAGAGAACATTGCTGAGGATGGAGAACACAGTGAACATTGCAGGGAGGATGGAGAACACTGCAGTGAACACTGAAATGGGGATAGAGAACATTGCAGGGAGGATGGGGAGCATTATAGTGAGGTTGGAGAAAATTGCAGTGAGGATGGAGAACATTGCAGTGAGCATCACAGTGAGGATGGACAACACAGCAGGGAGGGTGAAGAACATTGCTGAGGATGGAGAACACTGCACTGAGGAGAGAAAACACTGCTGTGAGGGTGTAGAGCATTGCAGTGAAGACTGCAGGGAGGAGACAGAACATCACACTGAACATTGCAGGGGATGGAGAAAATTGCAGTGAGGATGGAGAACACTGCAGTGAGGATGGAGAACATTGCTGAGGATGGAGAACATTGCTGAATAAGGAGAACATCACAGTGAGGAAGGAGAACATCACAGTGAGAATGGAGAGCATTGCAGTGAGGATGAACATTGCTGAGGATGGAGAACATTGCTGAGGATGGAGAACATTGCAGTGAGGATGGAGAACATTGCAGTGAGGATGAAGAACATTGCTGAGGATGGAGAACATCACAGTGAGGATGGAGAACATCACAGTGAGGATGGAGAGCATTACAGTGAACATCACAGTGAGAATGGAGAACATTACAGTGAGGATGGAGAGCATTACAGTGAACATCACAGTGAGGATGGAGAGCATCACAGTGAACATCACAGGGAGGATGGAGAACATCCCTGCTGGAGGAGGAGGAGAATCCAGCCCAGGCTCTGTCCTGCAGGGCTGCAGCTGGAGATGAGGGCAGGACTGATCTGCCCTGCAGAACCTGCCCAGGACAATCTGTTTGTTCCTTTAGAACCAGATTTACCCTCCCTAGACCCAGCCTAGGACAGAGCTGAAGGAAACCTGCAGCTCCCCTGAGCCAGAGTCAGGATTGTTTAGAGGCACCAAAACCAACAGAAAAACCCAGGTTCCCTTTCCAAAGGCACTTTCCAAAATGAGAACGATTTTTCTCATTTTTCCAAAATGAGAACAGTTTATGCTGATGAGAACAAACGAGATCTGGAAGCTTTGTTGTGTGTGAGGAGCAGGGACACACACGGGGGATTTTTGTGACAAGGCACTCACACCCTGACTGCTCAGCCTTTGCTCCAGAACAAACAGGAATCGCTTCATCCACCCTCCCAAAAAACACACAAGTGGTTTTAGGCCATTATTTCACATTTGTAGAACATAGGGCATCAACAGCTGATTTTCCTTCTTCTTTTTTTAAATCTTTTTCACAGAATATTATTAACAAAACCCCCAACCAACTCCTCAGTCTACACCATTAAAAAATAAAGATAAAATCTGGGATATTTGTGTTTCATTCAAGATAATCTCTGCCATGTCCCTGTATCAAAACACAAATAAAAATGCAGAGTTTTGGCGAGGTTGAAGGGACACCTGCTGCCAGAGGGTGACATTACAGCTCCGGGGATGTCACAGCTTGGATCAGCAGCACTCGGGAGCTCGGGATCCTGCCCGGCAGAAAACATCGGGGAAAAGGGCTGGGCACCCCCCGAGGCTGAAATCAGAGCGAGCCCCTTGGGGGATTTGGGGGAAAAAAAGGAAAAATGGGATTTCCAACAGCACGGAGAATTTGGAGAGGTGCCCACAGTGAATTATTGAGAGTGGATCCACGTCAGGAGAGGAAGGAGAGGTCCTTTGTCGTGGAGGTTCCCCCTCTCCTCTTCCCCACTGAAGACAAAGATTTTCAGGCCCTTTTGCTTCAAGCTGCTCTTTGTAATTAAAAGAACCGATAAAGCCCCTTCGTTAACGGGATCTGTACATATTAGAGTTCATTAAAATGTAATTCCCGTGGAACAAGGCATTTTTTAATCTATCCATAGTTGGAAAAAGAGGGAGGAAAATGAGATACATCCTCCCTGCCCTCCCCTCCCACCCTGCATGTATCCTTAGGCCATGTGTGTTAATTACAACTTACTTGCCTAAATGAGAAATTATGCATTAACAAGTGTTAACCAGTTATTAACTCAATTACACTTCAGAGACTTGGGAGAAGCTGCATTCCCAGGCAAGGGTCCCCTCTATGTTGTTATTTTCCATGTTCCTCAATCTACAGAGAGGTTGTTGGAAGGATTTAAATCCCATTAAAAACTCTCTAAGGGATGGGAAGTTACATTTTGCAGTGAGTGCCAGGGGCTCCATCATCCCCTAAAAGCCACTTGGTGACCAGAGGATCCCAAATTCCTCAGTGAATAAAACCCAGAGCCACCAAGGCTGCTGCCATCCCTGCCCAGTTATTTGGCAAAAGCAGAGGAAACACCTCAGCAGTTTGGCAGAGAAGTTGTGAAGAAATGAACTTTTAAGGGAGATGATGCAGGATGAGAGGGGAATAAAACTCTGTTCCCCTTCTGCTTCACATCCCCAGTGCAGAGAACAGAATTGGGTTCCAAAATTTTCACACACAGGACTTGGCTCTGGGAACAATTCTCCCTGTACCAGCCCTGCTGCTCCTTGGGAATTTCTGGATTTATCCTGCACCCCACATCTCCCTGAGGCAGGGAATGGCACAGGGAACATTCCCAGGAAATTTCCAGTGTCTGATCCAGGTGGGAATCCAGGGAGAGCCCTGAGCTGTGCCCCAGGATCATGGACTGAGCCTCTCCCAGTTTGGGAATCCTGGATTCATCATCCCCCCTCTGCACTGAACCAGATAAAACTCACTGGGAATTAGGAAAAATTTGCCTCCCACTGTGTGTGTTGAATCTTAGATGATGGAAATAAATAAATAAAGAAGCCCTCGAGTTTCCCTCTGAACTGCAGTGTAAATACTTCTTAAGAGTCAACCAAGTGGTTTGAAGAGCTTGTTTCACTTGTTCCATGCAAATATCAAGATTAACACAGAGATTAATTATGTCCCATTTTTCTTCTTACAAAGGATACAGGCAGATTTAGAATAACAAAAATAAACCCTCTGGATTAATATTCATAACACAATGCTGAGCTACAAAAGCAACTCATTTTTTATGTAGAAAGGGGGAGAAAACAAACCATCAGGAGTGCTCCAGAAGCATAAATCCATATTAACGAAGGCAGGCTCGCAGGGTGCTCCTCCCCAGGCTGCAGGAGGAGGGCTGGGGGCTCAGGGGGCCGTGCAACATGTCATGGTCTGAGGGAATAAATCCCAGCTCAAAGAAATTCCATGTGGGTCATGTCAGAGCTCTGCTCCTGTCTGAGTTTCCTGCTGACAAGAGCTGAACTCTGGTTCAGGCTCTGCTCTGAGGCTGGGGCAGATCCTATCCAGGGCAGTGAATCCCAGCTCTGGGCAAGCAAAGGCAGTGCCACCATCCCTGCCCTCCCACCCCGGTGACAAACACGATTTTCAAACCCCGGATGAGAAGAATTTCATTGCCTGAGCCAATCTCCCAGTGCACTGCCAATTCCAGGAGAACTTTGTGACCATTTCCAAGTTCTCACTCGGGCCAAACCTGCGCTCAGCCAGGAGCTGAGTGAAATACACAACTAAAACATTGTAAAAAAGACACAAATAAAACATTTCCATGCTGGGAGCTACTCTTCTGTAGCAGCACTGCCAGGTCTTGGAGTTCTTTGACAAGCCTGGAATGATTTCATTCAGCATTTCCAGCTCCCCATCTATTTATGAGTTTTATCAGGGAAATGTTGAGAAGACATTTATTTAGACAAGCTTTTTGTTTCACCCTTCACTGGTGATCAGAAAAATCAAGGAGAAGTCAGCCCTTCAGTGACATCCTGACTTCTTTTTTGGAGCACTCCAAGGTAACAGCCCATTTCCTACATTGGATGCAACAGAGACAGCACTTAATACATATAATTATGCAGTTTGCAAATGTGACAGCTCTGATGTTGCTGCAATACAAGTCTATGCCGTTAAATTAGAATTATAATGACAGTAATTACACTAATTAGCCTTTTTTTTCCCCCCCAGTTTGTTACCAGCAAAGTTTTGCATATTTACTTGGGTAACAGCTAATTCTGCTTTCTCCTAAAATCCACCAGAACTAATGCACAGGGAAGCTCATTTATCCCAGCCCTGCTGAGAGTGCAGGTGCCAAAAGGACAAAGCTTAAAATCCAGGGGATGCTCCCCATAAATTATTTACGTGCACAAGGTGATGCTGCACAGTTGAGGCAGGCACAGGGTGAGATGTTCAGGCTCAGGCAGGGTTTGGGTGTCAGGGCTGCTCTGCAGGGCCACAGGAGCAGATTTCCCTGGCAGGGAATTGAGGTTTGGAGCAGGACACTCTAATCCTATTGCCCTGCTGCCACATGGGAGCAGCAGGTCCTGCTGGCTCTGCGTGCAGGTCAGCCCCAGCTGCAGGCTGCAGCTCACAGTCCCCCAGGAGCTGCACCAGGAGCTCTGCACAGCCCCAAACCTTCCTGCTGCTTGGCCTTGCTGCTGCCCCGGCCAGGGAGTGTGGGACTGGGATTAAAGTGGTGCTGGGGTGGCCCCAGGGTGTGCAGGACTGTGGTGGGGCACCAGGAGAGCATCAGGGGCACCAGGATAGTGCCAGGGTTACCAGGAGAGCACCAGGGGCACCAGGATAGTGCCAGGGTTACCAGGAGAGCACCAGGGTTACCAGGATAGTGCCAGGGGCACCAGGATAGTGCCAGGGGCACCAGGAGAGCACCAGGGGCACCAGGATAGTGCCAGGGGCACCAGGAGAGCACCAGGGGCACTAGGATAGTGCCAGGGTTACCAGGATAGTGCCAGGGTTACCAGGAGAGTACCAGGGGCACCAGGACAGGGACACCAGGACAGTGCCAGGGACACCAGGATAGTGCCAGGGGCACCAGGAGGGCATCAGGGTCAGCAGTACAGGGACACCAGGACAGCATGGGGACACCAGGAGGGCACCAGAGACACCAGGACAGAGCAAGGGGCACCAGGATAGTGCCAGGGGCACCAGGAGAGCACCAGGGACACCAGGACAGTGCCAGGACACCAGGAGAGCACCAGGGTCACTAGGAGGGCACCAGAAGGGCACCAGGGGCACCAGGACAGGGTCACCAGGAGAGCACCAAGGACACCAGGACAGTGCCAGGGACACCAGGAGAGCACCAGGAACACCAGGATACCATCAGGATCACCAGTCCTGCACCAGGGTCACCAGTACAGGGTCACCAGGGCCACCAGTACAGCACCGGAGTCACCAGGACAGTGCTAGAGACACCAGGACAGCACCAGTGTCACCAGGACAGGGCCAGGGTCACCAGGACAGGGCCAGGGTCACCAGGGCAGTGCCAATGTCACCAGGACAGGGCCAGGGTGACCAGGACAGGGCCAGGGTCACCAGGGCAGTGCCAGTGTCACCAGGACAGGGCCAGTGTCACCAGGACAGGGCCAGGGTCACCAGGACAGGGCCAGGGTCACCAGTCCCGTCACCTTCACAGTCTGGCACTGTCCCCCAAAGCCAGCGCTGTCCCCAAGCCCTGAGTGCAGAGCTCCAAACATCAGGGTGTGACAAACTCTGCTCCTGAAGGGAAGGCCTGGGAGGGGGAGCTCAGTCTAACTCTGGGTGGAGAAACCTTGAACCTGTCCCTGTCCCTGTGGAAAGCGTGCAGTGACACCTGTGTGACACCTGTGTGACACCAGTGTGACACCAGTGTGGCACCAGTGTGAATATCAGTGTGACACCTGTGTGACAGCAGTGTGACAGCAGTATGAACATCAGTGTGACACCAGTGTGACACCCGTGTGACACCAGTGTGACACCAGTGTGGCACCAGTGTGACACCAGTATGGCACCAGTGTGACACCCGTGTGACACCAGTGTGACACCAGTGTGACACCCGTGTGACACCAGTGTGACAGCAGTGTGACAGCAGTGTGACAGCAGTGTGACACCAGTGTGACACCTGTGTGACACCAGTGTGACACCTGTGTGACACCAGTGTGGCACCAGTGTGGCACCAGTGTGAACACCAGTGTGACACCTGTGTGAAACCAGTGTGACACCAGTGTGGCACCAGTGTGACACCAGTGTGACACCTGTGTGACACCTGTGTGAACACCAGTGTGACACCAGTGTGGCACCAGTGTGGCACCGGTGTGACACCAGTGTGGCACCAGTGTGGCACCAGTGTGACATTGGTGTGGCACCAGTGTAACACCAGTGTGACACCAGTGTGACACCAGTGTGAACACCAGTGTGACACCGGTGTGGCACCAGTGTAACACCAGTGTGACACCAGTGTGAACACCAGTGTGACACCAGTGTGGCACCAGTGTGGCACCAGTGTGACACCAGTGTGGCACCAGTGTGGCACCAGTGTGACATTGGTGTGGCACCAGTGTAACACCAGTGTGACAGCAGTGTGACACCTGTGTGAACACCAGTGTGACACCAGTGTGACACCAGTGTGAACACCAATGTGGCACCAGTGTGACACCGGTGCGAATATCAGTGTGAATATCAGTGTGACACCAGTGTGACACCAATGTTACCCCTCTGTGACACCAGTATGGCACCAGTGTGACACCAGTGTGACACCAGTGTGACACCAGTGTGAACACCAGTGTGACACCAGTGTGACATTGGTGTGGCACCAGTGTAACACCAGTGTGACACCAGTGTGACACCGGTGTGAACACCAGTGTGACACCAGTGTGACACCCGTGTGACACCAGTGTGACACCAGTGTGACACCAGTGTGACACCAGTGTGAACACCAGTGTGACACCAGTGTGACATTGGTGTGGCACCAGTGTAACACCAGTGTGACACCAGTGTGACACCGGTGTGAACACCAGTGTGACACCAGTGTGACACCAGTGTGACACCCGTGTGACACCAGTGTGACACCAGTGTGACAGCAGTGTGACAGCAGTGTCCCTGTCACTGGGATCCCAGTTTCACTCCCTAAGGCAGTGAGCAGATCCCCACACGCTGCTCCAGGCACTGGATCATTCCCTTTTCACCCAACTCCCACTGACCCAATCTCAGCACTGGCTCAGGAATTTCCTCAGAAAGGGTCTGAAAATGAGAGAAAACAGAAATGGGCTGGTTTTGATTTTCAAGTGAAACAGCAAAGAAACGACACTAAAAATTCCCATTCCCAAAAATTCTATTCCAGAAGGATCACAAATAAGGAAAAAAAAAATTACACCAAATAATGTGCTTATCCTTGAAATTGTGTGGGAAAATTGGGAAAAGGCAGAAGCTGAGGCCTGGCTCATATTTCATACAGCAGCCCTGATTATCCCAAGGTGCTGCACAGCCCAGAGCAGCCCCTGAATGTCACACAGGCCCAGGAACAGCTGCTCTGGCTTTTTGATAACTCCATTACTGCAGTTCAGAGAAGGTTTATGGACTAGAAAAGCCTCAGATATGGGCATGAATGTTTGATGGCTGCACAGGCAGGGCTGTGGCTGTAACTGCTCTCTGCTGGAATTGTGACATTCCGACAGCCTGGGGTCATCACAGGCCAAGGGGAGCAGCAGGAGCCTGCAAATTATGGACTTCCCACGCTTCCCATTCTGCCCTGAAAGCGGTGCTGGCTCCTTCAGGGTGGTGTTTTTATCACAGATAAAAGTGGGAGTGTGGAGTTTGAAGCTGCAAAGGGAACTGCAGTGTTTGTGCAGGGGCTGGCAGTGCCAGGTGCCTTCAGATCCTGAGCGCTCTGGTCAGGGGGAACAGAAAGAAGGGGAAATTCCAGAAATGAACAGGACTATTTGAATCCTGCCAGGAATTTGCCATTCCTGCCTTTGTCCCCCTGAACAGAGCAGTGAGGATTTCACCATTTCCAGCAGCCCAGAGCAGGCAGAGCTCATTTTCTGCCCCTGTCCTGGGGCAGCAGCAGCTCACAGACACCAGCAGGAAGAAGGACTTAACACAGGAGAACAGCCAGAGCAACTTCTGAAACCAAACAAAAATCCTGCTTGGAAGCTTCTCCTTGCAGAGCAGCCCCTGAGCATCCCCCAGAGCCACCCCTGGGATGGTTTTTAGTTTTTATTGCAGCATTTCCTGGGAAACATTTCCAAAATTTTCTGTTGTGCCCTGGACTCCCCTCAGTTCTTTATTCCCACCCTCAGCTGTGCCCAGACCAGAGCTGGGACAGGAGGAGGAGGAGAGAAGGGGAAGGAGAAAGAGGAGAAGGAGAAGGAGAAGGAGAAGGAGAAGGAGAAGGAGAAGGAGAAGGAGAAGGAGAAGGAGAAGGAGAAGGAGAAGGAGAAGGAGAAGGAGAAGGAGAAGGAGAAGGAGAAGGAGAAGGAGAAGGAGAAGGAGAAGGAGAAGGAGAAGGAGAAGGAGAAGGAGAAGGAGGATTCCCCATCCCAAGCCCTCCTGTGCAGCTGCCTCCAGGAGGATTCTCCTGTGATCCCAGAATTGCCTCCTGCTGCACGGCCCGAGGGCAACTCGAGTAACTTGTGCTGTAATCCTTTTATTTTGTCTTTATTCTGGGGGATGAAAAGTCTCCACTTCATCCCTGCACCCACCTGCTGCAGTCCCAAAACCAGGCTGCACATTAATTGGGAATTGTTCTGAGCCCTCTGACTCCAAGGTGCAGAAAACACCATTTGCATTTTATCTTTATTCAAGTGTTCATTGGTCATGGGTTTTAATCTCGACTGGTACTGAGGAGCTTAATCAGATTAAACCAGGCAAAAATAGGATTATCTGAATGCTCAGGGTTGCATCCAACCTCACAGATGGGCACAGCCAGCAGGAGCAGCTAGAACAGACCTGAAAAAGAACAACAAAAACAAATAAACACTCAAAACAAACAGCAAAAACAAACAAACACTGAAAACAAAACAAACAGCAAAAACAAACACCAAAAAGAAAAACAAAACAAACATCAAAAATGAAACAGACAGCAAAAACAAAGCACCAAAAACAAACAAGGTACCAAAAACAAGTAAAGCACCAAAGCCAAGCCAAACACAAAAAAAAAAAACACCAAAAATAAACCAAACACCAAAAACAAACACCAAAACCAAACAAAGCAGCAAAAATAAAGAACCAAAAACAAACCAAACACCAAAACCAAACGAAATGGCAAAAACAAACCAAGCACCAAAAAAAAACCAAAACAAATAAAAACAAAAAAAAAAAACCCCACACCAAAAACAAAGCACTAAAACCAAACCAAGAACCAAAAACAAAACAAAACAAAAACCACACACACAAAAAAACACCAAAAACAAAGCACCAAAAACAAACCAAACACCAAAAAGCACCAAAACAAAAAAAAATCAGCAAAACCAAAGTACCAAAACCAAACCAAACAGCAGAAACAAACCAAACACCAAAAACAAAACACAAAAAACAAACCAAAGATCAAAACCAGACCAAAGTCTCCTCTCCAACGAGACAAACTAAGCACCAGTTAATGCAGCTGCTCCCTCTCGCCCCTAATTGTGCATTTCCGAGCTGATCCTCCCACAAGGGCCGTTTCATTTCTCCTTTTAACAGCAGTAATTGTTTTTTTTCCCCCCAGGAATTAAGTGCACTTTACCTGCTCTCAGTCACAGCAGCCCAGCTCCTGCTGTGCACTTTCCAGCTGTTCTGCTTTTTGCACAGGACTGGGGAGAGTGGCAGAAACTCTGGGGTTTTATCAGGGTTTGGTAGCAGAGCTTTAAGGGTTAAACGACTCCGGTGTCCATTGTAAGTAAATTCAGTTTAGCCCCTCACTGCTGCTGGTGCTGTTTCCTATAAGGGACTCCCATAAATGACATTTTTCAGCGCTGTGGGAGTCTTTTATTACTGCTGTAATGCAAATGGAGCAGTCCCTCCCCACAAAGCCGAGACTGAAGCCCCGGGGACAGAATTATCTCCTGATGAATTCACCCAAATGGGTTCTGGGCACTCTGCTGCCCGTGTCTGGGTGTGCACGTGGCATTTCATTTACATTAAGACAAATGAAGAACCAAAGAATAAACCCCGATTGTGGATATGATTGTGTCAGCATAAACATACTTTATAATTAGATTGCTATTACCACGGAAGAAGCAAACTGGAGTAAATCACTTTTATTCCAACCTCATTGCAGCCACCAAGGAGTTCAGAGCAGCATAAGTCTTTTCTAAAAAATATCCTCCCCCTCAGCACCATTATTATTCCAGTAAAATGTAAATGCAGACTAGGCCTTAGATACCAATTAAACTGCACTTGACAGAGATGTTATTGTCTAAATCAAATAAATGTAACAGCAAAAAGCAAAATGAGTAATGAGATAAGAAGAGCCAGCAGCAGGTCTTGGTGCTCTGGTCAGATTGTCCAGTGAGGAGCTGGGAGGGGAAATTATTATTATTGCACAAATCAGCTCGGTGGTTTCAGAGAATCTGCAGTTTGGGGAGAGGCTGAAATCCAAAGTGAGTCTGTCCTGTCCCTTGTGTCACCGTGGGAACCCCTGAGACCCTGCCCAGGGACCCCACAAGGCCCCACTGCCCCCAGTTATCCCAAAAAGCTGAGGGGGAAATCCGCAGGATTATTTGAGTACTGTGAGAAATTTGGATTCCTGCCTTAGTCCCTGAGCAGAGCAGTGAGGATTTCACCATTTCCTGCAGCCCAGGGCAGGCAGGGCTCATTCCTGGGGCAGCAGCAGCAGCAGCAGGGGGGGATTTCACACAGGAGGGTCCTGGCTGAGGTTCCATCTCCACCCCACTCAATCCAGGATCAGGCTCTGAATTCTCCCCTCCACAAAATCTGATCATTCTCTGCTCCTTGCTGCTCTTTTCCTCCCCCTTTTTTTTTATTATCACTATTTTATCTTTCCCTTCAAGTCAAGCTGTAAGAGATTTCTAGTTTGCATTTTTCAAATTATCTATGAAATCCTTCCTGAACACAAATCAAGACCATTTCTAGAACCATCACCTGAATTGTAAAATTTAATTCGAGCCAAAACTCCCATGTATATATATTAATATACATAAATATATATAAAATATATATTATATATAAATATATAAAATATATAAATATATAAAAATATATAAATATATAAAAATATATAATATACATAAATATAAAAAATATAAACAAATATATAAATATATATATAAAATATATGTAAATATATATATAAAATATATATATAAATATATAAATATATAAATATATATAAATAAATAAAACAGTATTTCTCTATAAGTTCAATTTTTAAAGCTCAAATTTAATTTCTGTTTAATTTAATTTATTTTTTTTTTTTCCTGGTGGAACTCTTCAGAGCAAAGAGGGGCAGGAAGGGAGGGAGGGAAGAAAGGGAAGAGCATTAAAAGAGCCATGGCAAAGGATGTCAGGGAGATTGATGGGTCACAGAGAGGCTGCAGGTGGTGGGAGCTGCTGTGCAGTGATTTACAGCCCCTGCTGTGCCAGGCTCAGCCTGGATGGAGCAGGTGCTGTTAAACAAGAGCAGGTTGGGGCTGCTGCTGTAAACAGGAATCCTCTTATCACAGCTGCTGTGAGCCTCAGCTGAGCTTTCCCTGGGAAAGGAGCAGAGTGGGGCATTTCCAGCATTTCCAGCATTTCCAGCTCCCCTCTGGGCCTTGGAGTCAGGATCCCTCTGATCAGCACTCAGGGGGCTCCTGGAGGGATAAAGGTGAGGCAGAGTCAAGGGCACAATAAAGAGTAAAGAATGGAGAGTAAAAAATGGAGAATAAAGAGTAAAGAGCAAAGAGTAAAGAATAAAGAATAGAGAATAAAGAGTAAAGAACAGAGTAAAGAATAAAAAATGGAGAATAAAGAATAAAGAGTAAAGAATGGAGAATGAAGAATAAAGAGTGGCTGCTGCTCTCTGAGCAGGCTGGGATGAACCCCTGCTCTAGGAGGGGAGAGGTTTCATGTTTTAGTTCCAAACAAAGCCTCTAAGTACCTTCCCTGTGAATCTGAGTGTGCAGCCCACACTCTAAAACAACAAAAAAAAACCTTAAATGGACGGGGCTGAAACCTCATGAGCTGAAAACTGGAACAAACCCCTCCTGCTGCTCCCTCTGCCTTTCCTTTCCCAGCAGATCCCAGAGTCCTGCCCTCCCTGCACAGCCCCTGCTCTGCTGCAGCCAAATCAAACCCAGATTTAACCCCCCTGATCAATCTCTGGCTCCTCTGGGTGCCCACACTTGGATTTGGATTTCCTGGTGTTCCCCCTTGTTTCCAAGCAGCTCTTTGAGTTCCTCTGAAGGAGGATTTGGGAGCCTGGTCAGACACAGCATCTGAAATAACCCAGCCTGCAGGTGGGGGAGCAATCAGGGACATTCAATTGTCAGGAACCACAAAATCTTATTTCTCCTTCCTTCTTCGTGTGGCCCCAAAGAATTCTGTAGTTAGAACATAATAATGAAATTGAGGTAGTGAGAGCTCACAGAAGAGGTGAGGAGTAAATTATTTTAGCAAAGAGGGACCAGATAGCCTTTTGGGGAGTGTCTGGGGTTTTCCTTCACAGACAATTGTTGGGAAAAGGAAACTCAATAGATTTTCTTTAACAGAGTATTTGCTTCTCTACCCACACAAACTCACCAAAAGGTTCCTGAGCTGGAGTTTATTTTCCCCTTTCTTTTGTTCCCTGCTCAGGTGAGATGTTCAACTTTCCCCAGCTCCAACCTGCCAGAGGGGCTGGGAGGATTTCCCAGCTTAAGGATTCATCAACCTGAGAGAATTCCTCACAAAACAAATCCCCTGAACACAACAAACCCCAAAGGTGTCCCAGGCCAGGAGAGCTGAGAGCAGGAGCTGTGTGAGCAGGAAACCTCCCCAGCAGGATCCTGCACAGAAAGGGAAGGGGCAGGGCTGGAACCAGAGCCACGGCAAGCAGAGCATCAAAACCCAAATCTTCATTTAGCAAAGTCATTGCTTCATTAACTGAGCTTCATTAACAGTCACACCCCTCTCCAGGGGGGCTCCTCTGCCCTGATCCTCCCTGGTGCTGGCTGAATTTTCAGGGTGAGTTCCTCCTGTTCTGCACAGCCTGGGGCTCTGGATGAAATGAGAGAGGAGCAGAAATGTTCTGCCACCTTGGTGGTTTGAACCCCCCTTTGTCCTGGAGAGCAGAGCTGAAATCTCCAGTTCTGTTCCAGCTTTTATTTTCCTGGAATCCAGGGGGGTTCTTTCCTCTCTGCCTCTTCTCCCCTGTCTGTCCAGCCCATGAATATTCCGAGTGCCTGAGAGCTGAGGATTTGCAGGGGCTGCTTGAGCATTCTCTAAAATCCCATTTATTTCCTGCCTCAGTCTGGAAGTGAGCTGGTTCTGAGTTGAAAGCAGAGGGGAGGGTTTGTGGTGAGGCAGCAGGGCCTGGCTGTGCTCCTGAGATCTCCTAATCACTTCCCCAGCTCCTGGAGGGGGTGGGTGAGATGCTGCATTCATATTCAGGCACTCTCTCAAGCTTTACATTTGTCTTTCAATAAAGGCTGAATTTCAGAGCCTTCCACAACACACAATTACAGACAAACAGAGCTGCAGGGAATCTCTGGAGGTCGTGTTCAAAGGCAGCCTCAGCCAGACTTGGCACTGCTCTCGTGTTCCTCTAATCTCCCCTTAAAAACCTCCAGTGGGACAGAGATCCAACAGATTAAGCATTCCTTGCTGGCTGTTGTATTCTGCTTTTTAACCACTCCAGCCATTAGGAGACGATTCCCCAAGTTTTTATCTCTACAAGTTTCGTCTCTTTCTCTAATTAATATTTCACCAGCGGCTCCTCAGCCTAGAGCAGGAGGGGCTGGGGCTGCAGCTGCTGTGGTTTCTCTGATAACTCAGGTGAGTGATGCCTGTGTTTGCTCCCCTTGTCCTTCCTGCTCCCTGCACTGGGGCAGAGCCCTCGTGGTGCCAGTGCTGGGCTCAAACAGCAGAACAAAAATGGAAATGTTTCCCCCATGGAGAAGGCAATGCCCCGGCTGCCACACAGCCCGTGGATCTGCCTGCATCCATGGCAGCCACTGTCTGGATTAAATATAATTAAATATAATAAAAATAATAATTATAAAAATCGTTAATTCTCTACTCTAAACCTGGGCTGTGCAGTGCTGGATCAGCTCACTGATCACACCAAGTGCTCTCCCCACCCCCTGGAAGTCACAGGCCAGTTTTATCTCATTCTTTTCTCCTTCCTTTCTTCCTCCCTGTGTGTTCCTGGTGCCCTCCCTGTCCATCTCCTCCTTACCAGCCTGCACCTCTCTTATCCCAGCTGTAGGAACAACAACACCACAAAACCCCAAATCTGTGGGCTCCCCCCCCAGCCCTCTGCTGCTTTTGGGCACCCTGTGGCTTCAGCACAATTATCTTTTCTGATTGGAGTTTAACAAACAACTCCTCCCCTCCAGCTCTCTCTCAGATGCCCAAGTGCAATTCCCCAGCCACTGCAATTATTGGAGTGTTCCTGGAGAAAATTGCAGGAGTCTCCATGAAAGGGCTCCCTGCAGAAACTCACACAGCCAGTGACCAATTCCTCTTTACATAAAAGGCACCTGGAGCAGGCAGGAGCTTAAAATGAGGAGGGGAGAAGCAACAAACAGGATTGGGAGGAGCAGCAGGATGGTTTGCAGGTCAGGAGCAGAGCCATGCTGGACTCTCAGGGTGATTAGTCTTCATTATCAAACTGCAGCAAATGAGGTTGTAGTGCCAAGGTTGCTCAACGTGCTGGATGAGTCTGAGTTGGGGTTTTTTAAATCTGGTTCTGCCCAGTTTGGGATAACACAGGGTTTGAATGGGCTGCAGGTCAGACCACAACAAACCCAGCTCACAAAGCAGGGGAACACTCCAGGACAGGAGGGGGAAAGATCTGGGGAGCTGAAAGTCCTTGGGAGCTGCACAAAGGAGCTGCCATGAGCTGCAGCACACCAGGAAAACCCAGAAAAACTCAATTTCCCAGACCCACTAACAGGTGAGAGGAACAGGGGACAAACTGCAGGGGCTCCTCTGGGTTTGCTCCTTCCACACCTGCACAATCTGAGCTGGAGCCTTTGCACCCCCACTCCTCCTCCTGAAATCCCCCCACTAAACCTCTTTGCCTCCTCCTGTTCCCTGCAAGTGTGGCAGGCCCAGAGCTGTGAAAGGGTTAATGAGCCCAGGCAAAGTTAACAAGGGATGGGCAATAAATGGCTCCAGCTGTGTATAATTAACTGTAAAACTGTGAAGTAAATGACTTTTATTGGCAAGCATGTCATAACTTCATTAAAAGTCATATTTACAGCCCTCTCACATGGAATGAGTACTTGTGTAGTCTGCAATTTAATGAGCACTCATTTTCACCTTGTTTCAATTATTTTCCACCCACCCTTTGTCTCAGTGTGGGGAGCAGGAAGATAAAATACAATGGGAGTGCAATTAAGGCTGGCACAGATTCTTTCAGGAAATGTTTTTCTATTCCAGAACAATCACTTCTACTGCTTACTACTAATAATACTTTAATGTTTAAAATACATAGTTTTCCTTGGTCCCTAAAGGATTCTTTAAATAACATTATTAAAGAACGGCTGTGGGAAAGCTTTTCCCCAGCCCAGCACCTTCAGTTGCACACAAAAATAAATTTGTATCACTTAGAAGTGAAAATTTGCCATTTAACTTGGTTACAAGTGAAGGATTTTGGCTCTGGGGAGAAGGGGGCTGGCAGGGATGCTCAGGGTGGAAGGAGGGTCATGGGACAGGGCCACAAGCACGGGACAAACATCATTTATTTCTATTTATTCCCATTTATACTTGCAGCAGCTCCCAGGAAGCCTTGGCCTGGCAGTGCTGGTGTGTGTGGGGTTGATGTGACAGAAATGTGAATTCTGTCCCATCTGTTAAACCAGCTGGGGCAGTGCCCCTGATCTCCTGGCACACATTATCTGCTCATGGGCCATCTTTAAACCAGCTGGGCAATCATCTTTATCTTCCCACAGCCCATCCTCCCTCCAGGAGATATCTCCTGTTCATGGCCAGTGAGTCCCAGGGCATGACTGATAAAATTCCATCATCCCACTGGGAGATGCTCCAGCCAGGGGAGGAGCCAAACATTTCCTACCCAGATAAAAACTGAGATTTGGAACACCAGAGCAGCCTTTTCCACTGGATCCCAGAGGAAAACCAGACCCTTCCACATCATCCCTGGAGCTTCAGAGGAAACTGCACCTTCTCCAGGAGCACTGCTCCAGCTGAACCACATCTGCCCCTGCAGGAGGATGCAGCCACCATTGAATGGGACTGTGCCAACACCCTGACTGACTGACGGGTGTCAGCTTGGATTCTGACTCTGGCAGGGTTTGGGATTGTTCTGTGTAATACTGCATTTCTATTTTAATTTTCCTAGTAAAGAACTGTTATTCCTATTCACATATCTTTGCCTGAGAGCCCCTTAATTTCAACATTATAATAATTTGGATTTAGGGGGTTTACATTGTCCATTTCAAAGAGAAGTTTCTGCCTTTATTGGCAGGTGTCCTTCAAACCAGGACATGGTGTCTCCACCAGAGCAGTTTCCTGCCCCATCTCCCTTCCCCAAGCTCTGGGGTGTGCACAGCCTCATTTTCTAATGAAGATGCTCCCCTGCAGCTTCTGCACCCTGGGGAGCGTTGGGGATGCAGTCACTGGAGGCAGCAGTGATTAATTCCTGAGATAAAACCCATCCTCGGAACAATTGATTTCACTGCCAGAAACACACAAACTTCCCGATGGCAACACTTTGATGTAATTATTGTTATTAGTTTAAGCTTGTATGGGGGAGGGAGGACATGAAAAAAAAATCAATTACTTTGTATTTATCGTTAATCTGTTATGATCACTTTAATACAGAGGAGTTATAACTCAGGGCATGGTTTTTCTAATCCGTGGAAAAGTTTACAGAAAGTCTGAGGGCTGGAGGGATGTGGGAGGTGATTACAGCTTTGGGCTGGGGGAATTTTCGTTTTCAGAACATCTGAGATGTTGTCAGATCAATGGTGGACAGGGCTGGCCCTGGGAGCTCGCTGTGTGTCCAGAACTGCAATTCTTGTGCTCCTGTGCTGCTTCCTGCACCTGCTGGAGGCTCCCAGAGGGAGCCCCGTTTCTGAAAAGCCCTGGAAGTCAGGATTTGTCACTGAGCTGCTGGAATCACGATGGGCTGACTCTTCACTGGGGTTTTGTGTTTAATTATCTCATTTTGATCACGGATCAGGGAATGCAGAACCAAAGAAGGGCTCAGTCTGTGCTGTTGAGCAGCCCTGGAAGGGGAACCTGCCCTGGGATTCAGCAGGGCTGAACTCTCAGGCTTCCCCACTCCCCTCTTGTCCTGGGGAGTGGATCTATCTTTGGGGCTGCCCAATAAATTCACACTTTCAAAATGGAAAATGGTCTCCAGCTCCAGCATTTGTTACTTTAGATATGCTTCACAAATTTCCTTTGCATCCAGGGCGGTTGAAAATTGGATTAAAACCTCTTATTGTGTCCCCATGTTACAGCATTAGGCATGCTCAGCTTCCAGTGGGAAGGGGAACGAGGGAAGCAGAATGAAATCTCTTGAATTCTCACTGAAATTCTTCAGTGTGGATGTTCCAGGGCCAGACATGCCTGTAATGAGCCCGGGATTCCCCTGGCCAGTGCAGGGTGTTAAATGCTGAGCTGCATTTCCACACATTTCAGCTGCTCCCAATAAATTCCCCATTATTGGTGCTGTTGGAGCAGCTGAAATGCTGAAGGGCTTCTCCAAATTCAGCCCAACAGAATGGAAAAGGTTTTGTTTGCTTTGGTTTTTGGACAGCCAGACTTTGCTTCCCATCTCTGGAAAGTCTGTCAGGAGTGGCCCAGGTGCAAAGTGTCCACACCTGTGAAACCCCAAACCGAGGAGTGATGAATCCCCCCTTCTGCATCACAGTTCCTGCAGCTTTTCCATAATTCATCTCCCTGTTTAGCCACATGAAAGGATCCCTGCTTTGACTTCCCCACGGTGACACATTGCTGTTGTATTCAAATTGCCAGCACTCTCTGTGAGAGCGTTTCTGCAGCACATCTTTAGACATTTCATCATTACTCTTCATTTAAAATGTCAACTTTGTTCTGACAAATCTTGTGTGCCTGCCTGAAAAGCTTTACAAGTGTCAGGAGGAGCGAGGCAGGCTGCAGCTTTTGTCTCCTGCCACAGCGAGCATGAAAGGTTCTTTTTTTTTATATGGAGTGACTGGATTGAGCTGGAGCTGCAAATTTGGGGTTGTTGTACATCAGGAGGGCTGCGAGCAGAGCAGGGGAGCTCTGCTGCAATCGGGGTGATGAGGTTTGGCTGTGGGTGCTGCTCTGGCCCCAGCCCCTCTCTCCTGGTGCTGGTTGCTTTGATTTGCTGCTCACCCCCACCGTGGGACCAGCAAATTCCCACTCATTCCCACCCATTCCCATTCATTCCCACTCATTCCCACTCATTCCCATTCATTCCCATTCATTCCCACTCATTCCCATTCATTCCCACCCATTCCCACCCATTCCTACCCATTCCTACTCATTCCCATTCATTCCCACTCATTCCCACCCATCCCCACCCATCCCCACCCATTCCCACCCATTCCCACCCATTCCTACTCATTCCCATTCATTCCCACCCATTCCTACTCATTCCCACCCATTCCCACCCATTCCCACATTCCCACCCTCAGTCCCTCACAGGGAGCTGGGCAGGAGCAAACAGGGATTGCTCTGCTCCAGGATTTTCCAGGGAAAAGCAAAGGAAGCGCCAAACCCTGGCAGGGAGGGAGCTCTGGGCACACAAATCCCCGTGTTTGGATCCCTGCATCGGTGTTTTTTTTCTTCTCCAGCACCAGGCAGTGGAGCACTGGAGCCAGCAGGGGCCTCCTCACTGGGCTGGTGCAAAAAACTCCTGGCAAAATCCTGGAATTCACATTCCAGCCCCCACCGAGGCCATGGAGCCTCTGGGGCAGAGCTGGGGGTGAAAATGTCCCCCAGGAAGGGGAAGGAACAGCCAGGGAAGGGTCCCCTGGGGTGAGGTGACACCAGGATCCCCTGGGATGGAGGTGATTCCCAGGGGTGAGGTGACACCAGGGCTGTCTGCACAAGGATCTCTGTCCCAGGGCAGGGCTGAGCTCCCTCTGCAGCCCCCAGGAGTTGCAGGGCTCTGGGATCCCCTCCTGGGCTGTGGGGGTGAGTGAGGGGCTCCCAGCTGGAGCTGGGCTGGTGCCAGTGAGGGAGGGACCATCCCATCCCTGTATCCCATCCCTGTATCCCATCCCTGTATCCCATCCCTGTATCCCATCCCTGTATCCCATCCCATCCCATCCCATCCCATCCCTGTATCCCATCCCTGTATCCCATCCCTGTATCCCATCCCATCCCTGTATCCCATCCCTGTATCCCATCCCATCCCTGTATCCCATCCCTGTATCCCATCCCTGTATCCCATCCCTGTATCCCATCCCATCCCTGTATCCCATCCCTGTATCCCATCCCTGTATCCCATCCCATCCCTGTATCCCATCCCATCCCTGTATCCCATCCCTGTATCCCATCCCATCCCTGTATCCCATCCCTGTATCCCATCCCATCCCTGTATCCCATCCCTGTATCCCATCCCTGTATCCCATCCCTGTATCCCATCCCTGTATCCCATCCCATCCCTGTATTCCATCCCATCCCAGGGTTCCAACATAGGTCAAACCCATCCATCCTACTCTGAGTCCATCCCACTTTGGATCCAACCCTACCATGCCATCCCTGGGTCCATCTCTCAGTCCAACCCTAGGTCCATCCCATTATCCCATCCCATTATCCCTTCCCTTCCCTTCCCTTCCCTTCCCTTCCCTTCCCTTCCCTTCCCTTCCCTTCCCTTCCCTTCCCGTCCCTTCCCTTCCCTTCCCTTCCCTTCCCTTCCCTTCCCTTCCCTTCCCTTCCCTTCCCTTCCCTTCCCTTCCCTTCCCTTCCCTTCCCTTCCCTTCCCTTATCCAGACAAAGTTCTGGTGGAACTCGTGGTGATTTAAGAGCTCCCAAACACGGAGCCCCTCCTGCCCTGCTCTCCCCATTTCCAGCAGGGAAGCTGCTGCAGACAGCAAGAGCTTCCTGAGAGAAACAAATCACCATAAACAGGGATTTCAAACCCAGCCCCATCACCTCCCTTTTCCTGGTGTGTCCTGCTTGCTGCCCCTCGAGGGAGAGCTGTACTTTCTGATCTGTGCTAATACAAAATTCATATTTGTCTGGGCCATTATGTGCAAAATAATGGGTAATCCCTCAGGCTGCAGCGGAAAGCCAAGCCAAATATTCCAGGAGACCTTTCAATTTTGAAAGGTTTCAGAAATAAGCACAACACAAACACATAAAGGGATCCAATTACGTGTAAACAAACTATTCTTGCAGCCTCCTCCTCAGAAAACACAATTAGATTGCCAACAAGATTGCCTGTGGATTACCTGGATTAGGCCTTGCATGCAGAGGCTCAGGAAGCAGCTGGGATTTCATCTTTCCTGCATTTCCCAGCTGTAGGGCTCGGTCAGAGGGGGCTGGAGCTGCTGCTGCTGCTCTCAGGTGTGGGCAGTGCTGGGAGCAGATAAAATGTGGCTCCTGTGATAAGGAAATGGTTAATCCAGCTCCAACAAAGAGCGTGGAATGAGCAGCCTGAAAGTTAATTAAAAGAGTGGCACAGAGGTGGAGAAATGGAGAATTAAAGCTGTCCCTGTGTGATAAAGGACTGAACTCCCCGGGGAGAGGAGATGCTCGTGTTGGTGAGGAATGAGAAGGTGCAGAGAATCCCAGAGCTGGAGCTTTTCTCCATCAGCTCACCGGGACCAAACCCTGCCTCAGAACCTGATGGATCCTCGCTGACTCCAGGGAAATCTGCCTGGATTTCCACAGAAAATCCTGCTCCTGCTCAGGGCTGCTGTGACCTGCCAGTGTCCCAGCCCTGTGAGGAATTCTCTGCTCCCAGCTGGGGGCTGAGCTGGTTCTGCCCTTGGGCCTGGCCACAGGCTGGGCTCCCCTTTTATTCTCCTTATTTTGGCTAAGAGGGAACCTGCTGAGTTCAGAATCACAGGCCAGGGGTGACTGATGTTGGGGAATTGTGAAGAAAAAGTTATGAGGAAAAAATCTGACCTTTCCTTTCAGGGACAGTGAAAATGAAGGTTGATTTTAATTTCTATATTTGTCCTCTTGGTATTGTCCTAAGGACTATCCTGCCCACAGTGAGGCTAAGAATAGAAGTGGGAGGTGTGGGCTTGAGGAATAAGGCAGTAAATCAGAATTTTAATGCTATTAAAATCTATTGATTGTGTTGATTAATTATTGCTGGTGCTGATGGGAAGGCCTGACTCTCTAAGCCAGTTTAATTATTTTCCAGTTAATGTTAATCTCAGTTAATGAAAACTCTCCAAGCCAGAGATGACACAAGGAATGACTGTTATTCATGAGAGACTCTCTTAATCTATAAAACATCAAAGATGTCATTGCAAGCATCTTTGCTTTGCTTGTATTTTATTTTTTAAATGATGCCAACACTTTGTTCTGAGGCTCCTGATGAGTCAGGGAGTGACAGCTCAGGGAAGATCTGAACAGGAGCTGCTGGAGCTCAGGGCTCAGGTGGCCCTGGACAGGGGTTGGGTAATTAACGACCTGGGGTTCATTAGGGGTGTCAGGAGAGGGAACTGGGCACTGCTGGGGACAGGAGGGATGGAGGGGCTGGGAACTGCAGCAGGACCTGCAGCAAAGCTCTGGAGCTGCCACAGTCCTGGCTTTGAGTCTTTCCTGGCTTTTATGAGAACCCCACCAGACTCTTCTGCATTTCACTTTTTGCACAGAGGCTGCTGAGTTTGTGCAGCACCATCTCAGCTGGGTTAGCAACTTCTCCTTGGGGAAAAAAATAAAACAAAAAACAACCAAAAACAACAACAACAACAACAAAAAAAAAAAAAAAAAAAAAAAAAAAAAAAAAAAAAAAAACAACTAAAAATCAGGCTGGTTTGGAGCACTGCTGGCTGCTCCTCAGCCCAGCACAGGTGAGATGCTCAGCAGGAGAGGTGCAGCCGCTATTGCAGAGGAATTTATGGGCAGACCCCAAAACAAGAGCTGTTCCTGCCTTTGCAGGTGTGGGTTTGCCATTCTGGAGAAGCAGCAAGGGGAAGGTGCTGGAGGGAGCCTGGTGTAGTGTGAAGCCATCAGAGTAAATGTGTAAAGGTAGAAATTGAAGCCTTGTTAACAGCTTGATCAAAAATCGCTCTGTTTGAGGAACTGGGTTCCTCTGAGCCATTTCCTCCCCTTCTGGGGCTCTGATCTTTGTATTTCAAAGACAGTTTTTCTTAAAACTAAAAGCAGAAATGAAAGCGAGTGCAATGGAGGGTTTCCCCTCTGGAGCCAGCTGAAAAGATTGATGAAATGACAACTCCTTTAGCAAAACAGCAACTGCACCTGCCAGGAGCCAGCAGCCAGGCACAGGGCACGGCAGCCAGGCTGGGGAGCTGTAAAAAACATCCCACCTGCCTTGTCAGGGACAAATGGGGCTTGTCACAGTCCCCAAACTGCTGTGGGGAGAGCATTAATGATGGTAATGATCCTGCTCCCAGCAGGAGTCTCCTTCCAGGAGAGCACAGAGTGATTGAAGTTTTGTTCTTGGGATTGCAGGGGGTTTAAAGATATCAAATATCAATGTAGGCAATTGGAGTCCTTGTGCCCTGGGTCACAGGGAGGTGTCAGCTCCCAAAACCTCCCCAAATTCCTTCCTGAGCAGGCACAGAACGGAGAGGGGCCCTGGACTGCTCTGGGTTCTGGGCTGGTGTGGGGAATTTAGGGCTTGAACCTGTCCAGGTGTGGGAATTTGGGGTTTGAACCTGTCCAGGTGTGGGGAATTTGGGGCTTTGAACCTGTCCAGATGTGGGGAATTTGGGGCTTTGCACCTGTCCAGGTGTGGGGAATTTGGGAAATTTGGGGAATTTGGGGCTTTGAACCTGTCCACGTGTGGGGAATTTGGGGAATTTGGGGCTTTGAACCTGTCCAGATGTGGGGAATTTGGGGAATTTGGGGCTTTGAATCTGTCCAGGTGTGGGGAATTCGGAGAATTGGGGGAATTTGGGGAATTTTGGGATTTGAACCTGTCCAGGTGTGGGGAATTTGGGGAATTTGGGGCTTTGCACCTGTCCAAGTGTGGGGAATTTGGAGAATTGGGGGAATTTGGGGCTTTGCACCTGTCCAGGTGTGGGGAATTTGGGGAATTTGGGACTTTGAACCTGTCCAGGTGTGGGGAATTTGGGGAATTTGGGACTTTGAACCTGTCCAGATGTGGGGAATTTGGGGAATTTGGGGCTTTGAATCTGTCCAGGTGTGGGGAATTTGGGGCTTTGCACCTGTCCAGGTGTGGGGAATTTGGGACTTTGCACCTGTCCAGGTGTGGGGAATTTGGGGAATTTGGGAAATTTGAGGCTTTGCACCTGTCCAGGTGTGGGGAATTTGGGGTTTTGCACCTGTCCAGGTGTGGGTTTGGGTTCCAGAGCTGAAGCAGGCTCTTGGCTGGCTGTCCCTGGCTGTCCCTGAGGGTGACAAGGGACAAGGCAGGGGAGCAGGTGCAGCTCCATGCAGCAGGGTTCAGGCTGCTCTGTGCAGGGTTAGCAGGAAATGCTGGATTTTCCCTCATTCACATAATTATCGAGGAAAAGCAGCACTGTGGTGGAGTTCTGGAGTTCTGGCAGTCCAGCCACAGTGGCTGGGAGGGAGGAAATCCAGGTGTGTTTTATTTGCTTGCAGCTGTGATGACAAAATGTGTTCTGGCTGTTGAGGAATATTAATTGTTAATATTAATGAGCTGTCCCTGAGTGGAGGGAGGTCCCTGGAGGGGTTGGAGATGAACACTCAGGAGCAGCCCAGCCCTTCCCAGAGCAAATGTGGTTTATTTATTGCTCAGAAAGCCTCCAGCACATCCCAGGGAGCTCCAAACCCTCCTGAAGGGTCTGTGCTGGCCACAGGGGACCTGGAGCCACAGCCCAGAACTGAGATGAAGACAGAAAAACAAGGGCAGAGGTTTTGTGAGCTCCTGAGCAGGAAGGAGCCCAAGTGATCCCATCCCATTCCCAGCCTCCATCCCACCCACGGAAAACTGTCCCTGCTCCAGGATGATAAAAGTTACAGCTCCACACTGAGAAAAAATGACAAGTGCCCTTCCCAAAGGAGCCAAGATCCATCCCTGCCATGACAGCAGTTAACAAAGTGGATGGATGAGACCTGCCTGGGCTTTTATCTCCATTTAAATTTGTTTTCCCTTCACCAGGCTCCACTGCAGGAGAGCAATATTGGAACGTGCTGGAGCCACGAGACACAAATTTTATTACCCCCTCTCTGCTACTCCCACTGTAGAGAGAGGAGTTTATGAGTGAAAAACATCCCAGGCTATTTAGCCACCTCCAATATTTGCAGTCAGACTGGAAGGAGTAATTGATTTTCTAATAATAGAGAGAATTCTTGGCTGCAGGCTCAGTGTTGTGTTGTAGAGCTCCTTAAAAAAGCTCATTGCCATTCCTGCAGCTCCCCGTGCCTGGGGCAGCGCATTTGGGGGGTTTATCTTCCCAAACACAAACAATTCCTGGCTTTGGGAGGGGCTCCCTGCAGAGCTGGCAGGTGGGGAAGGAGCTTGGTATTCCTGCAGGAAAATCCTCCCTGGCAGTGTGAGAGGAGCTGCCCAGCACAGCCCCGCCGTGTTCAAACAGATTTGGGAAGGGCTGAATCTGAATTTCAAAGGGCTGTGGCTGCAGCGCGCCGTGCGCTGCATCAGGAACGCGGCCGGGGTCAGCAATGTTTATTTACTTTATTTATTTAATTCCTCCCGATGCTCTCGGCAGCTCTGGGCAGCTTCCCGGGCAGCCTGGGGGATGCCCAGCACTGCTCACTCATGGAGCAGAGCTGAGACACGGAGAGATCAAAGGGGGACACAGGGTGGCACAACAGAGTGATGGCATCGCATCATAAATTAATTCCACCACGCCACACATTGATTTCACCACGTCACAACTGAATTTCACCACATCCCAAATTGATTTCACCACTCACAACTGAATTTCACCACGTCACAACCAAATTCCCCATTATCACAACTGAATTTCACCACATCCCAAATTAATTTCACCATATCACAATTGAATTTCACCTCATCACAACTGAATTTCATCACATCCCAAATTAATTCTACCATGTCACCATCGAATTCCACCTCTAAAATGAATTTCACCACATTCCAACTGAATTTCTCCACATCCCAAGTTAATTCCTCCACATTACAACTGAATTCCACCACGTCACAACCAAATTCCCCATTATAAATTAATTCCACCACACCACAAATTAATTTCACCACATCACATATTAATTTCACCCCATCACAATTGAATTTCATCACACCACAAATTGATTTCACCACATCACAACTGAATTTCACTATGTCACAAATTAATTCCACCACATCACAATTTAATTCCACCTCTAAAATGAATTTCACCACATCACAACTGAATTTCCCCACATCCCAAGTTAATCCCACCACGTCACAAGCGAATTCCACATCATAAATTTATTCCACGACACCACAAATTAATTTCACCATGTCACAACAGAATTCCATCACGTCACAATGGAATTCCAAATAATAAATGAATTTTACCACGTCACAACTCAGTTTTACCACATCACAATTGAATTCCACATCCCAAATTAATTTCACCACATCCCAACTTAATTCCACCACATCACAAGATGAATTCCACCATGTCACAATTGAATTCCACATCTTAAATTCATTTCATCACATGCCAAATTAATTTCCCCATGTCACAACTTTCACCATGTCACAATCGAATTCCATCACGTCACAATTGAATTCCACATCATAAATGAATTTTACCATGTCACAACTCAATTTTACCACATCACAATATAATTCCATGTCCCAAATTAATTTCATCACATCACCGTTGAATTCCACATCTTAAATTAATTTCACCACACCCCAATTTAATCTCACCACATCCCAGTCAGAGGCAGAGGGTGTGTAAAAGTCACACCTGCTGGTCCCTGAGAGGTGCCCCTGCCCAGCACCAATACTGCAAAGAGCTTTTGGAAGGGAAATCATGTGGCAATTTCAATTCTTGTTTCTCTGTTTGTTTTCCTTGTGGGAGAAGCAGAGGGGAGCACCTGGATGTGAGCAGGAAATCAGGATTTCAGAACAGTCCAGCAGCCTCAGGGCTCTGTGTGCAGTGAAAACCCCTCAGCTCTGACAGGGCTGAAACTCTGACAGGTCCCAGAGTGGAACTGCAAATCCTCCAGCAAAACAAAACAGATGAAAAAGCAGAGTGAGAATGACAAAACATTTTTTTTTCCTGTGTTTTCTGTGCTCCTTTCCCCGAGCCTGATTTCCAAAGAGCTCTGTTGACATAAGTGCAGCAGCTGGAGATGAGAGGGTTTTAAATCAACCTTCAGAGATGTACAGTTTATACTGGTAAAATAATTATTCTTCAAAGATTCCTGAAAAATAGTGTTTAAGGTGTTTAATGATTAAAACCCTGATGTCCTTGAGTGTAAGTCAGATGAAAGAACTGCCAGGGACCTTAAAGCAGTGCAAGGATAAACACAAAGGCTGCAATAATGATCAGCCCGAGGTGATTACACTCCCTAATTAGAGCACATGTAGCATTTAGGCCTGTTAATCTCTGCCTGTCTCAGGCACTTTGGGCACGCTCTCCTGCATCCATGGAAGGGTCTTTGATCAGGGCACGGAGCAGGAGCAGCCACTCCTGTTTTGGAGCCACCTGAGTGGGCTCAGCCCGGCTCCACCAAGGTTCTGGTCTGGAAATCTGCACCTGGGGGGCAGAGGAGAGAGAACAGGAGTGTCCCAAAGCCTGCCCTGCACAAAATCCATCCCAGGATGGAGCTGGGTGAGATCAGGGGTGTCCAAACCCCTGCCCTGCACAAAATCCATCCCAGGATGGAGCTGGGAGACACCAGGAGTGCCCCAAAGTTTTCTCTGCCCAAAAACCATCCCAGGATGGAGCTGGGTGAGATCAGGAGGGTCCAAACCCCTACTCTGCCCAAAAACCATCCCAGGATGGAACTGGGTGGCACCAGGAGTGTTCAAACTCCTGCCCTGCCCAAAAACCATCCCAGAATAGAGCTGTGTGAGATCAGGAGTGTCCAAACTCCTGCCCTGCACAAAAACCACCCCAGGACAGAGCTGGGTGAGATCAGGAATGTCCCAGCCCTGCTCTGCACAAAATCCACCCCAGGACAGAGCTGGGTGAGATCAGGAATGTCCCAGCCCTGCTCTGCACAAAAACCACCCCAGGATAGAGCTGTGTGACACCAGGAATGTCCCAGGCCTGCTCTACACACCCTGGGTGCCCAAAAACCATCCCAGGATGGAGCTGGGTGAGATCAGGAGTGTCCAAACCCCTGCTCTGCACAAAATCCATCCCAGGACAGAGCTGGGTGAGATCAGGAATGTTCCAGCCCTGCTCTGCACAAAAACCATCCCAGAATAGAGCTGTGTGACACCAGGAGTGTCCCAAAGCTTTGTCTGCCCAAAAACCATCCCAGAATAGAGCTGTGTGACACCAGGAATATCCCAGGCCTGTTCTACACACCCTGGGTGCCCAAAAACCATCCCAGGATGGAGCTGTGTGAGATCAGGAGTGCCCCAAAGCCTGCCCTGCACAAAATCCATCCCAGAATAGAGCTGTGTGACACCAGGAGTGTCCCAACCCCTGCTCTGCACAAAATCCATCCCAGGATGGAGCTGGGTGACACCAGGAGTGCCCCAAAGCTTTGTCTGCCCAAAAACCATCCCAGGATGGAGCTGGGTGTGAACAGGAGTGTCCAAACCCCTGCTCTGCCCCAAAATCCATCCCAGGACGGAGCTGGGTGACACCAGGAGTGTCCCAGCCCTGCTCTGCCCCAAAATCCATCCCAGGACGGAGCTGGGTGACACCAGGAGTGTCCCAGCCCTGCTCTGCAGGCTGCAGGAGGTGGCTGAGAGAATTCTCCATTAATTTGGAGTGTCCCTGAGTAATGAATGCTGGGTGAGGTTCTGAGGGCCAGCAGCAGGCAGGGCTGTCTGGAATTAGGGAATGGAGAGGCAGAACCAGAGCCAGGCCTAAGAGGAACAGGCAAACACCTGGGAACGCTGACAATCTCCCTTCCTGGGTTTTTTCCCTCCAGTTATTGTGAATTTTAAGTATCTTTATTGCTTTTATGGAAATTTGCCACCCTGGGCCTCAGCAGAGCTCTACAGGTGATGTCAGAAGTCCCAATGTCCCTGTGGGTGCTGCCAGACAGGGATGTGGAGGAGATGAATCCTAATTCCTTCCAAAAGGCAACTTTAAAACCCCCTGCAGTGTCTGCAGCAGCTTTGGGGATGTCCCTGCTGGCAGTTCTGCCCCAAAAAGCTGCTCTGGCCTGAGCAGAGGAGGCACTGCAGGAGACAGGAGAGATTATCATCCTTGTTAGGAGGAAATGAGAAATGACCTGGCTAATAAAACACACATTAAATAAACAAGGGGGCTTCTCCTGCAGCCTGTTCTGCTGGTGGCCATGTCTGACTCCGTGCCACATGCAGGGGGTGTTTGTGCCTCCCAATTAAGCAGAATAATGGAGATGGGGGTGGATTGTTCCAGTCCTGCTGCAGGTGGCATTGAGATGAGAGGCCTTGGCCATCGTGCTGTCAATTTGTTTAATGGTTATTAGAGGAGCAGGTGATTTCTATTAGAGGGAAGTGACAGACTGTCCATTAGATATAGATGCATGTTTATTAAATTGGGAGCCTGGAGCAAGCAGCATGGCTCATTTGCTTCCAAATTCCAGAGCAATCTGTTTTGTTCTGCACCTGGAAGGTTCAGAGCCCAGGAGAGGTGGGGGCTGTTTGCAGGCAGGGCTGGGGGCTGCAGTGTTTGTGCACAGTGCTCACTCCCAGCCCCATGGAAATGAGGTTCAGCTCCTTCCCTTCTCACCCAGGGCTGGGTTTCATCTGTGAGTGCTCAGCTGCCTGTGTGTCCCCACACCATGGATGGATGGGGGATTCCAGCCCATCCATCCCAGAGCCAGCATCTCCCATCTCTGCAGAGTGAGCAGTTCCAGGGAAACCCACCCAAAGCAGAATTTTATCTCCAGCTGTTGGGTTCTGCTCTGAAGCAGCAGAATTTATCTTCCTCTTTTCTCCTTTATCACCCAGGCTAATGGTGGGTGTTCTCCTTGCCCAGGGAGGAGTTCAATCCTTCCAGGAAACACTCCCCATCTCCACGCCTCTCTTACCCTCCTTTCCCACTGAAACTGGGACTTTAAAATCAAATCCTGCCTTGCACAGACCTGGTGTAATGAGGTCCCCCCTCCATGCAGCCCCATCTCTGGGATAGTGGTTCTGCTGCCTGCAGATCAAAGAGGAGGCTCAAAAACCGGAAAGGTTCATAAAAGAGCCCTAAAAATGATTCAGATGGGCAACATCCGTGGTGAGAGTGAGCTTGAGCCATTTGGGCCATGAAAGTGGGAACAGAGAGGAGACTCCATCACCATGTGCAGGCACAGACATCACAGAGATGAGCTCCCCTGATGGATGGCTGCTCTGGCAGCAGAGACCCGCAGTGAAATGTGGCTGTGGGGGCAGGACTGAGCCTGCCCAGGAGCTGGAGGAGCATCTGCTCCCAGGCACGGATAATTAACTGTCGGGAGGAGGAACATCAACGGAACAAACGAGGAAAATCCTGAACAGGGATAATTGAGGAGCTCTGCAGTGCTCTGGTTTTATTGCAGCGAGGAGAGGCTGGGCTGGTGCTGTGGCACCCAGGGCTCCTGGTGGGGACAGCAGCACGAGCAGAGGGGCTGCAGCTCCACCCTGCACCAGGGATTTAGGGAATCAGCTCCTTGGGGTCCTGCTGAACTCCTTCATTCCTCTCATTCCATTTCCCTGCCTGTAAATAAGGACAGGGCTGAGCTCTGCCCTGCCAGGACACAGCTGTGGGTGTCCGTGGGTGTCCCCACCAGGACACGGCTGTGAGTGCCCATGGCTGTCCCCACCAGGACACAGCTGTGGGTGTCCATGGGTGTCCCCACCAGGACACAGCTGTGGGTGTCCATGGGTGTCCCCACCTGGCTCTGGGGACACAGCTGTGGGTGTCCATGGCTGTCCCCACCAGGACACAGCTGTGGGTGTCCATGGGTGTCCCCACCAGGACACAGCTGTGGGTGTCCATGGGTGTCCCCACCTGGCTCTGGGGACACAGCTGTGGGTGCCCATGGTGTCCCCACCAGGACACGGCTGTGGGTGCCCATGGCTGTCCCCACTTGGCTCTGGGGACACAGCTGTGGGTGTCCATGGGTGTCCCCACCAGGACACAGCTGTGGGTGCCCATGGGTGTCCCCACCAGGACACAGCTGTGGGTGTCCATGGCTGTCCCCACCTGGCTCTGGGGACACAGCTGTGGGTGTCCATGGGTGTCACCCCAGGACACAGCTGTGGGTGCCCATGGCTGTCCTCACCAGGACACGGCTGTGGGTGTCCATGGGTGTCCCCACCTGGCTCTGGGGACACAGCTGTGTGTGTCCATGGCTGTCCCCACCAGGCTCTGGGGACACAGCTGTGGGTGCCCATGGCTGTCCCCACCAGGACATGGCTGTGGCTGTCCATGGGTGTCCCCACCAGGATATGGCTGTGGGTGCCCATGGTGTCCCCACCAGGCTCTGGGGACACAGCTGTGGGTGTCCATGGTGTCCCCACCAGGCTCTGGGGACACAGCTGTGGGTGTCCATGGTGTCCCCACCAGGACATAGCTGTGGGTGCCCATGGCTGTCCCCACCAGGACACGGCTGTGGGTGTCCATGGCTGTCCCCACCAGGACACAGCTGTGGGTGTCCATGGTGTCCCCACCAGGCTCTGGGGACACAGCAGCGCTGGCTCTGCCCCAGGAATGGCAGCACGTGGAGCCTCTGGGTGGATTTCAGACCCCATCCCAAATTGTTGCTGTCAGACTGGAATGGCAAATACAGCAACACACACACACAACCTCTTCCAAAGCAGTAGAAGAAGTGATTTATTGAAAATCCACTGCACTTGTATAGGATGGATCGTGCCACACAGAATAGGAAATGCTCATTGGCCCAAGGAGGCAACACCTCTTTGAAAACATGCCTTGTGCAAATCAGCACATGGCACACACACTGCTCCGGGACCAACAGCAGGTGCTCATCTGTGTTATTCATTCTTCCTTCTCTTGTTTATCTCTGAGAAAAGCCAACAGCCTGGGAAAAATCCAAGCTGGATTTTTCCTTGATCCTTCAGCAGCGTCCACACCGAAGGAGTGTGGCAGTGCAGACCAAACCAGAACTCAGTCACAGGAAATCAAGGGAAACCAAAGTTCAGTCCCTGCTGCCCTCTCCCGTTCCTGCTCCAGGGGGCACAGGGGCTCTGCTCTGCTGCTGAGGGGTTTGGGAATGAGCCACTGCTGCTCTGGGCACAGCTGGAAGTGCAGGGAGCTGATTCCTGGCCAGGAATGGGGATGGGAAAAGGTTTCCTTCTGCAGTCTGAGCCTTCCCCCGCCGAGGGGACCTGCAGAGCCAGGTGCTCTGGTGTCACTCAGCAGAGCCACCCTGCTCTTCCCCCCTTGGGGACAGATTTGGGGCTCTCGCCGTCCCTGCCTGGAGCCTCAGATGAGCTGACTGCAACTCTGGCATCCTTACCTCCATGAGAACATAAATAACTCCTCTGCCAGCTCCCTGTGCCCATCCCAAACCCCTCTGGCTCCGGTCACTCCCTGCGCTGCCCAGCAAGGGGGGAAGGAGAGGGCAGACACCGAAAATTGCTGCCTTTAACTCCCTCAATAACACATCCTGTGCCTCCCTGCCAGCCATTTGCTGCGCTATTATCCCACCATTCTTCTGTTTGTTCTGTTTTGTTTTTTTTTTTTTTTCCTTCTGGGCACATGTTTTTCCCAATTCGGGCGAAATCGCTGCTGCCATCCTGATCTGCGCTGATTGCCTGAAGCAGCCGCTGATTGCATTATTCATCCGCAGCGCTCGCACAGCTCTCCTCTCCTCTCCTCTCTTCCGAGGATGTTTTTGTGTCTGTGGCAAGGCGGGGGAGGATGCTGGGCGAGCTGGTGGCATCTGGTGGCACTGCTGTGGCTGGGACAGAGCAGAGCCCGGCTCTGTTCTCCTCCAGGGCTGCAGCGATGCTGAGATGCAAATTGATTTTATATCCTGGTGAGCAGAGGAACAGAAATGCAGGGAAACGGTGCCACCTGCGGGTACCCAGCATAGAAACCCAGGGAATGCCAGCCTGACACGCTGCTCTGCTCAGATCCTCGGGATGGGGAGTTTATTAACCCTGAGACAGCGGGAGGGGGATGGAGCCAGCAGGGAAAGGTCAGGGACGGCCACCTGGGCATCACAGGCACAGAGAGGGGCCAGAGCTGTTTTTCTGTGCTTTAGAACAGCCTTCTCTATGGTTTAAAATGACCTTTTTCAGTGGTTTAAAATGGCCTTCTTCTGTAGTTTAAAACAGCCTTTTTCTGTGCTTTAAAACAGCCTTTTCTATGCCTTTTTCTGTGGTTTAAAGCAGCCTTTTACCATGCTTTAGAACAGCCTTTTTCTGTATTTTAGAATAGCATTCCTCTGAGCTTTAGAACAGCCTTTTCTGTGCTTTAAAACAGCGTTTTTCTGTGTTTTAAAACAGTCTTTTCTGTGCTCTAGAAGAGCCTTTTTCTGTGCTCTAGAAGAACCTTTTGCATGCTTTAGAACAGCCTTTTCTGTGCTTTAGAACAGCCTTTTCTGAGCTCCAAGCAGACTGGACAAGGGTGGGCTGAGCTGTGCTGGAAGCAAATCCAGCCCCAGGAGTTCTGTGAGCTTGGAGCTGTGCCCCACTCTGTGTTTGGGGAATTTTGGGGTGTCACCAGGATGGTTCCTGCTGCAGGTCCAGGTCATTTTTGGGCCTGCTGATGCTGGGATTTGCAGGGCTGGAGCTTCACAGAGATTCTTCTTCAAGCCCAGCCTAAATGATTTGATGGGAATAAAACAAGGAAAGCACACAGCTGCCTCTGCCAGCCTGTGCCTGAACACACACATTTTGTAGAATGTTCTCGGGCTAAAAAGATATTAATAAGTAAACCCCTCTGATTGATTTAATATGCCAGAGCTTTGTTCTCAGTTCTCTGCTTGTACTGGTGCATAACACTGGCAAAATAAAATGGAATCATAAAATGAAATAAATAAAATATAAAAGCCGTGCAGCAGAGTGAAGTGAATTCAATCATCAGAGGAGCAGAATTATACATCAAGAGCAACCCAATATTGTGTTTAATCCCAAGGCTTTATAAACCTGACAAACATCTAGGAGTGTCTCCAGAATAGAAAGGTGGGGTTTTGGAGGAACAAACAGGCAGTTAATCCTATTTGCACACATTTCCTCCCACCAGCAGCATTCCACCTGGGGACTCCTGGATTTCCAGTGCTCCTTCCTGCCCTGCTCTGTCAGAGCTGAGGAATCCCTTCATGCCCTGGAACTTTTTCCTGCCAGGTTTCATCACTCACATCCCTCTGCAGAGCTGCACAGGCTGGAATTGGGAATTGGTGCTGTCAGAGGATGGGAACTGCTCAGAGCTCCCAGGGCAGCTCCAAGGTCAGGGTGAGAGGGGTTCTGTGAGGAACAGCCCTGGAAGAGCCTCCTCTGTGGATGCCAGTGAGAGTCAGGGAAAAAAGCAGTTTGAGTTTTCCCGAGCTACTCAAAGGAAAACAGAAAGGAAATAATTAATAACAAAGTTTAGCACCTGGCTGTGGCCAGGAGGAGTGAGTGAGGAATGTGATATTTTGGTAAATGCATGTTTACAAAAGTTGTTGCCTTCCTTAAACCAATGAGCTTAATTCTATCCTTGGTTCTGAGAACCAGTCTATAAAAATATGTCAGCTTCTGCAATAAATCACATCTTCTGCTCTCTGGATGAAGCCTGTGTTGTATTTTGTATTGCTGTATTTTTTCAGCATTCCCTACCCTTACAGGGACACTTCTCTGCAGCCTGAGCCCAGCCCAGAACACCCTGGGCCACAGGAGAAGGTGCAATCCCTCCTGGAGAAGCCAGCAGAGGGTTATAAATAAAATACAGGAACCAGAACCATCCAGGGAATCTGCACGCTGAGAAATAACAAACAGCAAAGCTGCATTTCCAGTGAACAGCGCTGAGCTCCAGCCTGGACACTCCTCCAGGGCAGGCTCCATCCCCAGGATCCGTGTCAGGGCATCAGGGATGGCTTGTACAGCTCACAGAAAAATGTTACAGAAGCCCCGGGATGAAAATCATTTAGCATAAATTGAATAGGAGAATAATGCTGGAGTTGGAGAGAAAGTTGAAGTTCAGCAGTTTCATTTGAAAAGAGAATGGAGCATCAAGCCCTGGGAAGTGTCATTTCCTGACTCTTGTGGAGTAACAGTGAGCTGTAAAATTAGAGTTGCATGGATGGCTGTGGAATGATGCTCATGAAAAATTAATGACAATAGCAGGAGACAGGAAAAATCCAGAAAACATTTCCACGACTGTTAAGTTTTAAAAAAGCTTGTTTTCATTAAAATCTAAGCTGTGCACTCCAGCAGAGCTGCCAAAATCTCTGCAGCTCCTTTGGAGCAGCGAGTGCTCAGGGCAGAGAGCTGCAGGGGCGGGGATATTGGGAGGGGATTTTGGGAGGGGATTTTGGGAGGGGATTTTGGGAGGGGATGGGGGGGTTTGTTACCCCCACCCTGTGTGGAGTCTGGAGCTGTTCAGATGCTGCTGGCCCTGCACTGGGCTCTGAGGGTCTGAGCTGAGCTGGGGGATTGGGGATCCCAGCCTTGGGAAAGGATCCCTGAGCTGCCTCTCCTCAGGTCATCCCAGGCAGCTCCAGGGATTTTGGAGGTACCTGTGTGTTGGAGTTAGTGAGTTAGGGGTCTCTATGAAAAACTCACTAACTCCAACACCTGTGTGTTGCATTTTAAGCTACAGGTGATCAGCAAAAAGGATAATGCAGCACATTCCTCATGTGATGGAGAAACAAAAGATAAGAGTGAGCTTTATTTCAAGAAACACCACACTTATATTGGGTAGTTTGTGCAAAACAAAATAGAAAACACTCATTGGTCCAAGAAGGCAACACCTCTTTGAAAACATGTTTTGTGCAAAATATCACCAGACACTCCCACGGCTCTCCCACACCCTGCAGGTGCACAATCATTGTTCTAATTTCTTGTCTTGTGAAGACTGAGAAAGGCAAGGCTTCAAGGCTGCTTGTCCCTGGTTCCCAGCAGCATCCAGCAGCACCTGTGCACCCCAAGGGATCCCACCTGGAGCTGAGAGCACTGGGGCTGCGGGAGTCTGTGTTGGGATAGACGGTCGCCAGGGACTGAGCTCATTCAGTTTGTATATGCTGAAAGTTACAGTTGCAGTTTTTTATAAGAGAGCCTTTCTAAGAGCTGCTCGGCACAGCCCAGAGTCGGACAAAAAGAGATAAAAGGGAGGAGAGAAAGAGTAACGGGATAAAAGGGTGGTGGGGTAATAGGAGGGAGGAAAGAGAGCGGTAAGAAGAGAGAGTAAAGAGAGTAAGAGAAGAAAAGAGGGAGAGAGCAGGAGGGAGGGAGGGAGAGCAAAAGCAGGAGAGAGAAGAGAAGAGAAGAGAAGAGAAGAGAAGAGAAGAGAAGAGAAGAGAAGAGAAGAGAAGAGAAGAGAAGAGAAGAGAAGAGAAGAGAAGAGAAGAGAAGAGAAGAGAAGAGAAGAGAAGAGAAGAGAAGAGAAGAGAGCAAAGGCAGGAGGGAGAATAAAAGAGGCGATTTCCTGTTTACAATACAATAAATTTCCTTCCGTGATGAATATTCTAATTTCCAAGAACCAATGTAATACAAGATACAGATTCTATAGCATTTACATAGAGCCTATAGGAATCCTTATATTGCCATAGCGTGTTACACTCTAAAAACTGCTCTTTGGACCTTTGGGCTTGCTCTCTGGCAGAGGGCATTGTTCTATCAAGAGGGGATTACCTTCAGGGGCCATCCTGTTGTTTCATGGTTATTCAGTAACTCAAGTTTCCTGTTACATCTTTCCCAACATGGGGGGAGGCAGGACTCACTGTGCAGACATTTTTTAAGCACTAAGAAAATGAAGGGCAGAGGCAAGCTCTGATCACCTGGGTTGGAAAGGGGAATATCCTGAGGTGCAGCATTCCTGGAAATTTGTTTCCACAACTGCAGCAGCCTCAGCTCATCTTTGGGGTGTGCAGCACACCTGGGGCTCGTTCACATCCAGAAGAGACTTTGTGCCTTGAAACTCCAAAATCTCAGTGAAATATTCCAGTGCAAGGAACGGGCCTGGATTAAAGACAAACCACAAACCAACCAGCCTGAATTTGAGGTGGTTTCTGGCTGGATTTCCTGCGTTCCAGCACTTTGAAAACAGGAATTGTGTGGCTGGAGCTGCACCCCACAGGCAGTGCCACAAAATCAGGGTTGTTTCAGTTCTTACAGGGTTAAACCCTGATGGAACCTCCCTCTCCTGGGACTCGATGGGACCTGGGAATTCTTTCATCCTGGCAGAGTTCACTCCCCACTCCTCCTCCTGAGGACTCCCAGCACCACGAGGTGGGATGAGACACTCCAGTGCTTTCCTGCCTTGCCTGACTGATATTAGCAGTGACACAGAGAGTGCTGCTGCCAGGGGAACAGATTTGTCCTGTCACTTTTTTTTTTTTTTCCTGCCTGGAGAACTCAGAAAGCCAAGTGACTGCCTTCTCCTGTGGTTTCATCAGCTGCTGGAAGGATTCAGACAGGTAGCAGCTGTGCTAAAAATGATGTTCCTAAATCTGCTGTAATTACCTTCCTCAGCATCCTGAGCACCACAGCTGAGGATACTGAGTCCTCCACTCCTGGGATCTGTCAGCTCTGATCATTCCCTGCATCCTGGGCTGGGCACTGGCGACTCCCCTGGTGCTGCTGGGTTTGGGAATAATCAGCAGCTCCCCAAAACAGCCCTGAAATCCAAGTTCAAAACTGGATTATCTTTGTTTTCTGTTAGTAGGACACCTGTGGAAGTGAAGGTGTTGGTTTATGGATGGGATTTATGGGTGGAACTGGCAAAGCAAATGAGAATCCATTTGTGGCTTCCCTTGGCTCATGTGGGGATGATCAGGGGGGATTTGTCTGTCTGGCATTTGACAGATATAAAGGATTTGAATCTGTGCTTCAGACGGGGCAGAAGGACCCCCAAAACTGGGCTGGAAATGTGTCCAAGGTGCCCTTTGCAGCTCACACTCTGCTTTTCCTCCTCAGTTCCTTTTAGGCTCGTTTCTGTCTTTGGTCTCAGGGGACATTTCACACCCAAACAGGGACAAACAGAAACCCTGGCACCCCTTCAAGGAAGGCTCCAGATTCATCCTTTCCTCTCTTTCCTCATCACTACAAGATTGATAAACTGAATTTTGGCTTGACAGTCCACAGGTCGCCCAGGCATTTCCAGGCTGATGCCAGAGGGTTTAACTGAAGCCAGGATTTCCTGAGCAGTGCTGGTTTGTGCCGTGCAGCAGAAAGGGTTTTGCTCTCCTCTAGTGGCTGTGGGAGGCTTCACAGGCAGCTCCTGCACAAGGAATCCTCTCTTCATTCACTGAGTTTATTTGGAGAAATTAGAAATACCAGGTGATATTCCAGTGGTAGATGCAGGGGTTGGAAAAAAAATTATCTTTGAGGTCCCCTCCAACCCAAAGCATTCCATGGTTCTCTGGTGAAATAAATCCAGAGCTTGTTGATGCAGAAGTTGTGTATAAAATTGAGCTGCCTTTTGGAGTTTTTGTTTCATGGGCTTGTTCTGTTTCATTCAAATCCAAATATTTCACAGCACGGCCGAGCTGGCAGAGCTGCTGCTCCCCTTGCAGGGGGTGACTCAGGAATATTTATTTTCATTGGGAAAGGAAACACCTCCATTCTTTTTGCCCACACGAGTTTGCAGAGGCTCCTAAATGCTCTCAAGCACTGTCAGGAAGGGATCATCTGTCAGTGCTGGCAGCAGAGCTTTTGCTCCCTGGTCCTGAGCCAGGGAACTCTGCAGTGATGGAACACCAGACACCCTAATGGGGGAGCTGGAACTGGTTCAGCAAGAGGGATAAATTAAGCACCATAGGTCTCTAAAAGCTGGAGGATTCACCCAGAAAATGGAGTGCAATTATTGCTTTCCCCACTCCTGAGGAGGAAATGGATTTCAGCTGGGGAATAGGAGCTCAGGGGGGGAAATGCTGTGGAAAACACCTGGGGTGTTCTCAGAGCTGGGGAATGAGCTCTGTGCTGAAAGGAGCAGCCTGGGGCTGCTCAGAACTCGGGGAAAAGCAGCCCCAGGTGCACCCATCTCCCCTGGGAATGGAACAGGGGAGGGAGGAGCAGGAGGGCAGAGGCAGCACGGTGCCTGTCCAGAGGCAAAATCCCCATTTCTGCTTCCCTTGCACTGCAGCTGAGGAGCTCTGAGGAGCTGCTCTGCTCCAGGGGAACCTCACAGTGCTGCTACAGCACCTTTGGTAAAAACCAGAGTCAGGGATTGTGGTGAAAACCAGTCAGGAATTGTGGTGAAAACCAGTCGGGAATTGTGGTGAAAACCAGTCAGGAATTGTGGTAAAAACCAGAGTCAGGACCTGCAGTGATAATTCACATCAACACCTGCAGTAAAAACTGGAGTCAGGACCTGTGATAATCATTGGATTCAATATCTGAGTAAAAATTGGAATCAATACCTGTGATAATAATTGGAATCAGTGTCTGTGATAATAACTGGAATCAGTACGTGTGGTAATTATTGGAGTCAATATCTGGAGTAATAATTGGAGTTAATACCTGCAGTAGAAATTCAAGTCAGTACCTGTGGTGATAACTGGAATCAATATCTGTGGTATCTGTAATAATTATTGGAGTCAGTACCTGCAGTAAAAATTTGAGTCAGTGTCTGTGGTAATCATTGGATTCAATATCTGGAGTAATAATTGGATTCAATATCCGTGGTAATCATTGGAGTCAGTACCTGTGGTAATAATTGGAGTCAACATGTGTGGTAATCATTGAATTCAATATCTGTGATAATAATTGGAATCAGTACCTGTGGTAATGATTGGAGTCAGTGTCTGTGGTAATAATTGGATTCAATATCTGTGATGATCACTGGAGTCAGTACCTGTGGTAATATTTGGAATTAGTACCTGCACAATAATTGGAGTCAGTACCTGTGGCAATAATTGGAGTCACTGATGCTTCCCCCCTTGCTCCACCTGGTGTGTTCAGCTTTAGATCAGATACCTCAAACTTTGTATTTTCAGTGTGAGTATTCAGAATTCCAATGGCCCCGTAGAGAAAAGGCCCATCCAGGCTGCAGTAAAACTTCTTGGGTTTATTACATTCATGATTTTATTACAGTAAAAACATTAAAAAATAATGTGCTGGGAGTGAAAGCACCTCTTTGCTATGGAGTTTACAATTTAGCAAATTATTTTTTTAAAAAAGCTGCCAAATCCTCAGGAGCCTCAGCCTTGAATAAACTGCAGAATCTCAAAACCTTTCTCAGATAAAACTTTAAAATCTGCTTCCCATTAAAAACATCCAAACAAACATTCACAAATATAAACAGGGGGAAAAAAACCACACAAAAAAATCGCAGATACTGAGCAAATCCCTGTTAATTGTATTTTTATTGCCTATTTCTCTCCGAGGATAGGTTGGAGCACACAGCCCTGCACTCCCGTGCTAAAGCAGGGAGTTTTCTGATGATGCATTTCATCTTTTTGATGATGATTACACTTGAAATGCTCCGAATTTCTGCTCTTCTCTGGGAGGCAGAGCTCGGCTGGGGGAAGGAAGGAGCGGGGATGAGTTCAGCAGCAGATGGCAGCCGAGCCCCGCGGCTGAGCGGGAGCGGGGCGAGGGAGCGGGGAGAGGGAGCGGGAACGGGGAGAGAGGGAGCGGGGACGGGGAGAGGGAACGGGGACGGGGAGAGGGAGCGGGGACGGGGAGAGGGGGAGCGGGGAGAGGGAGCGGGGACGGGGAGAGGGACCAGGAACGGGGAGAGAGGGAGCGGGGAGAGGGAGCGGGAACGGGGAGAGGGAGCGGGGAGAGGGAACGGGAACGGGGAGAGGGAACGGGGACGGGGACAGGACCGGGACAGGGACCGGGGAGAGGGAGCGGGGACGGGGAGAGGGAGCGGGGACGGGGAGAGGGAGCGGGGAGAGGGAACGGGAACGGGGAGAGGGAGCGGGAACGGGGAGAGGGAGCGGGAACGGGGAGAGGGAACGGGAACGGGGAGAGGGAACGGGGACGGGACCGGGACAGGGACCGGGGAGAGGGAGCGGGGACGGGGAGAGGGAACGGGGAGAGGGAGCGGGAACGGGGAGAGGGAGCGGGGACGGGGAGAGGGAACGGGGAGAGGGACCGGGAACGGGGAGAGAGGGAGCGGGGAGAGGGAGCGGGGACGGGGAGAGGGAGCGGGGACGGGGAGAGGGAGCGGGGACGGGGACGGGGACAGGACCGGGACCGGGAACGGGGAGGGAGAACGGGAACGGGAAACGGGAACGGGGAAAGGGACCGGGACTGGGGAGAAGGAACGGGATCGGGAACGGGGACGGGGACAGGGACCGGGGAGAGGGACCGGGAACGGGAACAGTACCGGGAACGGGACCGGGGAGAGGGACCGGGAACGGGAACAGGACCGGGAAGGGGGAGAGAGAACGGGAACGGGAGCGGGGAGAGGGACCGGGAACGGGAACAGGGAGAGGAACGGGAACGGGGAGAGGGACCGGGGAGAGGGAACAAGAACAGGAACGGGACCGGGAACGGGGACGGGGAGAGGGACCGGGAACGAGACCGGGAACGGGGAGAGGAAGCGGGACTGGGACAGGGAACGGGAACGGGGAGAGGGAGCGGGAACGGGACAGGGAACGGGAACGGGCAGTGCTGAAACCTGCGGGGATCCAGCGGGGATCTGAGCAGGGATCCAGTGGGGCTCCAGGCAGGAAAATCCCCTGGGAGCGGGGATGCTGGACACTTGGGACATATTTAGACACCTGGGATGAATTTGGACACCTGAAATGAGTTTAGACACCTGGGACACATTTAGACACCTGGGATGAGTTTGGACACCTGGGATGAATTTAGACACTGGGGACACCTTTGGACACTTGGGATGTGTTTGGATACTGGGACACATTTGGACATCTGGAATGTTTATGGACACCTGAGATGAGTTTGGATACCTGGGACGAGCTTGGACACACCTGGGATGAGTTTGGACACCGGGGATGAGTTTGGACACACGTAGGATGAGTTTGGACCCCTGGGATGTGTTTGGACACCTGGGATGAGTTTGGACACACCTGGGATGAGTTTGGATACCTGGGACGAGCTGGACACACGTGGGATGAGTTTGGACCCCTGGGATGAGTTTGGACCCCTGGGATGTGTTTGGACCCCTGGGATGTGTTTGGACACCTGGGACGAGCTTGGACACACCTAGGATGAGTTTGGACCCCTGGGATGTGTTTGGACACACCTGGGATGTGTTTGGACACCCAGGACACGGGAGCAGCCCCTGTCACAGGCGCACAGGGACAGGAATCGCAGCAGCAGCCCGGATGCAGAGCAGGGCAGGGTGAGGATGCTCCTCCTCACCCAAAGCTGCTCCCGGGAAGGCAGCACAGGGAGCTGGGCCTGTTCTCACCAACCCTCAGGAGGTGCTGCTGAACATCCCCACACCACTCCTGGAGTTCCAAGGCCAGGATTAACAGCCCATGCTTTTGGATTACAGCCCAGCAAGGACCAGACCAGGTGTCAGAGGGAAGATGCTCCAGCTGCTAAATGGCTGCTCGAGGATTTGGGAAACCTGAGCTCATTTCCTTCATCTTCTTCCTCAGACTGAGCTGAGGGCTTTGGGCCACTTGGCCTTGCTGAATTCTGATTTCCCAATGGGAAATGGAAGAAGTTAAAAATGGTTTTTGAGCAACCAAATTTTTCACATCAGTGAGGGACAGAAGATGAGGATGAGGATGAGAATGAGGATGAGGATGGCACAGGGACAGAGGATGAGGATGAAGATGAGGATGAGGATGGCACAAGCACAGCTCAGAACCAGGACAGGGAAATGCTGCCCAGGGCTGCTGTCCTGCAGTTTCCAGGGTCAGCTGGAAATATCAGTAAACACACACACACACAAGGCACCAGATTGTGCTGACTTGTTAAATATAAACGAAAACATAATTAGATTTATAATGTGTCTCTCCTCATGCCCAATCACATAATTTACCAAAGCAGGTGGGGGGAGAAGAACAAGCCCTCACAACCTGCTGAAATATCATTATTAACATGCACATGAAAAGTCAATTATGCCAGAGGGAGGTATTTAAGTGAAGTGAGTTTCCATACTCTGGGATTACACCTTGGGGATTATGTATTTCTTATTTATTTATTTGTTTTCCCTCAGATCTCTGCTGCTGCTTAGCAGTGAGGAACAAAGAAAGGTACGAGGAGATATTTTTAATTCCCTTAAAGAAATAGCCAAATATGCAGATGAAGAATTGTTCCTCTCCCCATCAATATTCTCCCCCACCACCACTCATAAAGACTCTGAGTTCCAGGCAGTCACACAGGTCTGGTTTGTGGTGTTTAGTTTTAAATGGCACCAGGGACTGGTCTGCAGCCCTTCCCTGGGGAGGACATTTGAAAGTGCTGTTATTATTAGTTGCAGTATTTATTATTTGTATTACAGCAGCGCCTTGGGGCTTCTGCTGGGACTGGGATCCCATTAGGGGTGGCTGCTGAGCAGGGAAAGGCAATTCCTGCCTCAAAGAGCTCTCAGGGAAAGCAGAAGGAGCAGGCAGAGGTGGGAGGGAGTGGGAAGGGTGAAGTGCGGGGTTGGAAGTGACAGAGGAAACCTCCCTGTGAAGTGCAGCCCTTCGGGGCTGACCCTGACAGCAGAGCTCCAGACTGACCCCAGAGAGCTGCAACCCCAAAGAGATGGAGTCCCAAAGAGCTGGAATCCCAAAGAGCTGGAATCCCAAACAGCTGGAGTCCCAAAGAGCTGGAATCCCAAACAGCTGGAGTCCCAAACAGCTGGAATTCCAAAGAGATGGAATCCCAAAGAGCAGGAATCCAAAAGAGATGGAATCCCAAACAGCTGGAGTCCCAAACAGCTGGAATTCCAAAGAGCAGGAATCCCAAAGAGATGGAATCCCAAAGAGCTGGAATCCCAAAGAGCAGGAATCCAAAAGAGATGGAATCCCAAACAGCTGGAGTCCCAAACAGCTGGAATTCCAAAGAGCAGGAATCCCAAAGAGATGGAATCCCAAAGAGCTGGAATCCCAAAGAGCAGGAATCCAAAAGAGATGGAATCCCAAACAGCTGGAGTCCCAAACAGCTGGAATTCCAAAGAGATGGAGTCCCAAAGAGCTGGAGTCCCTAAAAGCTATAATCCCAAAGAACTGGAATCCCAAAGAGCAGGAATCCAAAAGAACTGCAATCTCAAAAAGCAGGAATCTCAAACAGCTGCAATCCCAAAGAGCTGCATCCCAAGGAGTTGCAATCCCAAGGAGCTGTGTCCTGTTGCCCATTCCCAGGTTAAGCCCAGGCTGCCCCTCTGGGGCCCTGCAAACACAGGAGCTCGCTCTGAGCTGGTCCTAAACACCCTAAACTGGGCAGGCAGGGATTAGAGCTGGTCCTAAACATCCCAAACCGGGCAGGCAGGGATTAGAGCTGGTCCTAAACACTCCAAACTGGGCAGGCAGGGATTAGAGCTGGTCCTAAACACCCTAAACTGGGCAGGCAGGGATTAGAGCTGGTCCTGAACACCCTAAACTGGGCAGGCAGGGATTAGAGCTGGTCCTAAACACCCTGAGCTGGGCAGGCAGGGATTAGAGCTGGTCCTAAACACCCTAAACTGGGCAGGCAGGGATTAGAGCTGGTCCTAAACACCCTGAGCTGGGCAGGCAGGGATTAGAGCTGGTCCTAAACACTCCAAACTGGGCAGGCAGGGATTAGAGCTGGTCCTAAACACCCTAAACTCGGCAGGCAGGGATTAGAGCTGGTCCCATCTCCAGGGATCCAGCAGGGATTTGTCCTGCTGGCCACATCTGGAATTACCTCCCCCCCTTTCCAGGGCTCTGTGACAACACCTGTGCCTATTGGGACATCAAACCACCGAAATACTCAAATTCCAATCATTCTTTGAGCAGAAATTTGCATCTGAGATCGAGATAAGGTTGGGATGTTGGCCAATTGATGAAAAACGCGATCAAACCATAATTTGGGGACCTCAGTGACTTGCAGGGGGAGGAACGAGGCTGGGCCAGTTGTGAGACCCAGAGCACGGAGGTTCAGAGCCTCCAGCACTGCTGGGGTGCTGCCCTGGCTCAGCCAGGACCCCTCCACCCCCTGCACTTCTCCTACATCCCTGCCTTTCCCCAGATCTTCACACCCAGGAGAACTTAATCCGTGCCATTGAAACAAACTCATCACAAACCAGCACAAAAATCCCACAGAACCCCTCCAGGTCTGGATTCCTGGAGTTCCACCAGCCCTGGCTTTTCCCCACATCCTCACCCAAGGTGTGACAAATGTGCTCCTGAGTGTTTTGCTGAGATGGTGGCTCGTTTTTCATCCCTGCTGAGTTTCCAGCGAGGAGCAAACCCATGTTGGTGGCTCCTCACCCCCAGCCCTGCTGCAGAGCTGTCTTGGGTTGCAATACAGAAATGTGAATTCTGTCCCCACCTGCTGCAGCCGGCTGGGGCAGTGCCCCTGATCTCCTGGCACACATTATCTGCTCATGGGCCATCTTTAAACCAGCTGGGCAATCATCTTTATCTTCCCACAGCCCATCCTCCCTCCAGGAGATATCTCCTGTTCATGGCCAGTGAGTCCCAGGGCATGACTGATAAAATTCCATCATCCCACTGGGAGATGCTCCAGCCAGGGGAGAAGCCAAGCCTTTCCTACCTAAATAAAAAACTGAAATTTTAGACAGCAAGGTACCTTCTTTCCGCTGGATTCCAAAACAAAACCAAACATCATCCTTGGACCTTCAGAGGAAAACTGCACCCTTCTAAAAACCACTGTTTCAACTAAACCACCCCTGCCACTGCAAAAACCCCATAACCACCATTGAATGGGACTGTGCCAACACCCTGACTGACTGACGGGTGTCAGCTTGGATTCTGACTCTGGCAGGGTTGGGATTGTTCTGTGTAATACTGCATTTCTATTTTAATTTTCTTAGTAAAGAACTGTTATTACTAATTCCCATCTCTTTGCCTAAGAGCCCTTTAACTTCAAAATTATAATAGTAATTTGAGAAAAAAGAAGTTTACATTCTCCATTAAAAACAAAAAATTCTGCCTTTATTGGCAGACACCTATCCTTCAAACCAGGACAGGAGCCCCCTCAGCCGATCTCAGTGACAACTGAGCTGCACTGAGAGGAAAAGCAGGTTAAAGATCCAGGTCTGAGCTCCCTGGTAATTGCAACTTATCTGGGGCCTGGATAATTGCTCATAAATACCTGCTGAGTTGCCAAGCCCATGTTAAGGCTTGTCAGTCTTTAATAAATCTTGGAGATGGAAGATGCTGCTCCTTGCTGGTGCCCATCACTCCCCAGTGCAAGGCAGGGCAGAGCCAGGATTCCTCCCAGGGACGTGTGAGAAGGGCTCTGCAAGAGCTCCTGGAAAGGTCATTGGTATTTTTGGAGCAATAAATCATGGAGGGAAAGATTTGCATTTCAGCTGTATAAAATCCAGGGCTGGATTAGAGAGAGCATACTTTGCAGTAATATTTCTCTCCTGACTTGTTTTATTAGCTTCCTTTAAACATGTTACATTATTGCTTATAGAATTTCATTTACTTGGATTGGCAGCTTGATAAATATGTCTATTGGCGATGATTTGGATTGCTCTGGGCATTAATATTATTAAAACCTGTCACAAGGAAATGTCTGAAAGATGACTTACTGTAAAGATTACAGCATGAAATAAATCATACAATGGTATTTGTTACCGTTTATGGCCTCTTGGAGCCGAGTCAATCCCTTTTTATGTTGCATTATTTTTCAAGTTTTTATAGCCTTACATTATATATTGCTGTCAGAAATGAACAGATGGGGTGTCAAACACGAGCCTTCTGAATAATTCCCACCCTCGGGTTATTTGTATGAAGGACAAGTGTAAAGCTGTGTTCTCGAGGAAGGCAGAGGGATGGAGGTGCAGGAGCTGCTGCTCCAGGGGGCAGCTCCTTTGGAGCAGCACTGTGTGCTTTTTGGGGCTGCAGGGCAGGGCAGGGCAAACCCGGGGTCACTCAGCATCACTTTGTGCTTTTTGGGGTTTGGCACAGCAAACCCGGGGTCACTCAGCCTCACTTTGTGCTTTTTGGGGTTTGGCACAGCAAACCCAGGGTCACTCAGCCTCTCTTTGAGATTTTTGGGGCTTTTTTGGGGGCAAACCCGGGGTCACTCAGCCCCACTTTGTGCTTTTTGGGGCTCCAGAGCAAGGCCAGAGTTTGGCACAGCCAGTCTGGGTCACTGCAGCCCCACTTTGTGATTTTTGGGGTTTGGCACAGCAAACCTGGGGTTACTCAGCCCCACTTTGTGCTTTTTGGGTTTTTTTGGGGGGCAAACCTGGGGTCAGCCCCACGTCCCCCCAGCTCTGCTCAGTGATGCCCAAACCCCAGGGATGGGGGGCACAGGGTCCTGCAGGTGCCTCACACACTTCAGGGCGTCCTAAATTCAGAAACCAGCCCCTCCTGAGCCACACAAGTGGCATTCCTGGAGCCTGGGAAGTGCACAGCTGGACAGGAATTTTGGACACTGGAATGCTCAGAACTGATGTCAGTGGGAAGCTCCTCTAGGAGGAGGTGATAATATTTTGCATCCCACTTCTGCTGGGTTGGGAAGGGCCATTGCTCCTGCTCTGTATTTTTGGGGCCTCCTGCTCAGAGTCAGGGATGGACTGATGGCAATTCACAGGCAGATAATCAGATTTATTTGAGTTACAAACACTCAGGTGGGAGATATGGTCCAGCAGGGATCCACTTCTCCATTCACTTTGGGTTGGATTTTGTAAAGAAGCCTCCAGTCCTCCTTTTTTTCCTTCCCTTTCCTTCTGGAGAGCAAAACATTTGGAATGCTGAGAGAAAACCTCTCAGCCCTTGCCTGCCCTCATGCTCAGGAATTTTCCTTGAGTTCAGTTTGTGTCCCAGTGGCTGCCTTTGAGCTCAGCAGCTGTTCCTGGCCAGTTCCATCAGCTAATCCCGAGTTTATTGCAGCTGCTCTCCCTCCCAGCACAGAGCAGGGACCCTCTGCCTGTGCTCCTCAGCCTCTTCTGGGTGAAAATGCAGCCTGTCCCTGCTCCAGGCTCTGATCCCACATCCACCAGCAGGGTTTAGGGATCCCCACTCATCCATCAGCAGTTTTAGGGATCCCCTTTTATCCATCACCCAACATCCATCAGTAGTTTTAGGGTTCCTCACTCACCCCAGATCCATCAGCAGAGTTTTAGGGATCCCCACTGATCCCTCACCCAACATCCATCAGCAGTTTTAGGGATCCCCATTTATCCATCAGCAGTTTTAGGGATCCCCACTCACCACAGCTGTTCTGCTCCTCCTGCCTGGCCCCACTAATCCCATCCCAGGTTATACAGTGCCATAATCACCTGAGGAATTTCCATGACTGATGGTGTGAGTTCTGAGTGCATAAGGATAAGTTTCATAATTAGCTTTCCCTGTGAACTTGTGCAAACCAGCCTATTTATAATTTGGTCAGCTCCTGGTTTTTAATGAGGGTGCTGAGAGGGACCGAAGCCTCTGGCAGCATCGTCTCATATTTTAATTACCCACAGTAATTCTGACAATTACACCAATGCCATAAATCACATCACAATGACCCATTAAAAAACCTCCCCTATTCAGTGATTGGACGAGGATTTAGATTAAACAGACACACAAGGGTTTAACAAGATGCCAAAAGCTCCACGGAGTCTCAGAGATTCCAAATCTTTTCACTGAGCCACGGCTCCAGAAGATGAAGAAACTTTGTGCAGAGTTCCTTTCACAGGCCAAGTCCTGATTTCCTTTCCCTGGGATGAAATCCATTCCTGTGTCCCAGGCTGGGACTGGACTCGTGATCAGAGCCTTCCTTGGCCGTTCTGGGCTGTGTTTTGTAATCCAGGAGGATTTAGGATGGCCCTTGCTGGTGCCAGTGCCAATCCCATGGCCACCAACACCCCTGGATGTCACTGGAGCTCAGTGACATTGGATTTTAGCCAGGAAATTTGAGTTTTAGCAGGGCTAGCAAGGAGCTCAACGTGCTGGCAGGGAGATTTTGCTGCCCTGTCTGGTGTTAAATTCAGATTTAATGAACCTGAACTGATCCCTGAGCATGGTTCCTGCTCACCAGGGCCTCCTGTCCAGGTGAGGGATGCTCAGCATCACTCTGCTGATTTCTCGTGCTGCCTCTCAGACCTGGAGCAGGGCTGGGCTGGGCTCGGGTGACTCCCTGAGCAGCAGAGTCCCCACAAAGGTGCCACCAGAGCCCCCCAAACCAGCTGTGCCCCCAGCACAGGATCCAGTGAGGCCCTGGATGAAAACCTCTCCCATTATCTCAGGTCTCCAGCAAGCCAAGTCCTGCTCCTCGGATTATTTTGCTATTAATAACGTCACAATAAGTGGGTGGAAGTAGCTAATGGCTCTAAGCCACAAATGATCCCAAATGTTCCCAGTCTCTGCTCTCCTGTAAACCTTGACAGATTGGGAGTGCTTAGTAAAATATTGTAACACTCAACACGCATTTACAAGACAGAGATCCGTCCCATGACGGCTTCCAGATGTGCGAGTGAGTGCAATTTCATAGCTCAGGAACAGACTCCATTGCCCTCTGCAGATCCCCCGTCAGGCTGTTCATAAATGCTGCTCATAATTAAATTAACCCACTAACTAGCCATGCAAATTTTGATAAGCGGTGACCAAAAAAATACAAGCAGAGAGTTGTTGAGACGCTCTCAAAAAATGACAAGGTTGTCTTCAGGGAGTTTTTTTGTCATTATGAGAAGATTTGTTTTTTTTTCCCCTTCCTGTTTGCCAAATTCTGCTTTGTCCCTTCGTACATGACAACTGTTTTGAGGTTTTAATCTAATAATTAGGAGCTGAATTTTGCCACCCTTCCTCAAGCTGTCTGCTGTCTGCCTCTCAAACAAAGCAAGCAAAGCTCTGCTCCCTGTGTGGGCAGCAGGACCAGGATTCGTGTTCTGGAACAGCCAAATGGGTTTGGGCAACCTGAGCAGGGGATGGCAGGGGGGAGGGAGGGAGGGAGGGATGGAGAGAAGGAGGGATGGAGAGAAGGAGGGAGGGAGAAAAGGAGGGATGGAGAGCAGGAGGGATGGATGGGGAGTAGGATGGATGAGAGAGCAGGAGGGAAGGAAGGAGATCAGGAAAGAAGGAGAGAAGGGATGGAGATCAGGAAAGAAGGAGGGATGGAGAGCAGAAGAGATGGGATGGGATGGAGAGCAGGAGGGAAGGGAGAGAAGGAAAGATGGGATGGAGAGCAGGAGGGATGGAGAGAAAGAGGGATGGGATGGAGAGCAGGAGAGAGGTATGGAGAGCAGGAGAGAAGGGATGGAGAGAAGGAGGGATGGAGAGCAGGAGAGAAGGATGGAGAGCAGGAGAGAAGGGATGGAGAGCAGGATGGATGAGAGAGCAGAAGAGAAGGAGACCAGGAAAGAAGGAGGGAAGGGATGGGGAGCAGGAGAGAAGGATGGAAGGCAGGAGAGAAGGGATGGAGAGCAGGATGGATGAGAGAAGAGAAGGAGATCAGGAAAGAAGGAGGGAAAGAATGGGGAGCAGGAGAGAAGGAGGGATGGAGAGCAGGAGAGAAGGAGGGATGGAGAGAAGGAGAGTAGGAGGGATGGAGAGAAGGAGAGTAGGAGGGATGGAGAGAAGGAGAGATGGGATGGAAGCAGGAGAGAAGGATGGGAAGCAGGATGGATGAGAGACCAGGAGAGAAGGAAGGAGATCAGGAAAGAAGGAGGGAAAGAATGGGGAGCAGGAGAGAAGGAGGGATGGAGAGCAGGAGAGAAGGAGGGATGGAGAGAAGGAGAGTAGGAGGGATGGAGAGAAGGAGAGATGGGATGGAAGCAGGAGAGAAGGATGGGAAGCAGGATGGATGAGAGACCAGGAGAGAAGGAAGGAGATCAGGAAAGAAGGAGGGAAAGAATGGATAGCAGGAGAGAAGGAAGGATGGAGAGCAGGAGGGAAGGGATGGAGAGCAGGAGGGAAGAGAGATCAGGAGCAGCAGGAGACCAGAAGGGATGAATGGAGATCATTCATGGAATGGATGGAAGGATGGAAGGGATGCAGCAGTGGCACAGCAGGAGGGAGGGATGAAGAGCAGGAGGGAGGGATGGAGAGCAGGAGGGAGGGATGCAGTGTTTTCTGGGAATGCTGCAGGTGGGGCTCACTTGCAGAAATGCAGAGCAGGTGACAGTGACCTCCCCTGTGTCACTCTGGGGCTCCTGTGGGCCCTGATGCACCGAGCTCCATGTTCAGGCACTTTGGAGTTTCTCCATGAACTCCTTAGGCTCTGCCACAGGAATTGTTCCTAATCCATCACCTGGAACCTGAACTGAGAACCTGGGCTCTGTTTTACCCATTTCACACAAGGTTCAGCTTTGAGCTCTGTAAAACCCAATGTCTCACAGCTCAGCTTAGCTTCCCTCTATTGTTCCTGTTCCAAGCTCTAAATAAAGCTGCAGTCCCTGTCCTTGGTGGGGGGCTGGAAGGATTGCTGCAGCAGAGATGATAACTCCAGACTATTTTTATTTTAGTGTTTTCTGTGCAACTGCACCGACTTCTCTGGGATTACATGTGCATTGCTCAGGGGCAGATTCGGTTCAGTGGATGTAATTAAGAAAAATTTAACTACTCATTTTTAAGATTGGTTTTACTTGTTGCCTGATGCATTTGTTAATTATGGGATGGAATACTCTAAATTACAATATTTTGCAGCAACACGTAATACCTCCGTGCCGAGTAATTAAAGCTCGCAGATCCTCGTGGGGCAGGGGAGGCTCTGGGATGATTTGCAGTCATTTAAAGCAGGAGGATGGATCAGCCAAGCCCAGGCAAGCCCCAGCTCCCTGGGCTTTGGGCTGGGGTGAGGGCAGGGGCCCTGTGGTGCCTCCTGGGTGTGTGAGAAACCCCTCTCCCCCCGGGACACGCTCTGGAGCCAGCCAGGAACTGAGAGGATTCCCAAGCTGGGATGAGAACGGAGCAGGGCAGGTGCTCAATCATCCCCAGGATGGCGGGGTTTGGGTGGTGGAGCCCCAGCCCAAAAAACCAGGGGTTTGCCCTCACCTGGCTGAGATTCTGGGGACAGATTCTCACAGGGCTTTGCCTTTATCTGGCTGGGATTTTGGGGACAGACTCTCATAGGGCTTTGCCCTCACCTGGCTGTGATTCTGGGGACAGACTCCCACAGGTGTTTGCCCTCACCTGGCTGTTTTTGGGGAGAGATCCTCACAGAGCTTTGCCATCACCTGCCTGAGATTTTGGGGACAGATTCTTAAAGGGCTTTGCCCTCACCTGGCTGTTTTTGGGGAGAGATCCTTACAGGGCTTTGCCCTCACCTGCCCCTCATCTGGCTGTTTTTGGGGACAGACTCTTACAGGGCCTTGCCCTCACCTGGCTGTTTTTGGGGACAAATCCTCACAGGGGTTTGTCCTCACCTGGCTGAGATTTTGGGGACAAATCCTCACAGAGGTTTGCCCTCACCTGGCTGAGATTCTGGGGACAGACTCTCACAGGGGTTTATCCTCACTGCCCCTCACCTGGCTGAGATTTTGGGGACAGATTCTTAAAGGGCTTTGCCCTCACCTGGCTGTTTCTGGGGACAGACTCTCACAGGGGTTTATCCTCACTGCCCCTCACCTGGCTGCATCCCTGGGGCCACTGGTGCAGCCCCCAAGGCCTTGCTTGCTCTGAGGGGCTTTGTGAGTCAGCTCTGACCCCTGGGCAAGGCTTAGAACAACCAGTCATCCCAATTCTGCAGAATTTGCTGCTGTTCCACAGCTGGAGCTCAGCAGGACCCAGCCCCAGCCCTGGGTGTGCACCCTGGCACCCAGGCTCGCTGTGGCCACGTTTGCATGACAAGGGGGAAGAGCAGAGTCGGGAGACTGCAGGAGAGGGATTCAGCAAAGCTCTGGGGCTTTGCAGAGGCATTATGAAGAATTTAAAGATAACTTGTCAGCAGGAATTTGTTGGCAGCTCACAATTTGATAAAAGGACTTCCACTCCCTGCCTCCTAATGCTACAGACAACTGTTAATCACTTATGTTAGTCCTCAAATGAAGTTTGAAACATCTTGGATGTGTCTGGCCATCCTTTAGCGCAGCTGAGAGCGACGTTATCTCCTTTGATTCATGGAAATGGGAGCGACTGCTTTGTACTAGGTCATGGCTGAGGGAAGAGGCACAAAAGAAATGGAATTTGCAGAGTGTGGCAGAAGGAACCCTTAATTAAAGAGAGGCAGTTCAGGGGTGGGGCCATCACCAAGAGTTTCCTGCAGTCCCTTCCCTCCCTCTCCCACTGCAGGGATCCAACAGGTGCCTCCTCCCCAGCCACATTTGTGTTTCCCACAATATTAGAAGGAGGAGCTGTCACTTCTGACAGGCTGTGTGCAGAGCTGATGGCTTTATTGTGATCGGGAGGCATCCACTGATTGACTGGCAAATCTGAGTCGGGGAAGGAGTTCTGAGGAGAGGCTCTGACTTGCCAAAACTCCATGGGATGTGTGGCTGGGGAATTTCTGGGTGAGGTGATTTTCTCGTGTGGCTGGGTGTCCTTGTTTGAAGGACAGGTGTCTGCCAATAAAGGCAGAAGTTTCTCTTTGAAATGGAGAATGTAAACCCCCTCCCTCCAAATTATTATTATGATTTTGAAATTAAGGGGCTCTCACACAAAGATATGGGAATAGGAATAACAGTTCTTTACTAGGAAAATTAAAATAGAAATGCAGTATTACACAGAACAATCCCAGCCCTGCCAGAGTCAGAATCCAAGCTGACACCCGTCAGTCAGTCAGGGTGTTGGCACAGTCCCATTCAATGGTGGCTGCATCCTCCTGCAGGGGCAGATGTGGTTCAGCTGGAGCAGTGCTCCTGGAGAAGGTGCAGTTTCCTCTGAAGCTCCAGGGATGATGTGGAAGGGTCTGGTTTTCCTCTGGGATCCAGTGGCAAAGGCTGCTCTGGTGTCCCAAATCTCAGTTTTTCTCTGGGTAGGAAAGGCTTGGCTCCTCCCCTGGCTGGAGCATCTCCCATGGGATGATGGAATTTTATCAGTCATGCCCTGGGATTCACTGGCCATGAACAGGAGATATCTCCTGGAGGGAGGATGGGCTGTGGGAAGATAAAGATGATTGCCCAGCTGGTTTAAAGATGGCCCATGAGCAGATAATGTGTGCCAGGAGATCAGGGTCACTGCCCCAGCTGGGGTAACAGATGGGACAGAATTCACATTTCTGTCACATCAACCCAACACACGGGGGAGGCACAGCAGGGGTTTGATGGGTGCACGGTGCCCCTGCCCTCCAGTTTGGTACCAGCTTGCTGAATTCGGCTGAACCGCCTGGAAACCTCTCCCTGCTCCTTGTCAGAGATGCAAATTCACCTTCCCTGGTGCTGGAGGGTGGCTGATGCACAGCTCTGCTCCAGAGGGGCTGTGAAACCTTTACAGGAACCTGCAAGGGGCAGGAGGGAACAGCAGGGACAGGAGTTGTGCTGCCCTTGGCCAAATCATGACTTCCCCAAGAGTTCAGCTCAGCGCCTTCAGTGGTCAGAGCAGCACCTGATCGAGGTTTTTGTCTCTTGGTGCTGCTGAGCCGCCCCAGTGCTCACAGCACAAAGCTGGAATATGAAATGGGCCTCTCAGAATGTCCTGGATGTAATTTAAAGTCTCTGAAGACAAGGGGAAAATTCCTGCTGGCTTCTCTTTGCTCTTAATCAAGCCCGTGTTTATATAAATATTGCTTCAATGAAGGTCCCCACCAAAGAACTCATTATTTAAAATAATCCTCGGGACTGGGTCCAGGCAGCAATAAACATCCCAGCTGATACAATAACTCAAGGAAACACTTTGCAGTGTATTTTTCCTTGCGTTTGTCTCAGCTGACATTGACAAAGGGATCCCTGCAGCACACAGCCCTTTCCCCACGCTGGCACGGGGAAGGTGTGACTCACACAGCCCCATTTCTCCTCACAACTAACACTCCAAAGCTGTGCTGCTGACAAGGAGAGCATCTCAGCACACTGAGATGGGATCTGAGCTGCTGGGGGCTGCTCTGGGCTGGTCCTGGAGGGACAGCAGAGTCCCCATGGACCCTGCAGGGATGTTCCTGTGGATGTTCCCAGCTCCCTCTGCTGCACCAGGCTCTGCTGGGGTCTGTTCCTGGGGTCTTCTGCCCATCCAAATCCTTCCTCGAGCTCTCTGGAACAAGCTGGAGCTGCCACCACTCCACATTTCCCTGTGATTTCGGTGGTAACCTGGGAACAGAAAGATCTCCAAGGTAACGAGGGATCAGCGATGCCTTCTGTGCTCAGCCAGAGCAGGGCAGGTCCTTGCCCCAGAGATGGGCACCAGCTCCACTCTGAATTTCTGTGCTGTGCTCCCAGGCCCCTGGGCCGGTGCCACTATCGATCAGGAGATCTCTGAGACAGTTTGGTTTATTTATTGAACGTGCCTAATCCGTAAAAGAACAAACCCCATCTCGAAATGGCAGGTTGTGCTCAGAGCTGCCAGAGAGCTGAGAGTAGGCAACCAGATCTTGCAATGAGGTGATCAAAGATTTCATCAAAAATACAGAATGTTCAAGCTGTTCTGCCAGCTGGGAGACTTGTAGCAGGCTGGAATTCATGCTGCTTGAAATGCTGCAGCTTCCTCCCGAGCAAATAGAAGGGGCCCTATTGCCCAGCAACCTCCAAAACAGGATTAGTCACCAGAAATGGGCAGAGATCCCAACGGGACTGGCAGCTCGGATCTGGGAGTTCAGGGTGTTTGGAGGGGATTTTATGGGCAGGTTAAATGAGGGGAGAGATCCTGAGTGTGTCCCAGGTCCCACTGGTGGTCTGTGCTGGGGGGTTGTGTGGATGGATGATGGATGGATGGATGAAAGGATGGATGGATGGATGGATGGATGGATGGATGGATGATGGATGGATAATGGAAGGATGGATGGATAAAGGATGACATAAAAGGGATGACGGATAAGGGATAGATAAGGAATGGATGGATAAGGGTGGAAGGGATGGAGGATGGATGGATGGATGGATGGATGGATGGATGGATGGATGGATGGATGGATGGGTGGATGGATGGATGGATAAAGGATGACATATAAGGGATGAATGGATAAGGGATGATGGATAAGGGATAGTTAAGGAATGGATGGATAAGGGTTGAAGGGATGGATAGATGGGTGGATGGGTGGATGGATGGATGGATGGATGGATGGATGGATGGATAATGGATGGATGGATGGATGATGACTGGACATTACAAAGTTCCTCCTTGATGGTCATGCAAAGCACAGGCCATGTAAACATGTCACAAAATGATTCTCTGATTTTTACACGATGCATTAAATATTATGTATTTTTAACATTGACCAAGGTATTTGGGAATTAAGGTGTTTTTCCCCCTTGGCCTCAGTGCTGAAGGGATAAATGCCAGAGCTGGGCAGGTTTGTTTGGGAGGAAGGCCTGAGTCGTTCCTGGTGCCTCACCTGGCCCTGCTGCACATCCCGTGCTCTGGCTGCTCCTCCTGGGCTTGTAATTGTGCATTTCCTGTGCAGATTTCAGCAGTAATAGTTTTTCCAATTGTTCCTATAAAATAAGCTATAAAATAGATTGTGTTTTTAATTGTTTAGCTTCATTCAGCAGACTAATCGTTGGACTTCAGGCATGTTACATTAAATACAGCTAAAGGTTTCATTATTCAATTGAAACTAATCTAATTAGTCAGAGACAATCATTTAATTTGGTTATGATTCTAATCTCTCATCAGGAAACTTCTCCCTGACAAAGTCCCCGCTTTCTCTTTGGGAAATAAAACTGCCAGGGAGGGAAAGTTGTGGGGAATTAGCCAGGAAAAAACTGCCAGGCCAAAGTGGTTACTGAGCTGCTGGCATTGAACTGAGCTGCTGCCTGGTTCTGCTGTTTGAAGCCAGCAGGGAGGAAATTCTCTCTGCTTTAGGGCACGCTTGGCATCCACATACTCAAAGGGGAGACGCTTCTTTTGGGGAAAATCTCACCCTCCCCAAGTTACACTGATAAGGAGGGGATTGAACTTTTCTGAATGAAAAGTCTCCAGTAGCCCCAGGGGCTGGGTCAGCAGAGTTGTGGCTCCAGGTGAACATGATGGATGGATAAAGGATGGATGGATGGATGGATGGATGGATGGATGGATGGATGGATGGATGGATGGATGGATCATGGATGATGGATGGATCCATGGATCCATGGATGATGGATGGATGGATGGATGGATGGATCCATGGATGATGGATGGATGGATGGATGGATGGATGGATCCATGGATGATGGATGGATGGATGGATCCATGGATCCATGGATGATGGATGGATGGATGGATGGATGGATGGATGGATGGATCCATGGATCCATGGATCCATGGATGGATGGATGGATGGATAGATGGATGGATGGATGGATGGGTGGATGGATGGATGGATGGATGGATGGATGATGGGTGGATGGATGGATGGATGGGTGGATGGATGGATGGATGGATGGATGATGGGTGGATGGATGAATGGATGGATGGATGATGGATGGATGGATGGATGGATGGATGGATGGATGGATGGAAGCTCAGTGGGCCCACAGCAGGCACTTGTTTGTCCAAGCAGCACTCAGGGGAAGCCCCTCCACCCCTCACAAAGAGAGAAATCCTCCAAATCCTCCAAATCATCCAAATCATCCCTTTTCCTGCAGGCTGGGAGCTGGGCTCCAGGCAAACAGAGCTGGAGCTCAGAACTGCAATGGAAGCAAAACTGACTCCAGCCCAGCAGAATATTTATGGCATCTCCTCCTTCCTTAATTTGGCGAAGGAGCTGAGATTTCTCCTCTGGAGAACGTGGAGTATTAATTAACTGAGGACGGGCTGAGAAATGGATGGCTCTCCTAAGTGTTTTCCCTATACTTTATTATCATTCTAGGCTTTTAAAACAATGGCTGTGCCAAGGAAAAGATTAGAGTGAGGCAGAGACAGGGTTTTTTAAATAACAACCAGTCAAACTAATATCAATACACAGCATATACCATCAGAACAGCAGACAAATTCGTTACAAGGTATATTGGAGGAAGGGGTAATTGTGACTTGAATAGATTACTTTTATCTAATGTATTTATTGCTACATAAATATAAAGATGTATAGAGCTCTTCTGATTGCATCCAGAGAGGAAGTAAATAGTATGGATTTTTATACCTGTAATGGATGTCTCTCCATCTGCAGTGACAGACACAGATGCTGTACCTTGCACCTCCCCTGCATCTTTCTGGCTGGGTGTGGAAAAGACTCAGGGCAGGAAGATTCCAGCCCTTCCAGGGGGTTTTGTTTTATCAGAGCTGCACAAGGCTCTGTCCCCCAGCTGATTTTTTGGGGGTTGGCAGCTCTGGCTGGCTCTGGGTCCTCCCAGCAGCTCCCCAGGGCCCAGCTGGGGAAACTGAGGCACGGCTGCTTGGGCACCTCACCTTGTCATTGTCATATCCCCCTGCAGCTGCACGCTCAGGCCTTGGCTCCAGCTCCCACACAGATCCTTCCCCTCATTTCCCTCGGGGAGGTGGCACCAGAGCAGGGATCTCAGGGTGTAAATCTGCAGCACACAAACACAAGTGGTCCCTGTCCTGCCTGGGACTGTGATCTCGCTGATTCCCGACATTTGGGGTCACATCAGAGCGCAGGATTCTCTCCCCTGCTGCTCCCACAGCCCTGCCCCACGGCAGGGGATGAAGTGCTGCCTCTGCAAGGCTGGTGTATCCTCTGAGAGCTTCACCCTGCAGCCCGGGCTCGGTGACAGGGAACTGTCCCTCCCGAGCTGCAAGCAGCTGATCGAGCCCTGGCTGCACAGACAGGCTGTGGCTCACACTCAGTTTGCTGCAGGCAGAGAGGCAGGGATGTCATCATCAGGGAATAAAAGGGATTTGCAAAGCGAGGCTGAGATGAGCTTTCACTTCCTCACGTCAGCCTGAAGCGTGGCAGGAAAACCTCAGCTGGATGTCCAGGGCCCATCCACATTCCTCCTGTGCAGCCTGGACAGACAAAGACAAAGCCAGGGCAGTCTGGCCATGCTGGACAATAGTTTTTGGGTTTGGGGGCTGCACCAGAGCCCAAACCCAGCACAGTCTGGGTTTTCTGTGAGGGTCTCACACCCACAGACCCTGAGAGAGCCAGACCCTCACGGGGCAGACACTGCTCACCCTGCAGGAACCACCCTTGTGGGGTCACTGCTTCTGCCAAGGACTTCTCATCTTTCCCACGGAAAAATTTAGGTTTTCCAGTAATGCTGTAATTACCCCCCTGTCATGTCACAAAGCAAACAGGTTGGCAAACCTAGGTACCCAACTAAATAATCTGTGGCATAATCTAAACACATAATGGTAATTAAAGCTGACAGCTTAATGAGATACTGAGCTTCAAATGTACAGTAGTAATCTGCAATTAAGTAATCTTTTGTAATAACACCCTGCCAGTTTGTGAAATTTCAGGTAGAAGGCTGTGTACTGTTCCACAGCAAAAATATTGACACAGGGAGAAGGAATCCAGGCATGATCAGCCCCAAATGCAGCAGTGCTGTCCAGGGAAGGCTCAGCACAGCCTGATCCCTCCCAGCTGCTGCTCAGCCTGGCAGGGCTGTGCTGCTCCTGGGGCAGGGTCTGCTCTCAGATGTGCTGCAGCCCCTCCAGGACCTGCCAGGATCCTCTTTCTGAGCACAGAGGATCCATTCTGCACTGCCTGAACCGGAAAAAAAATTCCATTCCAAAAATCTTGAGTGTCCATCCTGTCCTTTATTCCCACCCTGTGCAATGTGGGAGCATTGGCACTCAGGCCCCAGAGGCTGTGCCAGGTAGAAAAGGCAAAAAATTAGATTTAATGGTAAGAGAGACAGGATTGGAAGTGAGCAAATCCCAAAAAACAAACTTCAAACAGCAACCTGCTGAACCAGCTCGCTGGTGGGAAGCAGGAGGGAATAGCACACGTGCTCCAGGAACTTCTGGATTTCTCCTTTAAGTCTTTTTGGTTGCCAGGTTTTAAAAAATATTATGGATTTTAACTCCTGGGCTGTGCCCACCCCCCTGGATCCAGGGAATTACATTTTCCTGGTGATGTCCATCAGCAGCTCCCAGGAGAGCTTTTCTTTTTTAATCCCCTGCAGCTCTGGGTGCACAAAGCAAGCCTTGGAGAAGCAAACTGAGGCAAGAGACTTTCTAAATATAGGCAGGGCTTTGTGGTTTTTGCATGACAATGACATTCCTGGGCCAAGGTAGGAGATTTTTCCTTGTCAGGCTGAACCATTTGTGCCTTCTTCTCTTTCCTCACCCCCTGGTGCTGCTGTTTGTGCAGATTCCCAGGGGCAGAGCTCTGGGGAACCCAGCCCAGGTGGGCACAGAAGGGTCCCCAAAAAGCCCAGGGAGCAGCTGCTGCTGCAGTATTGATTCAGAGTGCACAGGCAGCCAGGACACAGCCCTGCTGTGCAGGGACACTCAGAGGTTTGGCTCAGCTGCTAATTCGGTGGTTTGAAGGAGTCAGGTTGGTTTTTCAGGACAGTAAAGGTAACAGAGTGGTACAAAGGTGTGCAGCACAACTCCAGAGCCACATTAGACCCCTGAAATGTTTGGGGTTTTCTACTGGAATGGATCCCAGGAGAGCTGGGCTGGTCCCTGCCTGCAGCTCCCCCTGTCCCAAACCCAGAGGGGCTTGGCTGGTCCCTATTTCCAGAGGGGCAGCAGGGGCAGCTCAGGGGAGATCCCAGCTGCTCTGCCCCCTCGGGGGATTTTGGGGAGCACAGAGAGAGGCTGAGTGCCCAGCTGGCATCAAACAGGAGATCCCAGCCCCTCTGAGCAGGTCCTGGCACCTCCAGCCGGGATTGCAGCCCTGGGAGCTCCCTCCAGGATGTGGCGTGTCAGCAGAGGGAAAACATCTGCAGCCTGTTGACACGGCCTGGGCTCCAGTCGTGTCAGATCTCTGACAGAACAACAAATTGAGCCCAGCCCTCAGCCCTGAGCAGCACAGAAATATGTTCAGATTTACAGGGGCGGGCTGGGAAGCAAAGTAACCCCAGGAATTTCAAACCTGGAAACAGCAAAGAGCTGAACGAAACCAGCTGGAGCTTTGCTGTGATTGAAGAAGGTTCCAAAAAATCCCTCTGGTGGAACTTGCAGGGGACAAACACTCGGTGCTGCACCCACTGCTTGGGACAGGGGACAAAGCTTTGCCTGTGCCAGGCAAGGTCCCATTCCCAGGGGGATGAGCAGGGTCTGACAGGGACAGAGGGACAGAGGGACAGAGGGACAGAGGGACAGAGGGACAGAGGGACAGAGGGACAGAGGGACAGGACCCTGCTGGCTCTGCTGCTGCTCCCACCCAGCCAGAGGAGACCCTCAGACCATTTACACAGCAGCCCCTCCCCACGGAGGCTGGGAGGAGTTTCACAATTAATCAGCACCATTAATTGCCAAGCTGAGCTCAGCACAGCTCCACGTGTCAGGCGTTTTCTGAGCTGGTGAGATCTCTGGGCCCAGAGGCAGCTCAGAAATGGGGATTTCTCAGAAACAATGGGTTGGGATCCAGGAAAGCCTTGCCACGAGGAGCCAGGGGAGAAGCAGCAACGTGGTCTGTGAGGAAATGGGAATATTCCCTGTATTCCTGCAGATATTGTGGGGAGCACAAGGGTGGCCCCTGTGCTGTGGCTGCAGCCCAGGAATTTCCCTGCAGGTTCCTCAGAGCCCCAGTGATGGATTCCAGGGGCTGGGACCCGGGTGGGTGAAATATCAGTGCTGGGAGTGCAGGGCTGAGGGATGGCACCAGCCCTGTGAGACAACAGCACGTTAATGGCCCTGTGATCCTGCCTACTTTGAGCCATCCTTAAAAATGATGCACTGGTCCTGGCTCCTTTTAGTCATCCTTAAAAATGATGCACTCAAACACTTCCTGACCCAGGGGGACAGAGCAGGAATCAGTCATCACTCAGGGAGTTACTTGAGCTCTGGTTTTTGATGGGGAGTTATGGGCTCTGCTCTCCATCCCTCTCACTCTCCTGCTGCTCTGCTGCCTTCAGCAGCTCTCACTGCTGGGCAGGACTCAGCCAGCACTGCAGCAGCAGGAGCTGCCCTGGCTCCCTGGATGGAGAGGGAGTTGGGAGGAATCCTGCAAGGCTCAGCCAGGGACGGTCTCTGTCACAGCAGAGCAGCTGAGGGAGGGACTCTGAGAGCCCAGTCTGAGCCACAGAAGCAGAAAATGAATTTCTGAAAGTGAGGGGCAGAGATGAGATTCTTCTCTTTTGGGTGCAGGAGTTCTGACCCCAGATCCTGAGCCCAAACTGCAGAACGGGGGGCAGGTGGCAGTGTCCCCCTGGTGCCACCATCCTGCCAGGACTGAGTGACAGTGTCACACCCTGCTGGAGTGCAGGAGCAGCTCAGCCCCTCAGGTCATTCCAGCCCCGTTCCCCCCCTCCCCAGCCCAGGAGGAGGAGACAATGCTGGGGTGACATTTCCAGAGCAGCTGGACAAGCACAGACCTGGGGATGAGCTGTGCCAGGTCCAGCCAGGTTTTCTGGGAAGGCTGCAGGGCTGGGAAAGAATGGCATTGCTGCTGCTCACTGATATGTCAGTCAGCCAGGGGTAATTAATGACTGCTGCTGTCAGGGCAGGAATAACCCCAGACAGAGCAGGGCCTGCCTGAAAGGATAACATTTCCCTCAGGCACAGATCCTGAGCCTGGCCAGGAATGGTCAGCACCCAGCCCTGCTGCAGAGGACAGGACTCAGCCAGCCCCAAAATCCAGGAACAGGGGAAGAAATCCAAAATTGGATCCAGCAGGGTCAGGGAGCCTCCAGCAGCCCAGAATCCCCTCTGGCAGTCGTTGGGAATTTCTCAGGACATTTGGAGCAGCAGAGGAGTTTGGGTGGCACGAGGTGAGCTGGGATGAAATGTTCTCCCTCGGAGGCTGGAGCAGAATCCCAGCAGCTCCGGAGGCAGAGAACATTTCAGGGAGCACAATCCCATGGCCCAGGTGCTCCAGTGAGCCCTGAATTCCCTCCTGAGCCCTGCAGGACCAGCCCTAAGAGCTCAGGAGCAGCTCAGGCTCAGAGGGGCTCGTGATGGGAGCAGCTTTTGGGCTGGCCTGTGTGTGCAGAGGGGTTCCCAGCATTGCTGCTGCCTGCAGCTGCCACCAGACATCAGCTGGGGGAGCAGGAAACATCTGCTGGGCACGTCACAGAGATGCTGCTGCTTCAAAGTCGGCTTCAAAGCCGTGTGTCGTTCCCCAGGACTCACAGGCACACGAGCACACCTCCCCACCCTTCAAATTCCTGCAGTGTAACTCAGCAAAGAAATACAGAATGAGGGTGACATGCAAATCCTATTAATTCATCCAAGTATGGAAATGCAATCCTTTTGATGTCAAAAAGTACAGCAGTGATATGTTAAAGAGCTCAGCACGCTGCTGTTAAATATGTAAAGTGCAGATTCCCCCGCAGCTCTATCGCTCCTGCATCGCCCTGCACTGCAGCTCCCCGCTCCAAAAAATGGGAATTACTCTAACAGCATTACAGGCCTGGGCCCAACAATGTGGGCAGATGTTGCTAAGAGGATTTGGGATCAGCGTGGATTTACACCCCGCTCCTCCCGGCTCGTGCTGGGGAAATGCAGGTGACAGATCCCAGAGCAGCAGGAAGGGAGCGGCTGGAGGAAGGGTGGGCAAGAAGTTACTGGATGCTCTGCAGCCAGAGGAACCAACTTTAGAGAAAAAAAAAAAAAAAAAGAGAGATTGAGAGAGAGAAAGGCAGTCCAGGACTTTTTCACCTTCAGTCTGAGTTTGAACCATTGTAGATTTTTTTCCCCAAAAATACTGACTGAGATAAGGGCACAGAGATGTTTTCAGAATATGGCAACTCCAGGGACAGATGGAAGAGTGCTGGTGGGATTTCAGAGAGTTCCCAAGGAGAGGGAGCCTTCTCCTCTCACCTGCTCTAGCCATGTCAGGATTTCAGTGGTGGTGCAGCTCCAGCTCTCCTAGAGAGACATTTAGTGTTGGTTTAAAGATTCTGAGCAATCCAAAAATCCATCCCATCCTTCAGCAGCTGCTCCAGAGCCTAATTAACTCTACTTGAAATGTGTGTATCCCATTCCTGAGCAAGATGAAACCATTCCAGAGAGTTCTGTGTGTGCAATCGGTCGTTGAAACCAAAATTCAGGGATTTTGCAGCTTGAGCCAAAGACACTGGATTGATAAGCGTGAAAAAAAAACAAATAAAAATTCCCCATAAACCAGGCCCTGCCTGAGTCAGCTGAGGGAGGAGAGTGATGGTGTTTGGTGTTTTTTCTCCCTCTCTTTCCCCTAACACTAATTAGGTTTGAAAGGCTGCAGCTTGAGTCCAGATACCACATGCTGAGAAGAAAGGAACCCAAACAGCTGACGCAGAGTTCAGACTAAACTAACTGCAAGCTCCCCAGGGACATCACAAGGTAAACCTGATAGTCCCTGTCATTTACAATCATTATCAGGCAGCAGAGGCGCTGTAATTTTGCTGGGGAGCCAATTAACAGATTCCCGAAGCTCAGGGATGAGGTCTTGGTCCTTTTTTCTGCTTTAGACAGGAAAATGGGGGAGGGAAGGCTTTGTTGGGAGGGGATGCTCCAGGGGAACGGCAGGGCTGGGCTCTGCAGGGACAGGAAAGAGCAGGAGGTGGCAGAGCCCTGCTCTGGTGCAGAGGTGTTCATCTCCAGCTCTGCACATCTGGGTGAAGTGTTCATCTCCATCCCAGCCCTGCACATCTGGGTGAGGTGTTCATCTCCAGCTCTGCACATCTGGGTGTGGTTCTCCATCCCTGCACATCTGGGTGAGGTGTTCACCTCCAGCTCTGCACATCTGGGTGAGGTTTCTCCAGCCCAGCATATCTGGATGAGGTTTTTCCATACCTGCACATCTGGATGAGGTGTTCGTCTCCATCCCTGAACATCTGGGTGAGGTGTTCATCTTCATCCCTGCACATCTGGATGACATGTTCACCTCCATTCCAGCACATCTGGATGATGTTTCTCCATCCCAGCACATCTGGATGAGGTGTTCATCTCCATCCCAGCACATCTGGGTGAGGTGTTCATCTTCATCCCTGCACATCTGGATGACATGTTCACCTCCATTCCAGCACATCTGGATGATGTTTCTCCATCCCAGCACATCTGGATGAGGTGTTCATCCCCAGCCCTGCACATCTGGATGAAGTTTCTCCATCCCAGCACATCTGGGTGAGGTTTCTCCATCCCAGCCCTGTCCACAGGACAGGAACTGTTGTTCCCTGGCAGCTGGAGCAGCAGGGACTGGGTCAGCACAGGGCCCTCAGGAGCCCAACACGAGCCAGAAACAAGGGAAGAGCCTCAGCCCAAAGCTGCAGATGGAAACCAGTCTGTGCTGGGGAGCTTTGGGCTCAGCTCTGGCCATTGATGTGTTGGACTCACCCCCTGGAACAGACTCCTGCTGCAGGACAGATTGCAAGCGGGGCTCAGTGAACTGTGCTGAGCACAGAGGAAGGCTCAGCCTCCCCTGGCAGCCCTGGGAAGCCAGCCCAGCCCTGGGAGCAGTTTTGGGTCTAAAAGCACCCACTGGAAATCTGCACACCCAGGATCCTCACCCTGAGATGCTGCAGGGTCTCTGTATTTCCACCTCCCCTCGTTTCCTGCTGTAATTCTGTCCCAGCAGGGCACACGGGGGGTCACATCCCTTTTTCTTCCTTGTTGTTCACCTGCTTTAAATAACCACACGTGCCTGGACCTCTGTGTTCTGATATTAAGCAGATTTTGTGCAGTGCCAGGACATTTTGCACTAAGAAAACTGCAAGAAGCATCAAAACCTGTTCACAGGTGACTCCTGTCCCTCCCAGCCTTTGTTCAGCTGCTGTGCCTGAGCCAGCAGTTCTGCTGCTGGGGAGGAGGGAACAGCCAGAGAAATCCTAAGAAAGGTAAAAGCATTAATGGGTCAAGGCCTCCTTTGCATAATTCTATTATCACCAGGAAGGTGCTGCAATAATCATGTTAGGCATGTGCTCTGGAGCATCAAAGTGACTTGTCTTACCTTACTTTTTGATGTTAGACAGGTTTAAATGCTTTGTACAGCTGAGGCACCTGCGACAGCTGATCAAGAGAGCCTGTGCTGTTCAAGCAAAGCAAAGGCCTGTTTTGCCTTTTTTTTAATGTCAACAATGCCACATTCTTCCAGCAAGGAATAATCTCTGTTGTCACAAGCTGTGAAAAGCAGAGGTGTGGGAGAGAGGCTGTGTGGGGGTGCCTGGAGCTGCTCTGGGGATCTGCAGCATCCTGGGCATGGCTGGGACAGGAATTTTTGGGCAGAAAGCAGCAGAGCTCTGGGCCGAGCTCACCTGTGCCAGGGGATGGGATCAGAGCTGCTGATGTCCCCACGGCTGCTAAAGCTTCCATGCAGAACTTGGGGGTCCATTTGGTTTGTGGGTTTTGGTTTGTTTTTTTTTTCCATTCGGTGGCACAACAGGATTTTTGTTTCCAGCCAGAAGGAGGAGCCAGATCAGTCTGGAATTTGGCTCTCTGGTTTCCTGCTAAAACAAAACAAAACAACAATGAGATTCATTCTTCACCCTTTGGGGGCAGGAGAAAGGAACATTGGGTTTTTGTCAAAGGGAAATGGATTTTAAAGTCTCTTTTTTACAGATTTCAGGGTTGGGGCCAAAGCTTTAGTCCTGTTTTCCTTTCACTTTCCCCCTTGGAAAGCTTTAAAGAGGAGGAGGCTGCTCTAATGGATGTTGTGACTCTGTAGGACATAATCTGAGTAGGATGAGCTCCTTTATCCCTCTGAGTCCTGGGGATCACCATCTCTGAACTGGTCCCAGTGCCTTCCCTCCTGTGGGAGAGCTCTGGGCAGACTTTGTTCCAGCTCTGGTGTCCTCCCTTCTCCAGGCAAGCACCAAAAAGTACTAAATGCCAGCCTGGAGCATCAATCATAATTCCTGAGCTGCCAGCAGTCATGTAACTGCTTAAAGACCTCAGCAGCCCTCTGGCACTTAAAGAAAAAAAAAAAATCATCTAATTAATCACAGGTGAAACAGCTTGGACCTGCTCCAAAAGCCCCTGAATTTACTGCCAAGCTTTGATGCTAATTTTCCTTCTAAGTAACCCCCTAAAGAAATTTACGATTAGGTAATTAAAGTGATGAATAAAGAGATACTTAGAAGAAAAGAGAAGAAAGAGGGGGGGAAAAAACCTTGAGTCAAAAGCCTTAAATCTCCTCCCCTCCTCAAAGAGAAATGTTAGTCATTCCTGCACGTGCTTTGTCTCTGGAAATTGGGTTGGATTCCCACAGGAGGCTTGAGAAATATTCCTTAAATTAATGTTTGCATAACCAAATAAAACAGAAGAGAAGGAACTCCTGAGCAGGTTGTGGTGCTGAGGTGGAAAAGGGACTTGTGGCTTCTCTGAGAATCCCACCTGAACAACTTCTGCCTTTCCCCCTGAGCTTCTGGGACCAGTTTTAAAGGTGATTAGAGACCTAGGAATGCCATCTGATTGAAAAGTGCAGTGATATCTAACAAAGAGCTCTGGATTTGTGAAGGTTTAAAGTCTGACCAGTCACAGGTGCTGTGTGAGGCTCTCCTGTCCCTCCCTTCCCTCCTCTCATGTTTTTCCAGAGCAGACTCTGATCCCTGGGCTCTCTTCAGGGAAATGCCCCAAGCTCAGCACGAGGGCTGGGAGCTCCAGCACGGAGACAGAGGCTGCACAGGTTTGGCTGTTCCCACTAAAAACACAGAGGTGGCCCCAAAACAAAGGAAAAATCAGGATCCAGTGTCCATCCTCACACCCCTGACCCATCCCTGCCCACGGAGCCTCCCTGAGCCCAGGAACAGCTGCTGGGTGATTCCTGGGGGGAGCAGAGAGGATAAAAAATGAGAACATGGCAGATTAGATCTGAGGTGACAGAGATGAGGAATAAAAGCCATTAGAGCCCATTTGCAAGGTGCCCTCATTGAGTCAAGCCTCAAGGTGTTTGTGCAGATTATGAATAGCCTGACAGCAGTTTTTGTGCAGAATCTGATAGAGGGATAGCACTGGTGTACACAGTGTGCAGGGAGAGTGGAGGCCTCCATTTGTTCCCTGGGAGAGATGTGAAATGCAGCAGAACAGCAGGACAAACCTCCCAGGCTCCTGCTGTGCCTTCTCCAGGCTCTGGAACCTCCCAGAACCTCTGCAAAGCAGCCTGGGCTCTGCCAGTGCCTGTCCAGCAGAACCTGGGCTCTCTGGGGAGTTCTGGGTGCTGAAAATCTCCCAGGGATCCCATTTATTCTGCAATCCTGAGCAGCTCTGTCCTGTCTCACCCCCTGAGTTATCTCAGCTGTGAGATGGAAGCCTGAGCACAGCAGTGCTGTGGGAAAGGAAGGTCCAGACATTCCCAAAGTTACACTGGAGAGCTGCGAGCTTGTAAAAGAGAAAGGCCAGGTGGGGAGAGTTTGAACTAACAGGGCTGAGCTGGGATGTGAGAAATTGCAGCTTTGGGTGTGATGTGAGCAGGGCAGGGAGCTGCAGAGCCCCAGGGATGGGATGGGATGGGATGGGATGGGATGGGATGGGATGGGATGGGATGGGATGGGATGGGATGGGATGGGATGGGATGGGAGGGGCTGGAGCTCCCCAGGAATCCTTGGATTGGATGGATGGATGGATGGATGGATGGATGGATGGATGGATGGATGGATGGATAAAGGATGGATGGATGGATGGGGAGAATTCATGTTTCTCATAATTTCACTAAAGGTGAAAACCCTTTTACCATAACTACTTGCTTTTATTTTCAGATGAAAATATAACTTCCTCTTCAGGGAAGAAAAAAGCAAAAACAAAACCAAAAACACTTTCCTTCTAAGAATATCTAAAAAGTGACTGTTTCAAACTTTTTTCATGCAGTTTTTCAGTGAGTTTTTTATTTGACCCTATTCTCCAAACTGTCATTTCTTAACCCGCTTAAATTGATATTTCTGCTGATTTTTTTATACTTAAATGATATTTCAGCCCTGCAAGACAAACCCCAAGCCCAGTGCTGAGCTCTCCAGCCTGGAAGCTGGAACAATGGGGAGTTATTGCCATTCCTTCACAGCCAGAATTTCCTGTGGTGACCCCTCCTGCAGTGCCTGGGTGGTGGCAGCTCTGCCCCAGCCCTGCTCCTGCTCTTCCCATGCTGCCCCTGGCAATTCCAGTGGCTGAATTCCTTCCTCCAGTAAAACCTTAACAAGTGGAGCTGAATCTTCAAACAAATCCGCCTCTCCCCCAGTAAATATCAAAAGGGAAATGCAGCTGAAGGTAAACCCGAGGATGGTGAAGTGGTGCTGTTTACATGGCTCCACTTCCCCCCAGTTAAACCACTAATGGCACTTGGAGGGCTCGTAATGAGCAGCCACATCTGACAGAACAAAGCCATCCCTGGGAGCCAAGCAGGGCAGGAAAGCACCACCAGGGCCCAGCTCAAGGCTCAGCTTGTCCTGGTAGAGCAGAGCTTGGATGGAGCTTTTGCTCACAAAAATTCCTGTATCCCAGTGATTTGTGTCTCTCCTGTGCCTGGCTGTCCTCAGGCCTGCCCAGCAGGTTCTCTCCGGGGAATTCACCCAAAACTGGCAGGATTCACTCAAACCCCACAAATTCAGGGCTGCTCACAGATTCCAGCTTGTCTGCACTTTGCTTTCTGCAGAACTGCTCAGAGGTGCAGAGCCCAGGAAAGGAGGGAATGTTTAACTCTGAGCATTCAGGCTGGAGCCGCCATCACACCTGATTTTTATTTTGGGTTTTTTTTCCCAGCTCTTTTGCCCAGCCCTTCCCTGAGCCTCTCCCCAGCACAGGCAGGAGCAGCCCATTATTGTGAGGGATGCATGTCCCTGCCTGCTGATCTAGGCCAGGGCTGGGGCTGCTCCAAAGAGCCAGTGCCCAGAAGCACAATTAGACACCAGCCAAGACGCTCAGCAGTGATTTAAAACGGGTTTTGATTTTAAAGGTACGTCTCGAAAGCACCTGGTTCTGTGAAAACGTAAAAGCTGCTCAGCTCTCAGTGTCTGCAAATCAGCAGCTCTCAAATGAGGGACATAAAAGTGGCAGCATCCCACGGGGGGAGTCTGCTCTGGAAATGTTGTCAGTGCTGCTGGAGCCGAGTTCTCCGAGCCTCACAGCCACCCCTCTGAGCCCTGCACAGCAGCTCTTAACTCTTCCACTGCCCCACACGCAGCAAGGATGGAAATAGTAAGCATAGTTTGGCTCGGTAATTTGGTTTTTTAAACCATCTCTCCAAGGTTTACAAGGACTACTGGTTGTTATGGGGAAAAGGAGATTTATTTAGCTGGGATAAAACCTGAGCAGAGCCACAGCTGCTCGGAGCCTTTCAGCATTTCCCCCTTTTCTTTGTTTTTTTGGGTGTTTTTTAAACGCAATTCAACAAGTTAAGCCTGAGCAAATGTGTCTGACCCCGGGGCTGCAGCGACATCTGTGACTGTCCTGTGTCATTTGCGAGTGGAAGGGCTCTGATCTCCCGACATTTCCAGGGCAGCCGCGCTCCGAGAGGCTCCGGCGGCCCTGGATGGGAGCGTGGAACAGAAACGTGTTTGTCACCGTGCACAGCCCGGGGTTCGGGGTTCTGGGGTTTGGGGGTTTGGGGGTTCTGGGGATTCTGAGGGTTCTGAGGTTCGGGGGTTCTGGGCGTTGGGGGTTCTGGGGTTTGGGGTTCTGAGGTTTGGGGATTTGGGGGTTCTGGGGGTTCTGAGGGTTCTGGGTTTCTGGGGGTTCTGAGGGTTCTGGGGTTTGGGGGTTCTGGGGTTCGGGGTTCTCGGGGTTCTGGGGTTCTGAGGGTCCTGGGGTTCTGGGGTTCGGGGGTTCTGGGGGTTCTGAGGGTTCTGGGGTTCTGAGGGTCCTGGGGTTCTGGGGTTCGGGGGTTCTGGGGGTTCTGAGGGTTCTGGGGTTCTGAGGGTTCTGGGGATTTCGGGGGTTCTGGGGTTCTGGGGATTGTGGGGGTTCTGGGGTTTGGGGGTTCGGGGGTTCTGAGGGTTCTGGGATTGTGGGGGTTCTGGGGTTCTGGATCCACTCCCTGCTCCCCACCCCAACACGGCCAGGAGAGTGCTGCTGCTGCTGCTGCCCCAGAAAGCTCAGAGCTCGGCTCGCTGCTAATTACCCGGCTAAATTAGAGCAGAACCGAGGCCGCTGCTGGGAGTGACTGCAGGAGCCCCAGCGCTCCCGACGTGACCCAAAAGCAGGAGGATGCTGCGGGGGATGAGGGAGGAGAGAATGCTCTGGCTCCCCTCGCTGCAGCCGCGGCTGCCGAAGGTGTGGGAGGGTCCTGGGGACAGCCAGACTGATTTGGGGACAGCCGGGCTGGTTTAGGGACAGCTGGGCCGGTTTGGGGACAGCCAGACTGGTCTGGGGACAGCCAGACTGATTTGGGGTCAGCTGGGCTGGTTTGGGGTCAGCCGGGCTGGTCTGGGGACAGCCAGGATGGTTTGGGGACAGCCGTGCTGGTTTGGGGACAGCCAGACAAGTTTGGAGACAGCCAGAGTGATTTGGGGTCAGCCGGGCTGGTTTGGGGACAGCCAGGATAGTTTGGAGACAGCCAGGATGGTTTGGGGTCAGCCGGGCTGATTTGGGGACAGTCTGGTGGTGGCAGTGCCGTGTGGGAATCTCACAGGCTCAGCTGGTGGCAGCTCTGCTCTTCCTCTTCTGCAACGCAAAATAAAAATCCCTGTGCTCGTGTTGCTAAAGGTGCTTCCCATGAGTGCGAGCCTGTAAACGCTGCTTTCCTAACAAATACACGTACACATACAAATACAAATACACATACAAATACAAATACAAATACAAATACAAATACAAATACAAATACAAATACCAGCTGAAAGCCTTTTGTCTGTTTGTTTTTAAACACTCTCGAAGCTGCCGCTCCGCTGTGCAGCTGAGCAGGAGCTGAACCAAGCCCAGCCCGGGTAGAACCGGGACAGGGCAGCGTGGGCAGCTGTCCAGGGGCAGCTTCTGGCCTGGGTTACCCCTGAGCCGGGCCCTGCACAGCAATTCCTGCCTCTGGATCTCCCTGGGAGCTGTTCCGTTTGCAACTCGCATTTCCAGGCCAGGCTGGAGCATCCTGGGCTTGGAACGTGTCCCTGCTCATGGGGTGGGGCTGGATGGGATTTAAGGTCCCTTCCAACCCGAACCCTTTTGGCATTTGAGGTGTCTGGGCGCTCCTGTCTGGCACAGAGAGATGGATGCTCAGCAAGCTTCATCCTCCTCCTCCTCCTCCTCCCGCTCGTCCCAGCGCGGCTCACTGGGGCCCACTGCTGCCCGTCCTTGTGTCGCCGGCTCTGTGGAGCCCTGGCAGCTTCCCGGGGCTTCGCAGGGAGCTGATTTACGGCTCCCAGCTCCTCTCCGTTTGTAATAAAGTTTTCAGCAGCTCTGTCGCGCCCGTCGCCGCCCCCGCACACGCACAGCCCGCGCTCGCTTTGTTCTCCTCGCGCTGAATGTCAACTCGTAAACCTTTCATCAACTCAACCAGGTGGAAAAAACCCATTACTGAAAGAAGTGTTCATTCAGGTTGGGAGGGGAAGGCGGAGGAGAAAGTTCCCCGGTGGGAGGGAGCAGAAGGGGAGGGGGCGCGGAGGGAACGCGCTCCCCGGTGGAGCGGCTGGAAGGTGAAATCGGGTTTTCCCCCGTGTTTGCGGACGGTTCTTTACGCGCAGTGTGTAAAGTTCTGCACAAAAACGTGTTTAAATAAGTTTTTAAGGCGTGCAGGCCGGAGGTGAAGCTGTGCAGAAGGGCAACAGGGCCCTAGGGGATGGAGAAAGGACGAGAAACAACAAAGGAGCACAGGCAGTGACATCTGTCACTAGTATTTTATAAGTTAAAAATTCAGCATAATCTCCTGCCACCCTGTCCGCTGTACTGAGTTCCAACAGCAACAGAATTGTCATGATTTCTACATGAATTAATTCAGATCTCTCTTTGCATGATATGGCGTAAGAAAGGGGCCATCTGGTTTGTGTTCAGGGTGTCAGAACCACTCATACCAGCACACTCACAGAGTGCAAGATGGGAGCTGACTGCACACATTAACGCTCCCCACCCTCTGCCTGCCCGGGCCCGAGCTGCTGGCCCGTTAGGGGCTGGAACTGCCACTGCCAGGGCCACTGCCAGGGCCAGGGCCAGGGCCAGGGCCAGGGCCACTGCCAGGGCCACTGCCAGGGCCACTGCCAGGGCCAGGGCCACTGCCACGGCCAGGGCCACTGCCAGGGCCAGGGCCAAGGCCAGGGCCAGGGCCACTGCCACTGCCAGGGCCAGGGCCACGGCCACTGCCAGGGCCACTGCCAGGGCCAGGGCCAGGGCCACTGCCACTGCCAGGGCCACTGCCACGGCCAGGGCCAGGGCCAGGGCCACTGCCACTGCCAGGGCCACTGCCAGGGTCAGGGCCAAGGCCAGGGCCAGGGCCACTGCCACTGCCAGGGCCAGGGCCAGGGCCAGGGCCAGGGTCAGGGCCAGCGTCACTGCCACTGCCAGGGCCAGGGCCAGGGCCACTGCCACGGCCAGGGCCAGGGCCAGGGCCACTGCCACTGCCAGGGCCACTGCCAGGGTCAGGGCCAAGGCCAGGGCCAGGGCCACTGCCACTGCCACTGCCAGGGCCACTGCCACTGCCAGGGCCAGGGCCAGGGTCAGGGCCAGCGTCACTGCCACTGCCAGGGCCAGGGCCAGGGCCAGGGCCACTGCCAGGGCCACTGCCACTGCCAGGGCCAGGGCCAGGGTCAGGGCCAGCGTCACTGCCACTGCCAGGGCCAGGGCCAGGGCCAGGGCCACTGCCAGGGCCACTGCCACTGCCAGGGCCAGGGCCAGGGCCAGCGTCACTGCCACTGCCACGGCCAGGGCCAGGGCCAGGGCCACTGCCACTGCCAGGGCCACTGCCAGGGTCAGGGCCAAGGCCAGGGCCAGGGCCACTGCCACTGCCACTGCCAGGGCCAGGGCCACTGCCAGGGCCAGGGCCAGGGTCAGGGCCAGCGTCACTGCCACTGCCAGGGCCAGGGCCAGGGCCACTGCCACTGCCACGGCCAGGGCCAGGGCCAGGGCCACTGCCAGGGCCGCTGCCACTGCCAGGGCCAGGGCCAATCATGGCCCCAAACAGAGCCTGGGCACCTCCAGCCACAGCTGTGCCCGGGGGCTGCTCCCCTGCACTGCCAGGGGGCTCAGGGACATCAGGGTGACCGCAGCAGGAGTGACCAAGTGTCCAGGCAGGGACTGTCCAGCCCCAGCACACCCAGAGCTGGTTTGTCACACCTGGGACTGCTCCCCTGCACACCAGGGTTTGGTTTGTCACACCTGGGGGGCTCAGGGACATCAGGGTGAGCACAGCAGGGGTGGCCAAGTGTCCAGGCAGGGATGGTCCAACCCCAGCTGTGCCCTGGAGCTGCTCCCCAGCACACCCAGAGCTGGTTTGTCACACCTGGGGGACATCAGGACAGGGCTGTGACCATGGCAGGGGTGCCAAATATCCAGGCAGAAATGGTCCAGCCCTACCTGTGCCCAGGGCCTGCTCCCCTGCACACCTGGGGTTGGTTTGTCACACCTGGGGCTGGTTTGTTACACCTGGGGCTGGTTTGTTACACCTGGGGCTGGTTTATCACACTTGGGGGACTCAGGGATATCAGGACTGGGCTGTGACCACAGCAGGGGTGGCTGAGTGTCCAGCCAGGGACTGTCCAACCCCAGCTATGCCCTGGAGCTGCTCCCCAGCACACCTGGGGCTGGTTTGTCACACCTGGGGTTGGTTTGTCACACCTGAGAGTCATCAGGACTGGGCTGTGACCATGGCAGGAGTGGCCGAGTGTCTGGTTTAAATTCTGCCTCTCAGATGAGGAGCCCATGATGATGAAAGCTTTAATTGGAGCGTCTGGAGGTGATGATATCATACAGGTTTACACAGCTTGTTTTTCCTGGATGCATTATTTTTTACCTGGAAGCATTAATTTTTGTCTGGATATATTAATTTTTACCTGTATTAATTTCTACCTGGACACATGAATTTTTACCTGGATGTATTAATCCTCAAAACACCCTAAACCACAGCAGTGCTTGCAATTCCCAAGTAATTGCTGGGAAAGAAAAAAGGATCAGGGAAACAACCTCTTCTGAGGCTGTAAACCAGTGCACCAGATTTTGATTGATTAATTAATTAGTACAGCAATTTTTGTTTTGCTTGTGTTAGATCCTGGTGACAAACTGGTTCACTGTGATTTCTCCAGCAGTTACTTGATATTGCAAAATCCAAGTGGAATTGCTTTGCTGAGACACCAAAGCCCCAAATTCTGTTCCCTTTGCTGGATGAAAGGGGCTCAGGAGAGTGGGAAAGAAGCCTCAGAGCAGAAAATCCTCATCTAGAACAGATTAGCTCTGTTTATATTGCAAAAGCTCTGGCTCAAGTGAAGGCTTTTTGCTTAGAAATATTGTTTTAGCATGAATTTATCTTCAAATGAACTTTGTGGTAAATAGAATTCAAACACCAGCTTAAATTTAAGGTCTTATTTAAGTGCTTTCCTACTTGGCTTGCCAGCTGAGGACCTGGCCTGAGCTTTGAACATCTTTGGGGAGAAGCAGCAGATTAATGAGATTAGAACATTTGCAATCACTTTTGTACTTGCCTGATCTGTGTAATCCCTCGTCTCCAGGGGCTGTGGAGCTGCTGGCTGGGTGCTGATGGAAACAGGGCTGGCTGAGCATCCTGTCAGCCCTGGGAGCAATTCCATGGCCCCTGGGGAGTGCCCTCATCTCTGGGAGATCCAGAATTCGTGATTCCCTCCCCACCCCATGGGCCTCACCTCCTGCCTGCTGGGATTTCCCAGCCAGAAAATGAAATTCAGGGTCAGGGAAAGGGGGGAGCTGGGCATGGAAACCCCAGGGAGGTCTGGACTGGTCCCTGCTGGCCATTCCCACTGGGACATCCCCTCCCACCCCCTGGCTTTGTGAGCAAATGTTGTATTTGGGCTATGGGAGGGGTGAAAAGGATATAGCAACAAAGTTCTTTCGTGCAAAAAGTTTTTTATTTAAAGAAATGCTACACTTTTATAGAGTGGATTGTGGTAGCAAGCACAGACATGATCTGAGTGGTGTGAGGGAGGTGACACCCCTGGTAAACATGCTTTTATGAAAATATCACATTTTTTATGCACCCTGCAGGTGCATGATGATTGTTATCTTATGTTTTCCTCGAGCAGCCTGAGAAATCCAAGCTGCTTTCCTGGTTCCCAGCAGTATCCAAGGACAAAAGGCAAATCTTTGCAAAAAGCCAAATCTGTGACACTGAGCTTTTCCATTTTCTGTCTGTAATTCAGGGTAAGCCGTCCCTGCAGTCCCAACCCCTCAAAAATACCAAAATCCCTCGGATTTTTTCAGCCCACAGATCTTCCTGAAGGCAGATTTCCCTGGGAGCTCATTGCATCCTCACCCCTGGCAGCTCAGATTTGGAAAAGCCACATGGACAGAAGTTGGAAAAAAGTTTGGGGTGTTCTAAACTGCTGGATACTCCTGGCTGGTGTCAGGGAGGGGAAAAGCACCAGGAAAGACCCACAAACCCATTTATTCCAGTCACAGACACAGCCTGGAGTGTATTTAATGCAGGATTGCCAGAAATGCAGCCAGAGTCATGCAGAACTTGCACCCTGCAGCAGTTCAGCTCATGTGCAGGGCAGGAAATGCAAACCCCACTCACTGCTCCATTTCCTGCCCAGAAAGAGTAATTATAATTAAAAATAAATCACCGCTGCTTTCAGCTTGATGAAATTACCACTTCTACTAAGAGCAGCTCGAGCTGACTGTAAATCATTTTCTGCAGGGTGTCACTTTGGGGTTTGGTGGGTTAAAGGATGTAGAAGGAAAGGGCAGAGCAGGAATCACACCGGGGTGAGAGCAGCACGTTCCGTGCTCTGGGGTGCCTGGAGCCTGGGAGAAATGAAATTAGCACTTCTGAAAAAGAATTGATTCCTGCAAAGATGCTCCCAACTACTCAGTTCATCCACCCTAACGGGATGTGGGAGGCAGTTTTGACTTGCTGGCCAGAGGAGGGGCTCCCAAAGGATGAACTCAGCTGGCAGCCATCGCTTTTTTGTGTTTCTTTTAATGTGTCAAAACTCGGCTGCTCTCCAGAATTATTGGAAGTTCAGAACTGAGACTTTCCCCTTGTTCAGGAGCGTTTAGTGCAGTTGCATTCTGCACTGCTGAGGGGAATGGAAGCTGGGCTTTACGAGGCTGCAGGAGCCTGGTGAGCACAGGGCCCAGCCTGGAAATGCATTTAAGACACGACTTGGAGCACATAAATCCTCAGAAGCCAAGGGGACATAAATCCATGCATTTGCCTAAGTGCTTTGCTGGATCCCTGCCGAAGGAAGCACTTACCAGGAGCTGCAGCCACAGTCAGAGCCCTGTTAATGAGCAAAGCCCTGGAGCAGAGCACAGGGAGATGTGGGACCCATCCCCATCCCATGGGCATCACCCTGCTGGTGCCTCTGCTGTCCCTGCCCTCTCAAACGGGGACTCACAGATTTTCAGGGTGCATTTTACACCCTGTGTTGCATTTAGGCAGAAAGGATGATGTCACAAAGTTCTTTGTGTAATGGAGGAGTAGAAGAGAGCTTTATTTTAAGGAGCACTGCAGTTATATGGAGTGGTTTGTGTAAAACAAAATACAGAAGGTTTTGGTCTAAGGTAGGTCTAAGGAGGCAACACTTTTTTGAAAACATGCTTTTTGCAAAACATCCCGTCTCCCAGGTCCCCAGCAGGTGTTTGATCGTTGTTATAATTTCTTGTCCTTGAGCAGCCTGAGAAACCCAAGGCTTCAAGGCTCCTTTTTCCCTGGTTCCCAGCAGCATCCCACAGCAGGACTGCAGCAGGGGAAGCCTGGGGTGGTGCCAGCCACAGCTCAGATCCAGAGGGCAGAGGCCAGAGCATCCTTCCGTCTAGAAAAGGTCTGTTCCAGATCTTCTTCAGTGAATTGTGCCTTTCACCTTCCACTTCCTTCTTTTAAAACCTTTTGGCAGCAGAGGAGGCTGATCAGGAAAGAGAAACATGAGTGACTAAGATCAGTCAATATTGTCAGAGCTCTGCATGCTCCATTAGTGCTGGCAGGCAGCAGAAATGCAGATTTCACTGTGCAGGAGCTCATAAATCACACTGGGAGCAGCAGCTGGGGTGGGGATGCTGGGGAGGGAGGAGAGGGGTGGTCAAAACCCAAACCAGAGCCAGAGCAGCTCCTGTGCCATGAGGATGCACAAGGAAAATATAAACAGAGGAGTGAGGCAGTGGGGCAGGCCTGAACCCTGGGAGCCTCCAGCTCTCACACTATTCAATATACAGTATTTCACCTAAACCAGGAATCAGGAGCAGCCCCTGGAGATGGTGGAACCCACGAGAAGTGAGGCAGAACATGAATTTGCTGAGTGTCACCATGAGCTGTTCAGCACATTTGGGTGTATTCAATAAATCCCTGTCAGAATCCTTGCACAGAGGAAGGAAAGGGCTGTGACAAATCGCTTTTGTCTGTTGTTCTGCACAGACATTTCTTTCAATCAAGTAAGAAGTGCTCGCAAATCGTAAGGAAACTTCCCCCAGATCTCTGGGTGTGAGCCAGAGCTGGCCACTGGCACTGGGCTGGTAGCCCAGGGGTCCCCAGCTGGAGCAGCACCCAGAGCTGACCCTGCAGGGTGACACAGACACCCTGAATCCCTGTTAACTCAGGGAGGAAAACGCTTGCAAGGTTTGATTGATGGAGATCAGCACGTCAGGGTCTGGTGTGGGCTCGGCAGTGCTGGGTAAGGGCTGCACCCCATAATTCAGAGGTTTTCTCCAATCTGAGCAACTCTGTGATTCTGTGTGCTGTGAGCAAACTTTGGGGCTGTTTTCTAGAAGCAGACCACAAAACTTTTGCAGAATTCCCAGGCAGTTTGTAGGCGAAAGGACCTTCAGTCCTCCCCATTCTCACAACATCCTCCGCTGAGGTTCACACAGAGCTGTGCTAACATGAGTCTGGAATATCTCAGCACATAATTATTTATCCTTCAATAAAACAAAGAAAACCATGTCTAAATCTGACTAATATCCCCTCCTCAGCCTGCCAAGTGGGGCCTTGTGTTTTCAGCACTGCAAAGCAAGCCTGACTCGCTGCATATTTTGTGTTACCATGGTTTATGTCCAAATGCAAGGATTTAATTTTGTCCGTCATCGAGCCGTGGTTTCCATATGACACCAGAGCATTCCTCCCCTCTGCCTGCTGTTCTGACAGACGACAGAATCGAATTAAACATTCCAACCACCCTGCTGCAAAGGCAGGAGCTTCTGTTCCTTTGGCTTTGGAGATCAAGGGGCAGATCTTTACCAGGTAGAAATGGAACTTTTGCAGCCTTTACCCCGGCCTGGGATGTCTCCATTCCCCAGGACAAGGCAGCTAAAGCAGGACTGACAGATGAGACAGCCTCTCCTCTCTGCTGTGCTGCTCTGAGTGATGATTATTGTGTTTCCTCGCTGACCAGCCCCACCTCTCCCTCTGGAGCCAGCCAAGAGAAACCCCTGCACATATTTCTGCACTAACTGCAGCCTCCCTCCCTCCCAGCCAACTGCAATTTCATGGTATCAACATTTTAAAAAAAGCCAATCCCCAGGCTCTGCCTTGCTGAGACCTCGAGTAGAAAAATGACCAGTTCCTTCTGCAAACACCGGCTGGGCTTTCAAAGCAGCCCGAGGGGATTACACACACATCTCACTTTGAAATTTAAGCTCTGGATCTTGAAAAGAATAAGGTTTATTCGGCAGCTTCACACCCTGGAGGGACAGCTCATTGCCTGGGATTGCTGTGATGTCATCCTGGCAGGGAACCTTTCCAGATGAAGGCAGGGCTGGTCCCAGTTCTGCACAGAGCAGCACTGGGGCGACCCTGCCCTGGGGATTTGGGGATTTGGGGTGCTCTGGGTGCCAGCATTCCCCGAGTGTCCATCCTGCTCATCCCAGGAATGGAGTTATTGATTCCCAAACGCTGACAAACCCCAGAGGGTGGGAAGGGGGATCCAGGATCCCCTGGAAGGACAAGGAGTGCAGGAGGATGCTGGTACTGATCCAGCTGTGCCTGCAAGTCACTCCTGGAGCTCAGAGAATCACTGAACCACTGAAACATGGAATCACAGAATCACTGAATCACTGAATCACTGAATCACTGAATCATGGAATCACAGAATCACATAATCACAGAATCACTGAATCACAGAATTATTATAGAATTACAGAATCACTGAATCACAGAATCACAGAATCATGGAATCACAGGATTATTACAGAATCACAGAATCACGGAGTCACTGAATCACAAAATCAGAGTCACAGAATTATTATGGAATCACTGAATCACAGAATTATTATAGAATTACAGAATCACAGAATCACGAATTACAGAATCACAGGATCATGTAATCACAGAATCACAAAATCACAGAATCACAGAATTATTATAGAATTACAGAATCACAGAATCACAGAATCACAGAATCACAAATTACAGAATCACAGGATCATGTAATCACCGAATCACAAAATCACAGAATCACAAAATCACAGAATCACAGAATTATTATAGAATTACAGAATCACAGAATCACTGAATCACTGAATCACTGAATCACTGAATCACAGGATCACAGAATCATGTAATCACTGAATCACAGAATCACTGAATCACCCATTGCTCTGGGTTTTACCCTGGAATTGCAGTGCTGGGCTCTGCCCTGCATTTGCAGACTCCAGAGCTGCTCTCAGGGTCTGGTGGTGAGCTGGGTGATGCTGCTGCTGCCAGTAGCCCAGGAGAGGGGACCTGGGACCTGCTGGGACTGGGGAAGGAAACAAATTTGTATTAATTAGGAACAAATGTTCATTGCTGGCTAATGGGCTCCACAGCAGATGTTTGTCCCAATAGCCAAGAGATGGGTCATCTCCAACAAAAGTGATAAATAACAGGAGCAGGGTTTCTGGTTGTTCCATGATTTCTCAGGTCAAAGCCATGGCTTGTTCAGGGCTGGAAATACCATTAATTAATGCTGACATGCTGAGATGCCTTATCCACACAATGCCCTTTGCTAAATTGACCATTAACCACAGTCTCCAGGTGAGGTAAATCCTCCCTGTTCACTCTGAGCGTGGAGCATTAATAGGGAATCACCAATTTGGGATTCACCTGCTTGTTCCTGCAGTGAATGTCACCTGCAGGTCTCCCCTGGTGCCCCCAAACGTCCTGCCCATGCTGGGGGGCAGGACCAGCAGCTACACAGAGACATGGATGTGCATTCCTGGTGATTCTCAGTTTAGGAATGGGTCAGGACAAAGCAGCTCCCCAGGAATCTTGTCCTTGGTCTGCACTCAGATTGACTGACAAACAGTGTGAGTAAACATCTCTAAAGAGGCAGAAATGAAAAATGGGGGTGTGTTTTTCACCTGGGAGGGGCCCACGTGTGTGTGTGGATACTTAGGGAAGTGTTTTGTGCTGAAGATGTGTGTGCTGGGACAAAAAGGCTGTATTTGAAATTAATTTGTGTAAATACACATGTGCATGGGAAGCCCCCCTGCAGACACCCATACATATGTGCATTTCTAATCATATTTGTGTACACAAACACTCACAAATTATGGACAGGAAATTAAGCATATGCCCAGTGAGGATCCCTCCAAGGAACATCAAACCTGTTTGTGTCAACACAGAGCCCTGGAGACCTGATCCCCCTGGAACAGAGATCCTGTACCTGCAGGGGCAGCCCCTGTCTGAGCACCATCCCAGCCTCTGCCAGGTCCCCTCCTCTGCAGTCCCTGCCCCTCCCAGGCACAGCTCCCCAGCCACCATCCCCTGATCTTTGCCCTCTTTTCCTTCAAATTAAATTTCAACTTTTTTCAAATCTCTGCTGAGTGACAAGCCAGTGCCAGAACTGTCTTTTATTACACAAAAGCATAAATAATGCCATCCATCAGAGCTGTCACTCAGCAAGATGGATTGCTACTTGTCCAGACACTGGAATGACACAGAAGTGAAAGTTAGGAACTGTCTCTTTTCTTTGCTTGCTTTCTTTTTCTTCTTCTCTCTCCCCTTTTTTTTTTATTTGCCGGACTGCTTGATTCTGATTAATGGTGCTGTCAGGGAGGGATTCCGCCTGCCCGGATAATGAGTCAGGAATGTATTCCCTGTCACAAACACAGCAGATGTCAGGGGCAGAAGGGCCCGGGAATGCCAGAAACAATATACAGTTTCTTCCTAGTCCCCTGACAGGCCAATATGCTGCACAAGGTCTAATTTATGTAGACAAAATGCAGGCAAGGGGCTGTGGCAGCAGAGAGGGAAGTCTGGAGCACAATGCAGGAGGGAGGTGATGAGGGTGAGCACTGGCACTCAATAGCACTGCATCAAACAGCCTCAACAGCGAGGGCCCAGCACCACTTGGACTCCATTAAAGTGCACTTTACATCATTATGGAGAGAAATCAAACAGGGCACGGGGCTCCTGCTCTCTTAATGGCTCCGTTGGGTTATTCACTGCTCAGCACTGCAGCTGTCACTGCAGGGCAGGGACACAGGGCTGGTGGCACTGCTGGGCTGGTGGCACTGCTGGGCTGGTGGCACTGCTGGGCTGGTGGCACAGGGCTATGTAGGTCCTGGTGGCACAGGGCACTCCTGGGCTGGTGGCACTCCTGGGCTGGTGGCACTGCTGGGCTGGTGGCACAGGGCACTGCTGGATTTAGTGGCATAGGGCACTGCTGGATTTAGTGACAATCAAGCCAAAAGTGAGAAAATGGAAGTGAACCTAGCTACTGACAAGGTCTTTAAAAGCCTAACTATCCAATTAAAAGCTAACATCTATGTTATTTACACTTCTGGTCCAATAACCAAACAGCTGTGACCCACAGTGCAGCACTGACTGTCCAACCAAAAACTGCTGCCTGAAAGCATGAAGAAGAAGGAACAAAAAGGAGAAAGAGACAACCTCAATTTTGTCCCATATTCTAAAAATCCCAAATTCAAATTTCTATATTCTAAATCTCCAAATCAAAAACCCTTCATCATGTGAAGTCACACACTTCTATTTAACCACACACTGGTGATTTTACCTCCAACACTCAAATCTGGAAGCCTTCTCCAAGGCCTCAGGTCAAAAGCAGCATTCTCCTGGGGGTCAGTGTCAGAAAGCACAGAAAGTTCAGAACTCCCAGGTTTCAGGGTTCCAACCACCTGCTCTCTCCTGTCTGGCACCTGCTCTAAGAGTGGCACACTCCAGAGAAGTGTACTCAGTGCATTTTCCCTGCTCAGGGGCTGGGCTGGCAGGACCAGCTTTGCCAGGCCCTTCTAAATTGATGAGGTTGTGCTTTTTTTTTTTCTTCCCCCCTCCCCTAAAGCTCAACATGGTTTTTATTTAAAATAGCTTTATCCCTGCTCAGAATGTCCCTAATCAGAACCAGCACCTAACAGCCTGAAAATAAAGGAAATAAAATTAAAGGCTGCACTTGCTTTGGTTTTACAAGCCTGAGGCTGGGTGAGCTCTGCTCCAGGGGAGGAGCTCAGGGCTGCTGGTTTTGCTGGTATTACCCTGATCAAAGCAGCTCATTGTTCACTGAGCACTAAAGTGGATTTGGAAAGTTAGCACATTAAAATAGGTGTGATTGACACAGGGAGCAGGGATGGGCTGGGGCTGCAGGGTGGGACTGGGCACTGAGAGAGGGTCAGGAGGGTGCCAGGCACAGGGTCACAGGGTCACTGCACAGAGCCAGGGCAGCTCTGGGAATGCTGCTGGATACTGGAAAATGAGCTGGAAACTCTCCTCCTGCCCTGTCCCCTCTGCCCAGCAGCTCTGGTGGCAGCAGCAGAGCCTGGAGCTCCCGAGCTGTCACCAGCTGAACTCTGCACAGGTCACAGACAGAAGATTGATGCCTGTGGGGGCCAGCACAGCATTTGGAGTAACCTGAGTCCTTCCAGGACCAGGTCACAACCTGGGCAGTGCTCAGGCACTCCCTGGCTCCCGTCCCACAGCCCCACCAGAGGGGATTGGATTTCAAATGTGCTCTGTGTGCTGTCCTGGGGAGACAAAATACAAACAGGGGACACCCCAGGAGCAGGCGTCGGGAGCAGGGCACTGAGTCCTCTGATCAAAGGACACTTGGCTGAGGCACAGCCCTCGGGAGGGAGGCTGCAAAGACCAATTTTCACAGATCTCAGCACCAGGAAATAGGCATTTCATCATGAGCCGGGTCGTGGAAAGGAGGATTCGGGCAGGCTGCTGCTGCTGCAGCACAGACAAATGTAATTTATTACCCCGAGGCCTGGGGAGGCTTGGGGAACTCAGCAGGAACAGGCAGCACGAAGGAGCCCGGCCCCAGAGGAGGCTTTTGGAGAGTGACTAATTGAGGTGGGATATTGGGATATTCCCCCTCTGGCTGAGCACATCCAGCCCTTCCCACAGCCCTGGGGCACAGGACAAGGGACAGCCTCGCCTTCATAGTGCTGACCCAAAATTCTGGACACCTGGGCTTGCTCACAGCTCTGGGGTGGCTTGCACAGCTCTGCCAGGCAGTGCTGCCCAGGAGCTCCAGAGGGGTGGCAGGGACTGTCCTGACCTGGAGGTGACAGGGAGGTGACAGGGACTGTCCTGCCCAGGAGGAGCTCCAGGAAGATGGCAGGGACTGTCCTGTCCAGGAGGTGACAGGGAGGTGACAGGGACTGTCCTGCCCAGGAGGAGCTCCAGAGGGGTGACAGGGACTGTCCTGCCCAGGAGGTGACAGGGAGGTGACAGGGACTGTCCTGCCCAGGAGGAGCTCCAGGAAGATGGCAGGGACTGTCCTGCCCAGGAGGTGACAGGGAGGTGACAGGGACTGTCCTGCCCAGGAGGAGCTCCAGGCCATGTCCCTGTCTGTCCCTGTCAGAGGTGTCTCTGCTGCTTCCAGCCCTGGGTGCCCCTGGCAGCTGGGAAATGGTCAGGACTGGTTCTCTGACCCAAGGCTGGGATGGAGCAGGGCCTGCTGTGCCCAGCTCCTGTCTGGGGGTGTTTTCCTGGGAATTCTGCCTGTTCTTACCTGTCTCTGTTCAGCCTGGGTGTGTTTTGGGGGAGCAGGGAGAGAGGCTGTGACCTTGCAGGAGAGATTTCCCATGGACTCCAGTATGGACTCACTGGAGCTGAGTCTCCTGTGCTGCTGGGGGGGCTCATTAATATTTCTGAGGTGCCTGAAGAGTTTCCAGGTGAACTGGGGCCTTTTCCAGCCGTGCAGGAAGGTACTGGGTGTTTTTCCTGCGCCTGGTGATTAACTGTTGGTATTCAGCACTGAACCCACCCTCCCCATATGTGCGAGCGCGTGTGCGAGTGTAGCAAGGCCAGGCAAATGACTAATGCAGACCTGAGCAGAGACAGCAGAGCATATTGTAAAGATCAACCCTATTTCAGCTTCTGCTCGCATTGGAAATGCCAGAGATTGTTTCATAGTCTTCTGCAATGTTCATTATAAAAGTCCCCAGATGGCAGATGGCTATTAGCTCACTGTGACCTATATAAATGTCAAACGTAAAGCTATTGCCCCAGTGAAAATCTCAAAATAAATAACAACAGGAGGGATGCTGTTCCGCTGCCACCAGGATTTATGGATTATGAATTCGTGCTAATTCATCCCAAAGCCAGCAGAAGAATGAATCTTGTCCTTTTGGAGGAATTCACTCCACACCTGCTCGCAGATGAAGTCGAGTCCCCAGTGCCTGATCCTCCCCCTGTGATCACACCCCGGGGACAGCTGGTCCTGGCTGTGAGGCTGGGATCCATCCCTGTGTGACAATGCCCCTGTCACTCACTGCCTTTGTCTGCCAAAACTGTGTTACAGCCACTTGCACTGCGGTACAAACTCTTTTCCTGCCCTTATCGATCTCCCAGGCACCTGTCAGTCAGGAGGAGGAGCACGATTTCTCCACAGGGTTTTGGGGAGGTTTGGGGATGCCACCCCAGCTTCCCTGTCCTAGGTTACAATGTAAAGATGTGCCCCAAAGTCTGGATTCAATCACCATCTGCTGAAACCAGGTGGGGCAGTGATCCTTATCTCCGTGGGTGATATCTCCTGTTAATGGGCCATATTTTATAAATGAGGTGGGGCAGTGATCCTTATCTCAGTGGGAGATATCTTCTGTTAATGGCCATTGAGTCCCAGTGCATGACTGATAAAATTCCATCATCCCACTGGGAGATGCTCCACCCAGGGGGAGGAGCCAAATATTTCCTACCCAGATAAAAACTGAGATTTGGAACACCAGAGCAGCCTTTTCCACTGGATTCCAGAGGAAAATCAGACCTTTCCACAGGATCACTGCTTCAAAAAGAGCAATTCATTTGGACTGCTGCCACCACCCAAACTAGCAGGTGTCAGGTTCTATTCTGACTCTTTTCTTTCTTTTGTACTATTGCATATATTTTATTTTTCTCTTTTTTTTTCCTATTAAATTGTATTTCTGACTTGTAGTCTCTCTCTGGTTTTGCTTTCAAAACCATTGCATTCCCCCTGTTTTTCTGCAGGACAAGCTGTAGCCAAGGAGAGCTTTGCTTGCTCCATTACTGTGTTCTCATAAACAACCAGAAAATGAACACCACACCACGAGCAAAACTTTGCCCATCCTGCTTGCTGTGCTCCAACCCCTCAGGTGGCACCAGGGAGGCAGCATTCAGCACACAGAAAATGCTGTTTTAAAAAATAGATAATATTAAATGGTGGCATCTGAAAAAGTCACTTTTTTTCCGCCTCCAAAGCGATTTGCACAAAACAAGTTGTTGTTACTGCTTGTCAAAATTCTCAGAGTTTCACCAACACAAATTATGTTTTGGTTTTTTTTTAATATATCACTTGGTGAAAAACATAAATGAGCAGATTTTAGAAATATTTCATCTTCATAAAAGGCATTTTTGGTAAACAAATGCTAGTGAATATTTTATTAATGTTTTTGATAAAGGTATGAACATGTAGTGATGTCATGCAGGGAATGAATCAGCTTATTAAAAAATTAAGAGAGAAGTAGGAATGTGGGTCATTTCTATCCACACAGGAACAACTTCAACCATATTTTTCTCACAAATAGATTCCATTTTTGAGCTGTTGCAATAATAAACATTCCCAAGGAGCAAAAACTTGCTTCCCTTTCTTAGTTTATCTCAGCTGAAAGCTCACAGGCCTCTGAACCCTGAATCTCCTTTCCTTGCTGCTTTTACCCTCCTGTTCCATGGGGCCACTCCTCTTCCAGAGCATCAGGTTACCTATGGGTATAAAATGAGATTGCACCTCCTAAATCCATGAAAATCTCTTCATTTATAATGATAATTCAGCCTAGCACTGAAATAAGCTCTAAAAAAGGCAAAATTAAGGTAGATTTAGATTAAATATAGGAATAAATCCTTTCCCATGAGGGTGGTGGCACAGGTTTCCCAGAGGAGCTGCAGATTCCTCATGCCTGGAAGGGATCAAGGCTGGATTGGAGCCACCTGCTCCTGTGGAAGATGCCCATGGCATGGAATAATGTCCCTTCCAACCCCAGCCATCCCATAATTTTGCAGTTCTGACATTCCTCAGATGCACTTTTAAGCCTTGGCTGCGGAAAGCAGGCAGGGAGGAAACGCCCAGGTCCGGTTCCCATTGGATCCATCCCCCCCATCCCCTGGTTTTGGATCAACAGGCTGCTGAAATTGCACTTGAGAATGAATTTCCCCCCAGCTCTGCCCCCACTGACAGGTGACAGATTGCTGCTGTGCTCGGGGCTTTATTGGTTGTGCCCTAATGGGAAATGGAGGTCCTGGAGCTGCAGCTCTTGGGGTTTCTGTGCCTTTCTCAGACCTGCAGCTCCCCCTGGCCACGAGCTGGGCAAGGGCAGCAGGGGGGCCACGAGCCCAGAACCAGGTCAGAGGGCCCAAGGTAATTAATTACCTGAGCAAGGAGGGATAACGATGCTCCCTGTGGATCCATAGGAACCTTGGGATTGAGGTTTGGTGGCCCTGGCCAGGCTGGCACAGCCTCACTGGTAAGGGACAGGACAAGGGGGAACAGGTTCATATGGACAGGCAGAGGGTTTAGATGGGACATTGGGAAGGAATTCCTCCCTGTGAGGGTGCTGAGCCCTGGCACAGGGTGCCCAGAGCAGCTGTGGCTGCCCCTGGATCCCTGGAAGTGTCTGGATGGGGCTGGGAGCAGCCTGGGGTAGGGGAAGGTGTCCCTGCCCCTCCCTGCCATGGGATGAGATGAGCTTTAAGGTCCTTCCAGTCCAAACCACCCCATGACTCTGATTCTGTACTGGAAGGATGCACAGAGAGATTCTCTTCAATGCTTTTCTTATGCCACACTGAACTTTTCTCCCTTTTTTTTTCCTGAAATGAAGGACAAGAGCATGAAGAACAAACTCTTTATCCCATGCCCGTGCAGTTCTGCCCACAGCAGCTCCTCTGCTGCCCCTAGGGCACTGCTGGGGCTCCAGAGACTCCCCAAGGATGCAGGGCTGGGGAAGCCAAGGCAGAGCCAGGCTTGTTGTCATGCCAGGCCTGCAGGAAAGGAAAAGACAGCTTGGCTGAAAGCAGATCTCTTCTCAGAGCCCAGCTCCAGCTGCCCATGGAAGCCAAGGAAATGTGTGTGAGGTGCTGGCACGTGAGGAATTGCTGTGGAAAGGACGAGGAGGCGTGGGGGCTGCAGGAGCAGCACGGCAGGGCTGGGGTTAACGTGGCCCAGAAGCAGGAACAAAGGAGCTTTTCCTTCCCCAGCTCTGGCAGGCCTGCTCCTCGCCTCCCCCAGCATTTGCACAGCCATAAATCCCAGCTCTGGAGGATATTCCCAGCCAAAGCCTCCATGTGCAGGACACTGGAATGTAAACTGCACATGTTGTGAGAAGTTGTTAAATGGAAGCAGCAGATGAGAACGTGCCCAGCGCCGCTGCGAACATCCCCGCGCTTCCTCTGCCCCACCAGCCCTGCCCTTCTCACAGGCTGGAAATTCAAGCAGAGAGGAGATTTGGGCTGCCAGAGCTGCCCCAGAGCAGGGCAGAGCTGGTTCTGGGGAGCTCAGGCACAGCCAGGGCTCGCTCCCCGCTCCCTTTCCCTTCTCCGCGCTCTGCCTCGCACACACTGAGACTTGTTGGAGAAGTCTGGCACAACCCACAGCATCTGCCACCTTCCCCGGTCTCCTTTCCATGGCAATAGCTGTCCCCTTCCCTGTGAGGATTTCAGGATGCTGAGAGCTGCAGGATCCTGTTAGAGCCTCGTGCTGGGCACGGCAAAGCTGACTGGGGACACAAAACTGGCACCTCTGCCTGCCTGAGTACTTGGGGTGGGTTTACATCAGAGAATAAAAGGAGGATGCTTCTCCTGCACTGAAATCCTGCTGGAGACCATTCCACACTCTTGGGTAAAGCTGAAGGAAAACAATTCCAACCAACAGCTTTGGTGCTCGTGGGATGCAGTGAAGCAGCACCTCTGGCAGGAGCATCCAAAAGCTTCAGAGAACACCTTTCCTAGTGAGGAGAAGGTTAATTTGGGTTGTTTTTTTTTTTTTCTATTAAGCCCTGAGGATTTTCCCTCCAGGGCAGGTGTTAAACAGCCTGAGGGGTTGTGAGCTCTGTCCTGGAACCAAATCCTTACCTGATGAAGACAGGAAGGGAAAACTCCCGGAAATGCAGCACAGTTTAGATCCTTTCCCTGGGGAAGTTGGGTGCCCATTTCTGAGACAAGGAGCAGCAGGGCTCCAATGGGGTGAGAAATCCTCCTGCTTCCTTGGCTCCTGCTGGAGTGGGCCCTTTTCATTCCACACTGGCAGTTCCCTGTGATTGAAATTTGAAAGCATGTAGCTGTTAATCTGGGAGTGATTAAAGAGCCTCATTTCTTGGAAGAGTCAGTACTCATCATCTGCCGTGCTGAATGAGCCTCTAACATCCCCTGATCCCATTATATTGTGATTAATTGTGCCAGTTTAAGTCAATAATTCATTTGTTAAAAATAGGCCTGCAAAGTATCATTTGTCTCAGGGGAGATATCAGAATAAAAAAAAAAAATTCATTTGATACTTCTCATTAAATTAGTGTTGGGAGTTCTATTGAAGGGTTCTGTTCATGAAACATTTATTGCAGGCTTATTTGATAAGAAGTTGTATTTGTCTAGAATTATGCCTGCTAACAGATGTAAGGGCCTGCATTTCTCCATTGTTAATGAAAGGATCAGAGCCTGAACAAGTGCGTGACTGGGGAGAGGGGTCTGTGGTGACAGGAACAGAGATTTGGGGACGTGTTCTACAGAAACAACGTCCTCATCCTTCACTTTCAGAGTGGGGACCCCTGCTCAGCACCCCCAGCTCAGGCTGACTGCAGGAATGGGAGGTTTGGTGCCTGCAGGGGAGATGGATTTGCCTTAGAGACTGGGTGGTAAATGCTGAGCTCCTGTTCCTGGGATGCTGGAAATGGTTCAGCTGTAAACGGCTCTGAAAGGGGCTGGTGGCTGGTGGGAATGGGGAAAAGGGACAGGGACAGCCCAGCTCCAGATCTGCATCCTGCACTGGGACAGGCCTGGAGCACAGGAATGGCCCTGGGGTGTGGGCAAGGATGGATGGAGGGAGGGAGGGAGGGAGGGAGGGATGGATGGATGGATGGATGGAGGAATGGATGGATGGATAAAGGATGGATGGATAAAGGATGGATGGATGGATGGATGGATGGATGGATGGATGGATGATGGATGGATGGATGCACAGATGGATGCACAGGTGGATGCACAGATGGATGCACAGATGGATGGATGCACAAATGGATGGATCCATGGATCCATGGATGGATGGATGGATGGATGCACAAATGGATGGATCCATGGATCCACTGGTAATGGGAGCTCACCAAAGCTGCACAACCACCTCTCCAGGATGTGGGCTGGTGGCTGATGAGGTGTGCAGGCTCTGCTGTGTCCCCAGTGTCACTCCAGGCCGGGTCACCGGGGCTGACCCTCACTGATGGACGTGCAGTGACCACAGGGCTGGAGCCAAAGGGCTCCTGGGATTCCTTCTGGAGCTCACCAGGGCCTGGGTGCTGCCAGGCAGGCAGAGCCTGTTTGGGTTTGGGTGAGACCGTGGTGAGCAGCTGGACCTGCACAGGGCAGAGTTCACACCTTCCCCTGGTGCCACCAGAACACCTGGACTGGGCCTGGCACTTGTTCCAAACCATGAAATGAAGGATGGGGAGAATGTGCCAGGAAGGAGGCGCTGGAGAAGAAGAGGAAACTCTGCAGCACCCAAGGAAATGTGCTTGTCAAACCAGGCTGGGTTTGGAAACCCCAGCGAGTCCCATGCCAGGTCTGTTCCAGAACTCATACCAAACAAAAATCCCCACAAACCACAAGGCTCTCTTCAAACCCAGGCTCTGTGTTTCTTTGCTGCGTCTTTGAGATATTTTACAGCTCTTGCATCACATTACCTGGTGCTCTGCCCGCGGGCCCGGACAATCCCCGCATTGTCTGCGAGCCCCGTGCTCGACAGCGAGCTCCATTCATGTGCTGTGCCGGCCAAAAATGTGTCAGTGCTGCCAGGGGGCGAGCAGGGAGAGCCTTTGATGTGTGAGTGCCAGGGCTGGTGTGTCTGGGCTGGGGAGCCCAGGCCAGCAGCCGAGGGTGCAGCTCTGCCCTGTGCCCGCACAGCATCACTGCCCCCCTAACACAGCATCACTGCACCCCCTAACACAGCATCACTGCACCCCTAACACAGCATCACTGCCCCCCTAACGCAGCATCACTGCACCCCTAACGCAGCATCACTGCCCCCCTAACACAGCATCACTGCACCCCTAACGCAGCATCACTGCCCCCCTAACACAGCATCACTGCACCCCTAACACAGCATCACTGCACCCCCTAACACAGCATCACTGCACCCCTAACGCAGCATCACTGCACCCCTAACGCAGCATCACTGCACCCCCTAACACAGCATCACTGCCCCCCTAACACAGCATCACTGCACCCCCTAACACAGCATCACTGCCCCCCTAACACAGCATCACTGCACCCCTAACACAGCATCACTGCACCCCCTAACGCAGCATCACTGCCCCCCTAACACAGCATCACTGCACCCCCTAACGCAGCATCACTGCCCCCCTAACACAGCATCACTGCACCCCTAACACAGCATCACTGCACCCCCTAACACAGCATCACTGCCCCCCTAACACAGCATCACTGCACCCCTAACACAGCATCACTGCACCCCCTAACGCAGCATCACTGCCCCCCTAACACAGCATCACTGCACCCCCTAACGCAGCATCACTGCACCCCCTAACACAGCATCACTGCACCCCTAACACAGCATCACTGCCCCCCTAACGCAGCATCACTGCCCCCCTAACACAGCATCACTGCATCCCTAACACAACATCACTGCCCCCCTAACACAGCATCACTGCCCCCCTAACACAGCATCACTGCATCCCCTAACACAGCATCACTGCCCCCCTAACACAGCATCACTGCCCCCCTAACACAGCATCACTGCACCCCTAACACAGCATCACTGCATCCCTAACGCAGCATCACTGCACCCCCTAACGCAGCATCACTGCACCCCCTAACGCAGCATCACTGCCCCCCTAACGCAGCATCACTGCACCCCTAACACAGCATCACTGCACCCCTAACACAGCATCACTGCCCCCCTAACGCAGCATCACTGCACCCCTAACACAGCATCACTGCATCCCCTAACACAGCATCACTGCCCCCCTAACACAGCATCACTGCACCCCCTAACGCAGCATCACTGCACCCCTAACGCAGCATCACTGCACCCCCTAACACAGCATCACTGCCCCCCTAACACAGCATCACTGCACCCCTAACACAGCATCACTGCACCCCCTAACACAGCATCACTGCACCCCTAACGCAGCATCACTGCACCCCCTAACACAGCATCACTGCATCCCTAACGCAGCATCACTGCACCCCCTAACGCAGCATCACTGCACCCCCTAACGCAGCTTTTATCACACTTATGGCTCTGCAACCTTCTAGTGCACTCGTGCCCCTCCTGACGCTGCCCGTGGAGGCTGGGGATGGATCTTGTTTATGCTGAGCAGAGCTCAGCTCAATTAAGTCGATGAAGCCAAATCAAGGGCGATTTGTGCTCGGTGGAGCCGCGAGTTGGTCTCTCTGTGAAACCAGTGCGGGCTGTTTCTCTGGCTGACAGATGGCTCCAGGAAGGTAGGGGTGCCTTGTCATTTTCTCACACTTTGGCAACATTTTGTGCAGCTTCTCCTGTCGATAAAATCTCATTTGAATTGACCTGAATTGACAGATAAGTATTGACTTGAACAAGAGATGGATCCAGTCAATAAGCTCTCATGCCTCAGGGCATAAGGCAGTCACTAACTCAGGGAAGGTTAGAAGGAAATATCCCTGATGTGTTGATTATTCCATAAAATTGTCCACTAGGAGGATTTATGGACATTTGGTTGCTCACAAATACAACATACAGGACTGTAGGGATCATTAACCTGTTCTAGCCCAACAGTTCTGAGGTTCTGCAACTCTGAGTGTCTTCACAAGAATTGTAGAAGAAAAATTGAGTATTGGTGGTGTTTAAAAGCTTGGGAAGAAGAATTTTGTTGTTGAATCTTAATCTAAATACCAGAACCTCAGACATTTTTTCCCTATTTCCCCTGTAGTTGTCGCACTCAGAGTTTTTTATGCCCAAATATAAATTAAGAGCTGAGGTTTGTGCCTCATCCTTGTGCTTTGGAGCACCCGAGTCAGGAGGAGGGAGCTCCTTGGCTCCAGCAGGTGGTGGTTGCTGGAGCTGTGCTCTCCTGAGGGTTTTTGGTGCTGTCTGAGTCCTGCCCTGCCCCTGAGAACTCCAGTGCCTGGGAAGGAATTCCAGCAGGGAGAGCAGGGGCGAGCTGGGAGGTTGTTACCAAAAAACAACCCCGGGATCTCAACTATAGAGTCCCCCCAGTGCTTTGGGCTGCAGAGCCCTGGGAGGGGAGCTCAGGGTGAACCCCTGGGAGGGAAAATCCAGGTGAATCCCTGGGAGGGAAATCCAGGTGAAACCCTGGGAGGGAAAAACCAGGTGAGCCCCTGGGAGAGAAAATCCAGGTGAACTCCTGGGAGCAAAAATCCACGTGAAACCCTGGGAGGGAAAAATCAGATGAATCTCTGGGAGGGAGGATCCGGGTGAACTCCTGGAAGGGAAGATCCAGGTGAACCCCTTGGAAGGGAAAATCCAGGTGAACTCCTGGGAGAAGAGCTGCAGGTGAACTCCTAAGAGGGAAAATCCAAGTGAATCCCTGGAAGAAGAGCGGCAGGTGAGCCCCTGGAACCCTCTGGAAGCCCCTCAGAGGGAAGTGAGCTCCCTCAGGCCGTCCCCAGCCCCTCCTGTGGCCCAGCAGAAGCGGGGTGTGCTGGCACACCTGGGCGGGGCTGGGCTGGGGCTGCGGGCCAGGAGCTGTCCCCGTGTCCCTTTAAGCCATCGCTGTCCCCGCGTTCCCAGCACGGGAGGCTGCCTGTCAGCAGGGAGCAGAAAACAGATTGTGACACAGGGCAGTGATTTTTTTTAACAATCCTATTATGAAAGACAGAGTGCTCCCATTTCCTTTGCAGCTTTTATCAAGACTTAAATTGCTGCCAAGGGAGAAGGGGGGGTGAGGGGAACCTCACTGCTTTTATTTTATTTTTAATTTTTTTAAGAAAGGATTTTGCTTAGTTACTAAATTCCTGCCTAAGTCTCCTCCAAGCAGAGATCCAACAGTATCCCTATTAAATTATATAGAGCGAGTCCAGTCCTTGGCTGTCAGCGGGACCCATCAGTCCTAATTTATCGCCCCAGGAAACACAGTACAATTATGGTAATAAATAATAATAGGATTCAGTACATGACAACATGAATGATGGAGCCTCTCAGAACTCATTTACATTGCTTTGTGTTGCAATCACCCTGCTTCTAATGTAATGCCAAGCAAATGAGCCTTTTTGAATATTGTGCAATCTATTGCAAGTCAACTGGCACAAAACTCACTCAATAAATCATGTTCAAACACATGCCTCTAATGACAGGTAAATCAACAATGAAGTAATTGCATTTAATGTATTGAAATACTGGACAAAAACAGTGACCTCGAAGTGACTTTTTGGAGAAGGTTTGATATGGTTGTGGTGGCAGAGGGGTGGTTTTTATCAGGCCCTCCTTGCTCGGGTGCACTTGTGAGGATTGATGATCCTGATCCCAGTCCCAGCCCAGCCTGGAAGGGAGCAGAGCCCAGAGGTGGCTCAGGGATGGCTCAGGGATTGTTCCAGGGATGGTTCAGGGATAGCTCAGGGATGGCTCCAGGGATGGCTCAGGGATGGCTCAGGGATGGCTCAGGATGGCTCAGGGATGGCTCAGGGATGGTTCAGGGATGGCTCAGGGATGGTTCAGGGATGGTTCAGGGATGGCTCAGGGATGGCTCAGGGATGGCTCAGGGATGGCTCAGGAATGGCTCAGGGATGGCTCAGGGATGGTTCAGGGATGGCTCAGGGATGGTTCAGGGATGGTTCAGGGATGGCTCAGGGATGGCTCAGGGATGGCTCAGGGATGGCTCAGGAATGGCTCAGGGATGGTACAGGGATGGTTCAGGGATGGTTCAGGGATGGCTCAGGGATGGCTCAGGGATGGCTCAGGGATGGCTCAGGGATGGCTCAGGGATGGCTCAGGGATGGTTCCAGGGATGGTTCAGGGATGGCTCAGGGATGGCTCAGGGATGGCTCAGGGATGGCTCAGGGATGGTTCCAGGGATGGCTCAGGAATGGCTCAGGGATGGCTCAGGGATGGTTCAGGGATGGTTCAGGGATGGCTCAGGGATGGCTCAGGGATGGCTCAGGGATGGTTCAGGGATTGCTCAGGGATGGCTCAGGGATGGCTCAGGGATTGTTCCAGGGATGGTTCAGGGATGGTTCAGGGATGGCTCAGGGATGGTTCCAGGGATTGTTCCAGGGATGGTTCCAGGGATTGCTCAGGGATGGTTCCAGGGATGGTTCCAGGGATTGTTCAGGGATGGTTCAGAGATGGCTCAGGGATGGCTCAGGGATGGTTCCAGGGATGGTTCAGGGATGGTTCCAGGGATGGCTCAGGGATGGTTCCAGGGATTGTTCCAGGGATGGTTCCAGGGATTGCTCAGGGATGGTTCCAGGGATGGTTCCAGGGATTGTTCAGGGATGGTTCAGAGATGGCTCAGGGATTGTTCCAGGGATGGTTCAGGGATGGCTCAGGGATGGTTCCAGGGATGGTTCCAGGGATGGTTCCAGGGATGGCTCAGGGATTGTTCAGGGATGGCTCAGGGATGGCTCAGGGATGGTTCCAGGGATGGTTCCAGGGATTGTTCAGGGATGGTTCAGAGATGGCTCAGGGATTGTTCCAGGGATGGTTCAGGGATGGCTCAGGGATGGTTCAGGGATGGTTCCAGGGATGGTTCCAGGGATGGTTCCAGGGATTGTTCAGGGATGGTTCAGAGATGGCTCAGGGATTGTTCAGGGATGGTTCAGGGATGGCTCAGGGATGGTTCAGGGATGGCTCAGGGATGGTTCCAGGGATGGCTCAGGGATGGTTCAGGGATGGCTCAGGGATTGTTCCAGGGATGGTTCAGGGATGGCTCAGGGATGGTTCAGGGATGGCTCAGGGATGGTTCCAAGGATGGCTCAGGGATGGTTCAGGGATGGTTCCAGGGATGGCTCAGGGATGGCTCAGGGATGGTTCAGGGATGGTCCAGGGATGGCTCAGGGATTGTTCCAGGGATGGCTCAGGGATGGCTCAGGGATGGCTCAGGGATGGTTCAGGGATGGCTCAGGGATTGTTCCAGGGATGGTTCAGGGATGGCTCAGGGATGGTTCAGGGATGGCTCAGGGATGGCTCAGGGATGGTTCAGGGATGGTCCAGGGATGGCTCAGGGATTGTTCCAGGGATGGCTCAGGGATGGCTCAGGGATGGTTCAGGGATGGTTCAGGGATGGTTCAGGGATGGCTCAGGGATGGCTCAGGGATGGTTCAGGGATGGTCCAGGGATGGCTCAGGGATTGTTCAGGGATGGCTCAGGGATGGCTCAGGGATGGCTCAGGGATGGTTCAGGGATGGCTCAGGGATGGTTCAGGGATGGCTCAGGGATTGTTCCAGGGATGGTTCAGGGATGGCTCAGGGATTGTTCCAGGGATGGTTCAGGGATGGCTCAGGGATGGTTCCAGGGATGGCTCAGGGATTGTTCCAGGGATGGTTCAGGGATGAGTCCAGGGATGGTTCAGGGATGGCTCAGGGATGGCTCAGGAATGGCTCAGGATGGCCCAGGGATAGCTCAGGGATGGCTCAGGGATGGCTCAGGGATAGCTCAGGATGGCTCAGGGATGGCTCAGGATTGTTCAGGATGGCTCAGGGATGGCTCAGGGATGGCCCAGGGATGGCTCAGGGATAGCTCAGTAATGGCTCAGGGATCAATTCTCTGTACAATCAGTGCCAGGGGCTCTCTGTGCCTGCAGCACCCGCTGGGGGTTCTGCCCTGTTGCTTCCAATTGCCTTGGTTCACTTTCCCAATTTCCACGTTCCATTAATTGCAGGAGAAGAGGGAGCAGAGGTGTTGGACTGTGAAGCTGCTGTGGCACCTCCCCTCAGCCCCTCACACTGGGTTTTGTTGGGTTGTGGGGTTGTTTTTTCCTGTTTTTTCCAGCCTATCAGTCTGGAGAGGGTAGCAAGAAGCGGCCTCAGCAAAGCAGTGCCTCGGTTGTTGCTGCCCCATAAAAACAAGATATGAGCAGAGGGAACTTTTAAGGTTCTGTTTAAAGGCTGATGAAGAAACAACTTTGCAAATTTTGGCTCTGAGTTTATTCCCTTACCCTTCCCTTGCAAGGGAATTTGGCAAGTGTCAAAGGTCTCCTTGGATTCTTCAGGCAATGAAAAGGTTTTACATATCCCCAGGCTTGACTGTCTCTGCTGATAGCTCCCATATGATAGAAACTGATTAGCAAAACGTCTAGAGCCGGGACAAAAGAACTATTAACTACGAAAAAAGAAAACAACGAGAAATTTCTGCAATTTCAGAAAATTGTTACCAGTTGTACCTGCCATGGCTTTTGTTCCGTGGCAGCAGGAATGTCAGGATGCAATCACTGAGCTTTCCTGGACAGCAGGACCCGGGATCTCAGTTAGAAACACTCCCAGTGTTGCTGCTGTGCTGCTTTGTTGTGTTTCCATCGCCCTTGGGATGGATTCCTGTCATCCCTGCAAGCGTGGCAGGTATTTGGCAAGGCGGCTTCCTGCTGCCACAGCTCATTGCCCAGAGGTGAAACCCTTCACACCCCGCAGACTAAACCCAGCCCCGGGCTGGGGCTGCTTGTTTGGTTTGGGTTTTTCTGGGAATCTCACCTAAAGCTCTGCCCCAAACTTTTATAAGGTTTTGCTGCTGTTTTGGGGGGCCCCGCACTGAAAAAGCCTGAGCTCTTGGGATGTGCTGGGGGAATCTCAGCCTGGGTAAAGGCCAAGTGTTGGTTTGAGCCTGAGATTTGGCTGGGGGTTGGTAAACCTGGATTCACTGCGAGACTGTGCTGCTACACGTGTGTGACACACGTGACACCGCTGTGACATGCATGTGACTTACATGTGACATACATGTGACAGACATGTGATATACATGTGACATACATGTGACATACATGTGACAGACATGTGACAGACATGTGATATACATGTTCACACACGTGTCCCACACACCCAGCTGGGTCCCAGCATGTGGCTCCTGTGGTGTTTCCCTGCAGGCACAGATCCCCTTTCCCTGCTCCCTCCCTGATCCCATCCCAATGGATCCCCTTAGCAGCAGGAGCAGAACCCGCTCTGCTCCTGGATCCCATCCCAGTGGACCTCTGATCCCATCCCGGTGGATCCCAGTTCCCACCCCAGTGGATCCCATTAGCAGCGGGAGCAGAGCCTACTCCTCTCCTGGGTCCCACCCCAGTGGATCCCAGTTCCCATCCCACTGGATCCCCGATCTGATCCCAGTGGATTCAAGATCCCACCCCACTGGATCCCATTAGCAGGAGATCTCTGCCTGCTTCCAGCCTGGATCCCATCCCCCTGAATCCCAAATCCCATCCCAGTGGATCTCAGTTCCCATCCCACTGGATCCCCAATCTCACCCCGGTGGATCCCGTTAGCAGCAGGAGCAGCACCTACCCCTCTCCTGGGTCCCACCCCAGTGGATCCCAGTTCCCATCCCACTGGATCCCCAGTCAGATCCCACTGGATCCCCAATCTGATCCCAGGAGATCCCAGACCCCGTCCCACTAGATCCCATTAGCAGGAGATCTCTGCCTGCTTCCCGCCTGGATCCCATCCCCTGAATCCCCAATCCCATCCCAGTGGATCCCAAATCCCAATCCAGTGGATCCCAAATCCCATCCCACTGGATCCCCATCCCACCCCAGTGGATCCCATTAGCAGCAGGAGCAGCACCTACTCCTCTCCTGGGTCCCACCCAGGTCCTCTGCCCACTCCCCCCCCAGATCCCATCCCTCTGGATCCCCAATCCCATCCCACAGGATCCCAGTTCCCATCCCAGTGGATCCCATTTCCAGCAGGCCCCTGTTCCTGGCTCCCGCCCTGTGGTCAGCGCTGGCCGTGGGCCCAGCTGGGCAGTGTTTGGGGTCAGCACACTGCACCTGCCCCACGGCAGGGCTGGAAGGGAGCAGGAAAAGGGGCCGGGACCATTGGGAACTGCAGAGGGAGGGGCAACCTGTAAGGATTTGGGGAATCTGGGGGTGTGGTGCAGGATTTGGGAACTGTGAACGCTCTTCCTTGGCTGCCCTGTCCGTCTGTCTGTCTGTACACACTGCTCCAAGGACACTGTGCTGCTGCAGGCTGAGAGGAAGGCCAGGGTTCACTGGGAACCAGGGAATAAAATGGATCTTCTGAGGGTCTCTGGGGTGAGCACACAGGCATGGACTCGGGTCCTTTCTCTCCTGGTTCACCTCCAGGGCCTCGTCTGTGCCCACAAGTTTTTTTAAACAAACTCTTGAAGGCTCTGCCAGTGCAGCAAATCATTGTGAGAACAGAGGTTCGGTTTCAGGCTGGTTTAAGGTGAATTAAGAGATTAAGAGCACAGGCACAGCCTTTGTGCTGGGCTGCTAAGTCAGTTCAAGATCCTCCATTGACATGTCAGAAGCGTCATCACCTCCTGAGATCCAGAATTTCTCTCCACATGCACAAACGTGCTGGAACCTGCCCGTTTCTCATGGAGCTTTAATACAACTTCACCTTTGTTTGCTCTAAGGACGCGTTTGTGGCTCTGGTGACTCACAGCGAGGGTGTCACTGCGTGTGAGTCTTTGCAAGAGATGTGAAATGTTGTTGTTGCCCTACTTTGCAGAATGAGGAGATTCAGTGAAAATGGGAGAAATCAGTCCAATAGCACTCAAGAAACTGGCAATAAAGAAGGCATGTCAGTCATTTGTAGGAACAGAGGGAGATTTTGGATTTAATTCACCTCAAATTTCAGTTGATTCTGCACAAGTGAGTAGTGATTTTTGATTCTCTGCAGACAAGAAAAAATGCTGATTTTGCTGGCTGAGTCAGCTCTGAGAATCTGATTTGGGTACGGCAAGGTTTATTCTTTTGTTATTAAAACAAAATAAATAACAAAAAGGTGTTCCTCAGAAGGGAAGGCGAGATCTTGCCCTGAGCTGAGCTGACCTTTCTCTTCTGTGAGTGAGTGGTTTCACAGCGTGAGAGGCTCCAGCTGGGCTGGGGATGGCACGAGGGAGGAAAGGAGAAGGAACTGATGCAGTGAGAGTTTCCAGGACCTTCTGGAGCAGCGATGCAAAGTCTGCTCCTGTGAATCACTGCTTCACACTCAGCCTTCCCCCAGGGCCCTCCCCAGGCTCTCACTGCTGTGTCCATCAGCGCTGTGCTTTGCTCTGCTCCCCTCCAGAGAGGGTTTGCAGCCCAGCAGGGCTCGCCAGAGGAAAGATTTCCTGGTAATCAGGCTGAGTTTTCCTTCGCTGGCTTTCATCACGCTGCTAATTAGCTGTAACCCATCGGCCCACTGGGTGCACTGGCCTCACAAACTCACTCCAGCACCTCCCAGGGTCTCCTTTCCTCACCAGCTCCCCCTCCCCGGCTCTCATCGCTCCCCAAGTCTCTGCACAGCCGTGCCTGAGCGATTCTGGTGTTATCCAGCCCTGCTTCCCCAAGCCAGCGCCCTCGGAGCACGGAGGTCACTCCAAGAATTTGCTGGAGCTTCAAAGATCTCGGGTCAAGATCCAGCAAACTCCATACCCGGGGAAATTGGGTTGCTAGGATCCCAAGATTGTTTATTATGCTCTCAACTTTAATTAGCTGTAAGTAACATCATGTCAGTGTTCTGCCACAAATGCTAAAGCTGTCAAGGCAATTTTACCGAGTCTGGCAGCTTAAATCAGAAACAAGAAAGTCAACATGTCAATAATGGATCTAGACATGATGGATATATTAAAGGGGAAACCTAAAAGTTCTGGACTTCATTATGCTGCCTTCAGCTCTGACAACGTGTGCCAGAGAAATCTGCACCTCGTTGGAAAAGCCCCTTGGAGATGCTGTTCCCAATTAGGGGGCACCTCTGCTCGCCTCCAGGCCCTGGGTTTGGGCTGGATGGACCTCACAGTGTCAATTAGGGAAAGGGCAAGAGCCTGCTCGGGTTCAATTTCTACAAATAGATCTGTGCAGGGGAGGTAGGTGAGGCTGATTTTTCCCATGGATGTTGTGCCTTTCTGAAAGCTCCCTTAGAAAGGGATGGACACTTTGGCCATGGAAGTGTCTGCATTGTCCTGTAGAGGTTTTTGGGCGTGAGCCTGAGCAGGGAGTCACGAGGAGATGATGGACCTGTGGCTGCAGGGGATGTGTGTGGGAGAGGGAAAGTGCAGGACCCAACTTCCTTTCCATTTCATCAGCTAATGGCTGTTTATTTTCTGACATGTCCCGTTTTAAGTGTATTTTGGCTTGTGTGTTATACATATGTCTATGAAAATTAAGCAGATTTGCCACGGTCTGACAATGTTAATACTGCTCTGGAAATACAAACAGATGTTTTAGGAGCTCTCAGGTCGTGGGATCACCACAGCTGCCTGTGTGTGTCAGGGGCTCTCCGGTACCTGGTGGGAAAGTGTCCATGTGTCCTGAGGTGGGGCTGACAGCAGGCAGTGGCTTATTTTGCACTAAATAATGGCTGATTCAATGTTTGTGTTAAAATCTGGAAGTGGGGTAGTTCTACAGAGCAAAACAACCAAAGAAATCCAAAGGTTTTGGTGAAGCTGAACCAGGCTCTCAGTTCAGCAAATTCTGTGTGCACCTGCCAAGTGTGGGGCTGCAGCTGTTATTTCAGAAATGGGGTCTCCAGCAGCAGCCAGGATGTGTGTCACCTGGGGCAGGGTGACAATGCCAGGCCTGAGCTGGGGGAGGAGCAGGAGGGGCAGATTTGGGGACAGTGATGCTGCTCCACTGGTGCTGCCCACACTCTGCTCTCCCTTCCAGTGCTGGGCAGGCTGGGGGGCCCTCGGGGGGCACAGCCTCACCTTTTGGGGGATGAGCACCCCTGAGTGCTCACACAGCCCCACATTTTCAGTGCTGGGTGTCCCTGAGCTCGTGTCCCCGTGTGCTGCTGATCTGTGACCCCGGGGGCTCCCCCAGCTGCTGCCCCCCAGCCCCTTCCTTCCCTCTGTGCCTCTCCGTGCCCAGAGCCTTTCCAAGAGCTGCTGCTGAAGTTTAGCAGCACTCTGAGCCCAGAATCAAATATTTGGCCCCTTTGCTCAAGCTTTCTTTCTCTTCCACATTCGGCTCCCCCAGATGTTTTTGGTCATTTCCAGGTTGTAATTAATAATAATAAATCAGCATAGTCCATCAGGGCTGGCTGTTTCCTGCCACCACTTGGATTAGAGAGCTCCGTGTTTTTCCAGATTTTCCAACTGTTGGTCAAGGGAAGCTGTCATGTGGGGACTGCTGGTTAATAATAAACCTCACCACATTCCTCCCTGGGAAAGTAACATCTTCACATCTGCTTTTGGGTGGAAACATCTGTCCCATCCAAGGCCTGTCTGTCTTGAGAAGAGGCAGGCATTGTGGGAGAGCATTCCAGCTGGGCGGGGGTTTGCTCCCCTCTCCCCCTCCCGAAATCTCGCTGACATTGACGTGCACCACGCAGCCAGCACCGTCCCTGCCTCTGCCAGGCGTTTGTCTCTTACAGAACTGTGTGAGAAACCCGGGGGAAATCGTGAAAGATGCAATTAAAAAAAGAAAAGAGAAGGAAAAAAAAAAAAAAAGGCTGCTGCTTCTCGAGGATTCAAATATTTGAGCAAGGTGTTAGCAACAGTGTGAGCTGCAGGAGGGAAGCAGTCAGAGCTCGGGGAGGCTCAGCCTCTCACCAGGGGTAATATTGAGCCTGTCCTGCTGTGTCACTGAGTCTTGCTCCCAGAGCTGCAGATCTGTAGGGAAGGGAGGGCAGCAGCAGCGATCAACCCCAGCTGAGCAAAGGAATGGCTCCCAGGCTGCTCCTGAGCTGGGTTTGCACATTCAGGAACACAGCAAATATTTTACTTTATCTTAACGGAGAAGTCAAGGGCTCTGTACTTACAGCACCCCCAGGCTGTGAGCAAGGCACAGAGCCCGTGGGACCGTCCTTGTCCCAGCCCTGACAGATCCAGCGTGCTGGTGCAGGAGCCAAAACTTCTGGTGAGCCAAAACCTTCCTCTGTGGGACCTCCACTGAGCTGCCCAGCAGTGGCACTGCCAATGGAAGGATGGATGGATGGATAAAGGATGGATGGATGGATGATGGATGGATGGATGGATGGATGGATGGATAGATAAAGAACAGATGGATGGATGGATGGATAAAGGGTGGATGGATGGATGGATGGATGGATGCATGGATGGATGGATGATGGATGGATAAAGGGTGGATTGATGGATAAAGGATGGATGGATGGATGATGGATGGATGGATGGATGGATGGATGGATGGATGGATGGATAAAGGGTGGATGGATGGATGGATGGATGATGGATGGATGGATGGATGGATGGATGGATAAAGGGTGGATGGATGGATGGATGGATGGATGGATGGATGGATGGATGGATGGATGGATGGATGGATGGATGGATGGATAAAGGGTGGATGGATGGATGGATGATGGATGGATGGATGGATGGATGGATGGATGGATAAAGAACAGATGGATGGATGGATGGATAAAGGGTGGATTGATGGATAAAGGATTGATGGATGGATGGATGGATGGATGGATGGATGGATGGATGGATGGATGGATGGATGGATGGATGATGGATGGATGGACGGATGGATGGATGGATGATGGATGGATGGATGGATGGATGGATGGACGGATGGATGGATGGATTCCCAGATCTGAGGGGGATTTGTCTCCCTGCCCATCCCTGGATCAAGGATCCCCAGCTCTGGCTCTCCCCAGCCTGGTGCTGGAGCCCCCAGCTGCCGGTGCCATTCCTGGCAGGAGCAGAAAGTGCTGGCCTCATCACAGGAGCAGCTGGAGACAGAAAGGCTTTCACAGGCTGTGAGTGACCTCTACCTCAGCTGCCAGGCCCAGGGATTGCCGACTCAGTGGAATTTTTTTCTTCTTCTCTCTGTCTCTCTCTGCCTCCTGTTCCTTTCTGCAGTGTCCTGACCTTGTGAGGCCTTGGTCTCCCCCCTATCCATCTCCCACCGCTCAGTCTCTCCTGTGAACTCATGCTGGGAGATTAATTGCCACTATCGCCCCTAATCCATCACACTTCCCAAAGATTGTTTTGACATCTAGTTAATTTTTGGCTGATGATTTATCAAATTCTTATTACCGTGCTCTGAAGGGGCTCATTTATTGTGTTGATTCATGGTAATGATAAAGGGGAACCTTTTTGAATTTTAACTACATTCCCTCATGTTCTCCCCAGCACAGCTAAAGAGGAAAAAGGGAAAAATATAGCTGGGGACTCTTAATTCAGAAAGTAAAATAGGAGGGGGGAAAAAACCCTCTATCCTCCATTATTTGTTTGAGAGCCAAAAGTCCTAAAAGAGGTTAATATATATTAAGACATATTTTTAGAGTTCTGGTCTGGACTGTGTTTCAAGAGCATCCCCCCAAGGCTCTTTAAAACATTTATTGCCCTGTAATATTACCTAAATGTCTACTACCATTTTATTCAAATAGAAGTTAATGCTAAATGATGTCAGTCATGTACCAGTGGAAATGTAAAACATGTCTCTCTGCCAGTCCATATGGCAATTCCAGCTTTTAAAAGTACACAGAGAATTTTCTGCAACCCTTTATGTCATTCCCCCATCTTTGTTCCCACCTATTTTTAATTTGCTGCGCAGTTTTTAATAAGCCCAGATGGTAAAAGAAACACAGTAAATGGCCATTCTCTCCTTTCCTTCCCAGGCAGCTCGGGGACCTGGAGCCCGGGGAAGGAACGTAGCAAGGGGTGGATGGGATTTGTACCTGGTTTGGGAAGGAGCAGGGGGTCTGTGAGGGTTTGTACCTAGTTTGGGAAGGAGCAGGGGGTCTGTGAGGGTTTGTACCTGGTCTTGGGAAGGAGCAGGGGGTCTGTGTGGGTTTGTACCTGGTCTTGGGAAGGAGCAGGGGGTCTGTGAGGGTTTGTACCTGGTTTGGGAAGGAGCAGGGGGTCTGTGTGGGTTTTTACATGGTTTGGGGAAGGGAGGTGTGTGTGGTGAGAAGTTTTCCAGGAGCTGCAGAGGTCCTGGCAGGACCTCGTTGCTGCTGTGGGGTTCCTGCAGTTTAGGGCTGAGGACAGACACAGGCAGAGTCACTTGAGACTCTCCAAGGCCCCAAACCCGCTGTTCCTCACAGCCATCCCCTCCCACATGGGGTTATCCCGTGGCAAGGAGCCAGGCCTGCCACAACATGGGATAAGGTGCTCACTTGGTGCCAGCCCATGGGATATGGGCTCATTTGGGGTCAGTCCATGGGATATGGGCTCATTTGGGGCCACAACATGGATATGGGGCTCACTTAGGGCCAGCCCATGGGATATGGGGCTCATTTGGGGCCAGTCCATGGGATATGGGGCTCACTTGGGGCCAGTCCATGGGATATGGGGCTCACTTGGGGCCAGCCCATGGGATAAGGTGCTCACTTAGGGCCAGCCCATGGGATATGGACTCATTTGGGGCCAGTCCATGGGATATAGGGCTCACTTGGTGCCAGCCCATGGGATGTGGGCTCATTTGGGGCCAGCCCATGGGATATGGGGCTCATTTGGGGCCAGCCCATGGATATGGGCTCACTTGGGGCCAGCCCATGGGATATGGGGCTCATTTGAGGCCAGCCCATGGGATATGGGCTCATTTGAGGCCAGCCCATGGGATATGGGGCTCATTTGAGGCCAGCCCATGGGATATGGGCTCATTTGGGGCCAGCCCATGGAATATGGGGCTCATTTGGGGCCAGCCCATGGATATGGGCTCATTTGGGGCCAGCCCATGGGATATGGGGCTCATTTGGGGCCAGTCCATGGGATATGGGCTCACATGGGGCCAGCCCATGGATATGGGGCTCATTTGGGGCCAGCCCATAGGAGATGGGCTCACTTGGGGCCAGTCCATGGATATGGGCTCATTTGGGGCCAGCCCATGGATATGGGGCTCATTTGGGGCCAGCCCATGGGAGATGGGCTCATTTGGGGCCAGTCTATGGGATATGGGCTCACTTGGGGCCAGCCCATGGGAGATGGGCTCATTTGGGGCCAGCCCATGGGATATGGGGCTCATTTGGGGCCAGCCCATGGGATATAGGGCTCACTTGGGGCCAGTCTATGGGATAAGGTGCTCACTTGGGGCCAGCCCATGGGATATGGAGCTCATTTGGGGCCAGTCCATGGGATATGGGCTCATTTGGGGCCAGTCCATGGGATATGGGCTCATTTGGGGCCAGCCCATGGGATATGGGCTCATTTGGGGCCAGCCCATGGATATGGGCTCACTTGGGGCCAGCCCATGGGATATGGGCTCATTTGGGGCCAGCCCATGGATATGGGGCTCATTTGGGGCCAGCCCATGGGATATGGGCTCATTTGGGGCCAGCCCATGGGATATGGGGCTCATTTGAGGCCAGCCCATGGGATATGGGGCTCATTTGAGGCCATCCCATGGGATATGGGGCTCATTTGGGGCCAGTCCATGGATATGGGGCTCATTTGGGGCCAGCCCATGTGATATGGGCTCATCTGGGGCCAGTCCATGAGATATGGGGCTCATTTGGGGCCAGCCCATGGGATATGGGGCTCATTTGGGGCCAGCCCATGGGATAAGGTGCTCACTTGGGGCCAGTCCATGGGATATGGGGCTCACTTGGGGCCAGTCCATGGGATATGGGGCTCATTTGGGGCCAGTCCATGGATATGGGCTCATTTGGGGTCAGTCCATGGGATATGGGCTCATTTGGGGCCAGCCCATGGATATGGGGCTCACTTGGGGCCAGTCTATGGGATAAGGTGCTCACTTGGGGCCAGCCCATGGGATATGGGGCTCATTTGGGGCCAGTCCATGGGATATGGGCTCATTTGGGGCCAGCCCATGGATAAGGTGCTCACTTGGGGCCAGCCCATGGATATGGGCTCATTTGGGGCCAGCCCATGGGATATGGGGCTCATTTGGGGCCAGCCCATGGGATATGGGCTCATTTGGGGCCAGCGCATGGGATATGGGGCTCATTTGGGGCCAGTCCATGGGATATGGGCTCATTTGGGGCCAGCCCATGGGATATGGGCTCATTTGGGGCCAGCCCATGGATATGGGCTCACTTGGGGCCAGCCCATGGGATATGGGCTCATTTGGGGCCAGCCCATGGGATATGGGGCTCATTTGGGGCCAGTCCATGGATAAGGTGCTCACTTGGGGCCAGCCCATGGATATGGGGCTCATTTGGGGCCAGCCCATGGGATATGGGGCTCATTTGGGGCCAGCCCATGGGATATGGGGCTCATTTGGGGCCAGTCCATGGGATATGGGCTCATTTGGGGCCAGCCCATGGGATATGGGCTCACTTGGTGCCAGCCCATGGGATATGGGGCTCATTTGAGGCCAGCCCATGGGATATGGGGCTCATTTGAGGCCAGCCCATGGGATATGGGGCTCATTTGGGGCCAGTCCATGGATATGGGGCTCATTTGGGGCCAGCCCATGTGATATGGGCTCATCTGGGGCCAGTCCATGAGATATGGGGCTCATTTGGGGCCAGCCCATGGGATATGGGGCTCATTTGGGGCCAGCCCATGGGATAAGGTGCTCACTTGGGGCCAGTCCATGGGATATGGGGCTCACTTGGGGCCAGTCCATGGGATATGGGGCTCATTTGGGGCCAGTCCATGGATATGGGGCTCATTTGGGGCCAGTCCATGGGATATGGGCTCATTTGGGGTCAGTCCATGGGATATGGGCTCATTTGGGGCCAGCCCATGGATATGGGGCTCATTTGGGGCCAGTCCATGGGATATGGGGCTCACTTAGGGCCAGTCCCACAAGCTCCAGCAGCCCAAGCCAGGCTGGCACTTGCACCCCAGAGCCCTCTGGGTGCTCTCAGTAGCCGCTGTGTAAACCAGGAGTAACCCTGTGCACCCAGGAGCAGGACCAGCCCCGCAGGCAGCAGCACCACGAGCCCGAGGCGGGCGCTGGCGGGAGATCGCTCATTTCCACCACGCCCTCTCCTTATCTTTCCTTTTTCTTCCTCTCTCCTTCCTCTCCCCCTCGCCCCTCGCTGTCCCTGCCCTGCGGGAGCGCGGAGGTCGCGCGTTGCGGGGCCGTGCCCGCGGCTCATCCATCACGGCCTCCACCACTCCATTAGGCCCCGCATGAAATACGCCCCGCTCGGGCTGCGGGGCCATACATCTCCCGTCTAGACACCTTCCTGTTGTGTGAAGATCAATGCCACACGGTCATGCATCATGTGTCAGCCAGTAGCCCTCACTCTAATAATCGTGTCTATTCTCTAGTCTGCACTATAAATTATGGGCGCTGGGAAAGTACTATATTATTCAGCAACCTTGGGCACTAATGGATTATTGGTTTAATGGCTGATAATGTGAGCTCCTTTTTTGGCTGGATCCTACCTCTATTTATTTATCTTTTTTCACGATTATTATTCTGAGTGATGAGCGATTTGGATTCTTATCCAGAGGCTTTCACCCTTGCAAAGCAATTATAATAATAAAGCCCTTTGACCGTGGGCCTGCCGTCCTGGCTCTCGCTTAATAGAGAGACTTCTGCTGAAACAAAGTCAAAGATCCATCTCTGCCTCCCCGCCGTGTTTCAGCTGGGATGGGGCCTCAGGCAGGAGGCTCGATGTGAGGATCCTGGGCTGTGAGCCCAGGCTGGGTGCTCTCCCCTCCCTGTGCCCCACCAGTTCCTCATGGTCACAGCCACACACCGAAGTGCCTTTTCCCAGTTCTCCCAGTAGCACCTCGTGCTGCTCCTGACCGCCCTGCATCCCGAGGATGGCAGAGGGGATGAAGCCCATGAGGAGGAGGAGGAGGCAGATGGAGGGTGCTGGTGAAGCCAGGGGCCAGCAGTGGCACACCAGCAGCCGCACGGGCGGCATTAATTGCCTGTAACGAGCGCAACGATGCCGCGTCGCCGAGCCGCGGCTCCCGCACGTGTCAGCTGCTAATTTGTTGCTGTTTGTTTGTACATGACAGTAATGTGTTTACCTCATTAGGGGATGTCAAAGTTCCCCAAATCTGGAGCTGGGAGATGGCGGGTTTCCTGCGCTGAGGCGCGGGGGAAGCAGGAGGCAGGAGCGGGGTCGCGGAGCGAGGGATGCGTTAACCCCCCGAGCAGCACAGCCTGCCCTCGCTCCCAAATCCAGAGCCCATGGATCAAACCGTAAAGGGCACTTAAACACCCTTGGATACCACAGCGAGGACGTGATGTAAAACCTGTGCAAGCTCTCAGAGCAAGGACATGAGGAGGAATGGGCACATAAAGAGCGGGGACTGGGGAGCAGCCGCGATCCATCACCGTCGGCTGCTCGAGCCGCAGCCAGGCCCTTGTGCAGCTCCTCATTGAGCACTGCCTTCCCATTAATTATGATTAAACTACCCCACAGTTAGTTGTTCCTTCATTTGTAAAATGCTCCTGTTTTCCACCCAGTTCTAATCTTGGTGGTAATTATCCTGACGGCGGAGGAGTCGCTCCAAGAGCCTTTTCTCCTTCCCCTGGTGTGTTTGACTCGAACCAGGATTTGTGGCTCTGTCCTGGAGCTCCTGCCCAGAAAGGAGGTTCTGGGGGGCTTGGCCACGTCCAGCACCCCTTGCTGGGGTGATGGTGGTGTGGGGGACCTTGGTGACCTCTCCCTGTTCCATGGCGCTCATATCTGGCTAATTCATGGGATTGCTCTGAGAACTAATTACTTACATTTGTGCAGATTATTCTGAAACTTATTATTATACTAGAGACTGCTGCTGCTTGTGTTTTCTGCCAACGCATCACATTTCCCACCTTCCATGTGAATGAATTCCTAGGATACTGTCCAAACTGACAGAGAGCAGGAAATGCCTCCTGCGAGGGCCAGAGGAAGGTGTTAGGAAATTAAAGGAGCAATTTGAGAGCTGCAGCTTTTCTTTCACTACAAGAAAAAGCAATCCCCGTGTCCCACTCCCACATCCTCCACTCTCCAGGATAAGCCAGGCTGTGTTTTCTCAGCCCCTGGTGTGCTGGGAAAGCCCGGGATGGATGGCAGTGCCAGTGGCTGTCCCCACCCTGTGCCAGTGGCTGTCCCCTCCCCGCTGTGCCCCTGGAGGAGCTGAGGGGTGCGGGCAGGAGAAGGGGCTGAGCCCGGGGTCACTCAGCACATGCTGGGAATCCCTCAGCAGCTGGTATCTCCCACCGACAGAAGGAATATCTCAGGGAGGATCTCAGCAATCAGCTTGACGGGGGCAGCTGGTTCCACTTCCTCTGAGACACAGCTCGGCACCGTTTGACTCTGCTGATCAGATAGGAGCTGCATTACAAGGCAATATTGTGGTTTCCCTTAATGTCCTGCCAAACTGCATTTATCTTCCCATTCCTTCCCCACCCTCCCTGAGAAAGCCTGCTCAGGTCACAGCATGCAGAGAAAACCTTCCCCAGGAGGAGGAGGAGGATGGAGCCCTGATGCAGGATCCGGGCTGATGAACGTGTTTTATATTAGTCAGGAATGAGCACAAGAACTTAATTAGATGTGCTCTGGCTGCTTCAGTGTACAGAGGCCTCGACCTACAAGTAAGAGCACTCAGAAGGCTGAAGCAGTGGTTGTAAAATCCTGGAAGGCTCGTGATAATTATTTCCAAAACCATCAAAATCGTGGCTAAGAAGAGGTAGAGTTGTGAATATGTAAATGCAAGGAGCAGGCAGTGTGATGGGGCTGTTTGAGGGCTGGAACAGCACTTCCATTCCAGCTGTGATGACAGAGGGTGCTCCAGGGGCTCCTGGCTGGGAAGGGAGAGTGGAACACAGCAGAAACCTCACAGCTCAGCCCAGGGTGGTGAAATGTGGCAGGAGGGCTTCCATCAGCTGCAGGAAGGACTGAGCTCCAGATTTGGGAAAGGCTCTGCAGGAACAGCCCTGTGCAGGGAAAGAAGAGCTGGGGCTGTCTCCATCTCTTCAAACCAGCATTGAGGAATTGCAGCAATTTGTCCAGGAGCCTCAGCAGGGCTGCCCAGGGCTGCTCCCAGTCACCCCCAATCAGCTCAGAACCACCAGCACCAGCCCCCCCAGAGCCCAGCAGCACCAGCCAAGCCTCGCCTGGCAGTGCCAGGGGCCATCAAGCAGATGGGCAGCGAGGGCACTTTGTCATTTCTGCCTGGCAGGACTGAAACCCTGAGCTGGCAGCTTCCATCTGCAGCCCAGTCCACAGAGAGAGGCTTTCCTCACGCAACCTCTGCGGGCACCACGGCCACAAAGGGCCACAAAGGGACCGCAAAAACTGGTGAGAGCAGCAGGGCTGGGGTTGGGACTGAGCTGCAGCAGGCCTGTGACGTGCTGGCAGCCACACAGGTGTGGCAGTGGGGAGGTGGGCTCAGCTCTGAGGGATTTGTGCTGGGTTTAATGGCACAGAAAAGCAGGTACAGTGCTCACACACCGGGGTGTGGAGCACAGGCACACACAGAGTCACTGCTGCCACCTTTATGTGGAGCACACCTGCCCAGTCACCTCTGCCAGGCATTTGGGAGCCTCACGAGGGTTATTTTGGGGGTCCAGAGCATTCCAGTGCAGGTGTGTGTGCAGAGGGGAGGGAAAAGAGGAGGGAAAGGGAATGTATTCCCATCTTCCAGGTCTCTTTTCTCTGCTGCTCCAGAGAGCTCCTGAAATTCCTTCTTGCCGTGGTGATGGAGGGCTTGAAAGGCTTGGTGGGACCCTCCCTCCATCTTCACAGGGCCACAGGCAGAGAAAGAGAGAAAAAACAGGGGGAATCTCAAAATTCCCCATCGTATTTTTCTGTTCCATGATCCCTGCACCTGCAGAAATCCTCAACTATCACATTTCTCCTGCTCCGGATGATAACGAAGATAATTGTTTCATCCACTTTGTCAAGCCGAAATGAAAAGAGGGCAAAGCAAAATGATGCCATCATAAATCATCAGGCTGAGACAGCAAAAAGAGGACAAGATAGTGACTTCATTAAGGGTTATGTATTGTGTCATTAAGCTGGCAGGGGTCACCTTTCATGTCACGCAGCAGCCCCATGATGCATTGCTGGCTCCTCTTTCCAATAAAATTAAAGGGAGATGTAAAACTGATTAGGCCGTGTTTGCCCGAGCCCAAGGCAGGGAACTGCGGCGGCAATAATTGATACAAGATCGTGGCTGATTTGTAATGGCAGCGATTTCTCTTCCTGGTCATTTCTCTGCTGACCTTGCCCATTAAAATAAGCCCAGCTGCCTTGAAAAGAGAGACGCTCGTTCCACCCCTCCCTCCACTCGCCTGGAATTCATTTCCTCGCTGGCTTTCCGTGGGATTTCTCGTTCCCACCCCAGCAGGGACAGCCCCTGGTGTCTGGGGGTGTCACTGGTGTGCTGGTGAGAGTCCTGCTCCTCCTGCCCTCCTGCTGGGGCTGGGTCAGCCTTCACCTGTGCCAGAGCCCCTGCTCTCCTCCCTGTGCCCTGTGCAGGGCTGGGGATGCTCTCCTGGCTCACAGAACCTCCAGGGGCAGGGGGTGCTCTGTGCCAGGAGCTGCTGGGGCAGCAGAACCTCCCCAGGACAGGGCAGTGCTGGCTGCTGGAGGCTGGACCAAAGCTGTCCTAAGTCTCCTTCTGGGGTTGGGGTTGGGATTGGGATTGGATGATCTCTTACCAAAACCATTCCTCTGGCTCCTGACGGCTCCAGAGGTGCCCCTGCTGTCCCTCTGTGCTGCTCCAGGAGGGCTGAGACATGCAGAGAGCAGGGAGATGGGAGCTGTGTAAATCCCTCTGTAACTGACCCCTGAGGCCAAGGCACCCTCATGGAGCAGGAGCTCATAAAAGCTCCCAGAGCTGGCTCCATCCTGCAGCTCTTTGGTGCATGGTGCTCTTTATCTCCCCTTCCCTTCCCTGCAGCATCTCCAGCAGCCCAGGGCTCACCTGGGCTCTCTGGGCAGGTGAGGCTGCAGAGCTGAGCTCAGCCAGGGATGAGAGTGCAGGAGGTGATTTTAATTTGTGCTTGCATTTCCCCTCGGGGAGCTGGAAGAGGGAAGGGACGATGCTCAGCCCAAAGGCAGCGCCAGGCTCTGAGGAGGGCTCCATGTGGGTGGCTTTCAGAGGGATTATTTATCCACTTAGAGCTAAATACGTGTTTACATGGTCGGATGGAGTGGAACTCTCACTTGTATCAGCTGTGCCTCGCTCTCGATGCCTTTGGGCCAAGATTTCCTTAAGTGGCCACTGGATTTGGGACACTCTGCTTAAGAGAGGCCCTGAAAGGACCCAAGGCTCTGAGCACTGAGCTGCTGGAAAACTGAGTGGCTGCTCAGGGGGATGGTTCAGAGAGTGGATTCTGCAAGGAATTCCTGGAAAAGCCAGCTCTGGTCTGGGATAAACCCTCAGCTGTGGGATGCTCTGGGTGCTCCACAAATGGCTCCAGGGAGGGACCCTGGGCGGGAGCAGGGACGATGGCACTGCCAGGGGTGGTGGCACTGCCAGGGGTGATGGCACTGCCAGGGAGGATGGCACAACCAGGGACAATGGCACTGCCAGGGACGATGGCACTGCCAGGGGTGATGGCACTGCCAGGGACGATGGCACAACCAGGGACAGTGGCACTGCCAGGGACAATGGCACAACCAGGGACAATGGCACCGCCAGGGGTGGTGGCACTGCCAGGGACAATGGCACTGCCAGGGACAGTGGCACTGCCAGGGGTGATGGCACTGCCAGGGGTGATGGCACAACCAGGGATGATGGCACTGCCAGGGGTGATGGCACTGCCAGGGACGATGGCACAACCAGGGACAATGGCACCGCCAGGGGTGGTGGCACTGCCAGGGACAATGGCACTGCCAGGGACAGTGGCACTGCCAGGGGTGATGGCACTGCCAGGGACAGTGGCACAGCCAGGGACAATGGCACAACCAGGGACGGTGGCACCGCCAGGGGTGGTGGCACTGCCAGGGATGATGGCACTGCCAGGGGTGATGGCACTGCCAGGGGTGATGGCACAACCAGGGATGATGGCACTGCCAGGGGTGATGGCACTGCCAGGGACGATGGCACTGCCAGGGATGATGGCACAACCAGGGATAATGGCACTGCCAGGGTTAATGGCACTGCCAGGGGTGGTGGCACTGCCAGGGGTGATGGCACTGCCAGGGGTGATGGCACTGCCAGGGATGATGGCACAACCAGGGGTGATGGCACTGCCAGGGACAGTGGCCCAGCCAGGGACCGTGGCACTGCCAGGGGTGATGGCTTTGCCAGGTTTAATGGCACTGCCAGGGATGATGGCACTGCCAGGGATGATGGCACTGCCAGGGGTGATGGCACTGCCAGGGGTGATGGCACAACCAGGGATGATGGCACTGCCAGGGGTGATGGCACTGCCAGGGACAGTGGCCCAGCCAGGGACCGTGGCACTGCCAGGGGTGATGGCTTTGCCAGGTTTAATGGCACTGCCAGGGGTGATGGCACTGCCAGGGATGATGGCACAACCAGGGACAATGGCACTGCCAGGGGTGATGGCACAACCAGGGATGATGGCACTGCCAGGGGTGATGGCACTGCCAGGGAGCAGAGTAAATAACCCACACCAGAGCCTGTGTAAGGGAAAACCATCAGAGAGACAGAGCTGGCAAAGCAAACACAATTCCACGTGTCAGTCCCAGATCTATGAGCTAAAAACACAAACAGGGAGAGAGGGAGCGTGCACTGCAGAGAGAATGCAATCCTCATAAATGGGGAAGGGAAACCCACTCATTTCCACTCAATAACAAACCTGGGGGAACAAAGGAGCTGGGACCTTGTGCCATAAACAACCAGGGAAATACAAACCTTTCTGGGGCGCAGATGGCTGGTGCTCGGATTTTATTTTTCTTTTCTATACATTTGACAGCTAAATTCAGTCATTTGTGAACAACGTGGCCATAAAAATGAGTAATAATGATTGGAGGTATCTTACTTTTGGTTTAATGGGCTCTGGAGTGGTGCTGAGGAGCTGCTCCCACCCCTGGGGGCACAGGGGTTTCTGCTCCCGAGGCTCAGGCAGCAGAATCGCACCAGCTGTGCATGGGGTTATGCAGCTCTGGCTCCAAACTCCAAATTAATGCTGTCCTCAGCTGCACTGCCTCAGATTGGATTGCAAAACCCTGTTGCTGACACAGCTCAGAGCGTTGTTCTTCCCCCCCGGCCACAGGGGTGGGCTCGCACAGATTTTATCAGCTTTTCAACTTTTCCCTCATTCATTATTTCAGTTCTGTCAAACTCGAGCAGAGGGTTTTTGCAGCAACCAGAGAGAGTTAGGGCCTCCTTGCCAGCCTGAATTGCTTAAAACTCTTAATGAGAGACTTTCAGAGGGGTAAAAATGAATCTTCCAGGAGCTAGAAGGGGCTCCAGGATTCTCTGCAAGAGTTTCAGTCTATTCTCATCCACAGGCTTGCTATAAAACCTGGAGGAATAAAAAAAAAGAAAAAACCCTTTACTCCACTTCACCTTCCCAGAGAAGACACTTTACCTACATAAGCTGCTTTGAGGTCCTGAGATTAAGGAAATTCCAGGTGCTGTTGTTTGTTTTCAGAGCTTTTACACACTGAGCACTGTCAGTGTGTGAGCACCTCGTTATTGCCAAGGGCACCGATTCAGGGAGGAGAGGAGCTGAGTGGCAACAGCAGCACGGAATCTAAATATAGAGAACATCCAACAGAACCACAAACTCCATCCTCAGCACTGTAATTTTAATGAGATTATGTGTAATCCTTCTGTTGACACTTCTGCCAGGGCAGCACAAAAGAATGGGCTTTGTCTGTATCTGCTTCTCACTGAGCTGAGTTTGGCCCCACTTTTAGGAATCTCCCCAAAATCTCCTGGCTGGAGCAAAGGGCATCCAAGGGATGGTTTCGCCTGCAGGGTTTGCTGGTTTGGAGCTCGTTTAGGGACACATCCTGAAGTGCCCAGGGCAGAGCTGTGACTGGCAGGACTGAGACAATGCTGAGAACTAATCTGGCTCTGCCAGGGAGATTTGCCAGGCTGGAGGACTGAGAAAAGCACCACGGGCAGGAGTTTCAGCTGCTTTGCTGAGGATGGAAATTAATTGTTTGGTCAAAAGGCAGCGGGAAAAAAAATACTCAGCCATAAAATCTCAAATCCTGTTCTGAGACCTTGAAGTGCTCCTGGCTCAGTTCAGCCATTCTGGGATGGAAATTGTCCTAAAACTAAAACTCCTCACTGAGGCACACTCAGAGTGAAGTCTGCTTCACCCAGAGCTGAGCGGAGCCCAGGGAGGAGCTGAACCCTCCCTCCAGCTGCTCCAAACCACTGAGCATCCATCCCTGGGGTTCCTGGGGTCAGGGATGGACCCCAGCCCAGGGAGCTGTGCCAGGCAGTACCAGGGAGTACCAGGGAGCACCAGAGAGTGCCAGGCAGTACCAGGGAGCACCAAGGCAGTACCAGAGAGTACCAGGGAGAACCAGAGAGCACCAGACAGCACGAGGCAGTACCAGGGAGCACCAGAGAGTGCCAGGCGGTACCAGGGAGTACCAGGGAGAACCAGAGAGCACCAGACAGCACCAGGCAGTACCAGGCAGTACCAGGGAGCTCCAAGGCAGTACCAGAGAGCACCAGGCAGTGCCAGGCAATACCAGAGAGCACCAGGGAGTACCAGGCAGTGCCAGGCAGCAACTAAGAGTGCCAGAGAGCACCAGGGAGTGCCAGGCTGTACCAGGGAGCACCAGGGAGTACCAAGGAGCACCAAGCAGCACCAGGCAGTGCCAGAGAACACCAGGCAGCCCCTGGCAGTATCAGGCAGTACCAGGCACTGCCAGGGAGTACCAGGCAGTGCCAGGCCAGTGCCAGGCAGTACCAGGGAGCACCAGGTGGCACCAGGCAGCACCAGGCAGTGCCAGAGAGCACCAGGCAGCACCAGAGAGCACCACGTAACACCAGGCAGCACCAGGCAGTGCCAGAGAGCACCAGGCAGCCCCTGGCAGCAGCAGGAGGGGCAGGAGCTGTGATCCAGCCCACCAGAGACATCCCCAGAGCTCCACTGGCTGCCACAACTCCCTGCCACAGGCAGGAGGGTGAGCTCTGATCCCAGAGTGATTTTTCTTAATGTCTTTATATAGATGAGTTAACTCAGAACCTTTCCAACATAAGCATGTTTTTCTGTTCCTTCATCCTGACCTTGGCATTTTCTTTCTCCACTCCAAGTTCTCTGCTGTCCTCTGGCCAGCTTTGCCTCTCATTTGTCAATGTTATTATTGAATTTTCAAATGCCAGTAGTGCACATAAATCAATGGCTGCCTTCTCCCCAGTGGCATATCCCTGCCACGTGTGGTCATTCATTTTTTTTAATAAGTCCTCCTCTCCTTTCACCCATTTATAAAAATGCATCTTGTTCTGCTGCTGCCGTCCATCATCCGGGGAGTCCAGCTATTTGTTGCCCCTGAGTGCTTATTCATCAACGTTTTCAAAAGCAAAATCACTCTTCGCCTCCTGCTCTTATTGTGCCATCAATCTCGACTGGGGATCAATAAACCTGGCTTTGGCAATTTCTCCCTCCTCTCCCAAAGCCTGGCCTTTGCATTAGCATCGGGAGCTGCTCCTGGGAGGGGATGGCGGCAGAGGGAGGAGCAGGAGGGACAATGATGGTTTTCACTCGGAGTTTCACTGCCCTGGTGTCACCTGAGAGCTCCACACTCACCTTTGGCCCCAGAGCTGCAAATGGGGGCAGGAGGAGCCGTGGCCACAGCGCTGCTGCAAACAGGAGCCCCGGGGACCAGGACTGGGAGAACATTTTTCTTCCAAACATCGTTTGAATGAGAAATGGCTTTTCCCTGAGAATTGAAATTTCTGTTGAAAAGTGGTTGTTGATTTTCAAGAACAACAAACAAACCCAAAAACCTCTTCCCAAAAAACTTTCCTCTTTCAAATACACGCTTAAAAGGCTGACATTTATTTTTGAAACTATCTCCAAGAAAGCAGATTATTTTATTTTGTGACCAGAAATGTTTTCCAAAGCTGAATATTTTCACGACTTTTGAAAAGACTGAATGTTGCAGTTATCAGTTTTATCTTTTTGTCGAAATTCTAAAAAAGAAAAAAAAAAACCCTCTGGAGCTGCAAAGACTTTCAGCAACATTGATCATCTCCTAAATTTTTCCAATCTAATCTGTGTGATTAACGGGATTTTGTGACTTGTGGAGCTGTCAGGGCCCAGGTGGAGCCTGCAAGGGCTGGGGGCTGCAGGCTCAGCTCAGCGTGGTTGGGGTTCATCCTCTCCAGGGCTTTTCCAGGGATGCTCTCCAGCCTGTCCATGAGAGGGGGAACCCAGAGCTCCCAGGGAAGGGTCCCCCCACTCCTGTCCTTGCCTGGCCCAGCCCAGGTGCCCAGGACGTGCTCCTGGCTCAGTTTGGTGTCCACCAGAACCCCAAATTCTTCCCCAGTACATCCCAGTGCTGGTGTGTGTTGGGTTGATGTGACAGAAATGTGAATTCTGTCCCCATCTGTTAACCCAGCTGGGGCAGTGCCCCTGATCTCCTGGCACACATTATCTGCTCATGGGCCATCTTTAAACCATCTGGGCAATCATCTTTATCTTCCCACAGCCCATCCTCCCTCCAGGAGATATCTCCTGTTCATGGCCAGTGAGTCCCAGGCCATGACTGATAAAATTCCATCACCCCACTGGGAGATGCTCCAGCCGGGGGAGGAGCCAAATATTTCCTACCCACGTAAAAACTGAGATTTGGAACACCAGAGCAGCCTTTTCCACTGGATCCCAGAGGAAAACCAGACCTTTCCACATCATCCCTGGAGCTTCAGAGGAAACTGCACCTTCTCCAGGAGCACTGCTCCAGCTGAACCACATCTGCCCCTGCAGGAGGATGCAGCCACCATTGAATGGGACTGTGCCAACACCCTGACTGACTGACGGGTGTCAGCTTGGATTCTGACTCTGGCAGGGTTGGGATTGTTCTGTGTAATACTGCATTTCTATTTTAATTTTCCTAGTAAAGAACTGTTATTCCTATTCCCATATCTTTGCCTGAGAGCCCCTTAATTTCAAAATTATAATAATTTGGAGGAAGGAGGTTTATATTTTCCATTTCAAAGAGAAACTTCTGCCTTTATTGGCAGACACCTGTCCTTCAAACCAGGACACGGGGTCACTCCTCACTGGAACAGCACTTTGCTCCTCCAGCCCATCCCTTTCCCTGAAGGTTTGGGGCAGCTCAAAGTCCTCCAGAACCTGAGCCAGGAGGGAGCAGCAGATGGAATCCCGTGCCAAGGCAATAAATTCAGGCCACAATCAGTAACATTTTGTGGTTTGACACTTAATTGATTAACTAATTTGAGGCAACAAGATTTAGTGTAGCTGCAGATTAGTGTCGAAGGGATAATTAGGGCTGAGCTGCTGCTTCCAGAGGCTGCTGGGAGCAGGAGCAGAGCTGGGGCTGAGCTTCCAGGGAGGGGCCCTGGCTCGGCACCCAGGGATTGCAGCAGAAAGGTCAGGCACTGACTTATCAGCATAGACAAAATCCCTTCCTATAATGTATGTGTTTATTCTCAAATTAAATATATTAATGTATTATTTGTTCTTAAAATGTCATTCAATAGATAGTGGGCTTAGGTTTCCTGGCAGACCTTTGAAGCTTAAAGAGTAATGTAATAATAGCACATTAATCCATAAGCTACACAGGCTGCTCCCAGCAGACCCCAAACCCCACTGCTGCCTCTGAAGCCCTGAATTCTGTTTCTAGGAATTTCTGTCCAGCAGCAGTGGGCTTGGAGGAGCCTCTCCTGCCAGATCCAGCCCCAAATCCTGCCCCCATCACCCACTGGGCATTTGCAGGTGTTTTCCTGGGCACAGCCTGTGCTGGGGCTCCCCATCCCTGTCCCTGTCCTTGTTTCTGTCCCTGTTCCTCATCCTATCCCTGTGCCCATCCCCAGCCCTGTCCCTGTCCTTCTTTCTGTCCCTGTTCCTCATCCTATCCCTGTCCCCATCCCCAGCCCTGTCCCTGTTTCTGTCCCTGTCCTTGTTTCTGTCCTCATCCCTGTCCCTGCTGAGAGCAGGGCTGCTGAGCCAGAGCTCAGTTTGGGCCAAGCCCCAGTTTCAGCAAGAGGAAATGCTGCATTTGGACTTTTCCCCAGGCGGAATTCTTGGCACAAGCAAATCATCTCTTGGAAAAAAAAAAATGGAAAAAAAAGGAAAAAAAAGAAACTGCTCTTGAAAGAATGTCTCCATCTCTTCTCCAAATCAGCCATCCATCTCTCTGTTTGTGTGTCTAGAGTTGATAGCTTGAGAGTTATCGAAATGCCAAACCTGATGTTTTGGAGAGCTTGGAACCCATCTCTGAACTGCTCTGATTTTAATTCTGCAACTCTTAATACTTGATTGACAAACACAGCTAAACAATCCATCATCCATCTTATCTGAAAAATGTAACCTTTTTCTGTTTATGGAACATGCACATGTGGAACATGTTTTTCTTTCACTGCCTATTTATTCCATTTACTCAGGGCAGCGATTCTTTTCTTTTTGTGCTGCTCTGGGCTGGCTCTTCCCACCTTGGCATGGCTCAACTTCCATCTGGGAGCACTGGTGGGGAAAATGGGCAGGAAAAAGAGGGAAGGGAAGGGAAGGGAAGGGAAGGGAAGGGAAGGGAAGGGAAGGGAAGGGAAGGGAAGGGAAGGGAAGGGAAGGGAAGGGAAGGGAAGGGAAGGGAAGGGAAGGGAAGGGAAGGGAAGGGAAGGGAAGGGAAGGGAAGGGAAGGGAAGGGAAGGGAAGGGAAGGGAAGGGAAGGGAAGGGAAGGGAAGGGAAGGGAAGGGAAGGGAAGGGAAGGGAAGGGAAGGGAAGGGAAGGGAAGGGAAGGGAAGGGAAGGGAAGGGAAGGGAAGGGAAGGGAAGGGAAGGGAAGGGAAGGGAAGGGAAGGGTTTGGACTCTGGCTGGAGCCTGGGGGTGCTGTCAAAGCGACAGGAACAGATCTTTTGTGCATTTTCTCACCTCTTAAGATAAATGTGAATCTTTTGTTGTTGCAGGCAGCCTTGGTGGGCTGCCAGCACTGCAAGGATGTCCAACAAAAATTGATGTTGAGAGCTGCTCACTGCTGTGGATGTTCTCACTACCAGTGCTGGCAATTATTAAATTGGAGTTATTGCCATAATCATGGTTAAAGCAATGGCTCTTAACTGTGAAGGCAAATTAACAGCTTTTGCAATTTCACGTTTGAGGACAGTTTAACGTCCTGGAGATGCTGGAAGAGCCAAGGAGAGAGTTGAGCTGGGGAGAATCCATGAACTTCCAGCCTCCTGCAACCCCATTTCCATCCCATCCCACCCCATCCCACCCAAAGCAGCTCCTCTGCTCTGACAGAGAGGCTCAGCTCTGCTTGTGCATGGAAAGTTGGAAATAAATATCTGCTCCAACAAGTGAGTTTGGCAGGAGGGAATTTCCTCCCTCCTCAGCTTCCCAGAAGTTTCTGTGCTGTCCTTGCCACCCCTCTGGGCAGCAGAGCAGCCCCAGGCTGGCCCCAGATCCCTCCCAGGCCGTCCCCTCCCCAGCAAGGCAGGACAGGGGTGGCCCTGTCCCCTCTGGGGGTGACCCCAGGTCTCAGAGCCAGGGAGGTCACCCGGGGAACATGCTGGGATCCTTCTCCTCAGCCCTTGTAATGGCATTAGCAATGACTGTTTCTTACTCAATCATACTCCCAAAGGATTTTCAATAAACTTTTTATGTGCCATAACTGTTACATTAAATAAAGCTGAAAGTATTGAGTAAACTGACTGTAAATCACTTTAGATGCCTTGGAATTACATTAAGTGTGAGAATTATGGATCTTTTGCTGCTTGCAGAAACAGAGAGACGACAGAGCCAGAAATTTTTATGCTCCCAGACCTTCTGAAGGTTTTTTTTTTTCTCTTAGTTATTTTCTTGTGCCACGTTAGGGGCTCCTCCTGCTGCCATTGGCCTGTGCAGGGACACCCAGGGCCAGGAGCCACCCCTGAGCTGCAGGGTGCTGGGGAAATTCCCCCTTTCCATCGAGCAGGTTTGGGTTTCTGAGCCTGGAACTGGTAATGAATGCTGGGCAGAGCTGCTGTGGCAGAGCTGAACAGGCTGCGAGGTTTTATTGCATCAAGAGTGATTTTCTGTTCCCAGCCCGACAGCCAATGCCTCAGCAGTACAAATCTGTATTTTGATGTCAATAAATGCTGAGGAAACATCTTCTGTCTGTCCTCTTCAGGCTTGGCTTAAATGGGTATCACATTAACGCCCCACACAGGAACAGGAATTAATAGAAGCACCACAAGTGCCCTGAGGGTGGGCATGGAGGGAGGAACCAGGGCCCCAAAATGAGCTTTTCCTCCTTGGGAGCTCACCCTGACCCACTGTGCTCCAGCAGAGCACTCGGGCACACTCAGCTGCCGGGGGAGCCCATGTCCCCAGCTGGAGGAATTTCCAAAGGCAAATCCCCTTCTTAGTGTGGCCAGTGCACTCAGGCTGTTTAACAGGAGCTCAACCTGGGTGTTGTCAGTGCTGAGCTCTGTCCATGTGCCCCTTTCCTCTTCTTCCTCGATAATTTTTTCTGTTTTAAACCCCCAGAAAGACAAATGAGCAGGCTCCCTCTGCTCTGAGCTGCACCAAGGTGACTGTTTGGCCGCCTGGAAAATCTCCCCTTGTCCCTGCTGGAGTCAGAGCTTGACCTTCAGGAAATTCCTGCCAGTTTCTCCAAGGGAACGGTGCTGCTGTGTTTGCCACGGGGGAACTTTGCTTTTTACTTGGGATTACGGGCTGTGAATTTTCCACCGGGTATAAAAATTCCTGTCTCTCCTGTGAGGCAGCAGCTTTGCATGGGAGCAAAGTGCTGCTGGTTTTCCATTTGCTGTGTCTGCCTGGGACCACAGAAATCCCAAGGTCAGAGCAGGGGGCAGGAAACGAGCCAGCAAAGGTGTGTGAAATCCCAGGCTTGCTGTTTTTAGTGCTGGCTCCCCACAACTCGGTGTGGGCTGGGGCTGAGCCTGAGTCAGCTCCGGGAATCAGGTGCTCCCCTCAAGGAGGGAGATGCTCCAGCAGCAGCAGCGTGGGGAGCTGTTTGCTCAAAGCCTTTGGGGGTTTTTCAAGCTTTGCTCTGCCTGTGACTGTTTTATCTTGGCCTGAGAGCAGTGCAGGTGCCCAGGGGGAGAGGCTGAGCAGATTTTCCTGTGCCTGCTGCTCCCCAGGCTCTCCCTGCAGCCCAGGTGGGGATGAGGGTTGCTGAGGCTGCCTCCCATCATTGCTGTGATTCAGGACCCCACAGATGCGTTTTTGGGGGTGTTTGCTGAGCAGCCCAGGTGTGCTGCGAGCTGTGGGGTCCCTGGGCTGCTCTGGCCCTTCATGAATTTTCTGTCCTGCCTTGGAGCTCAGCTCTGCCCCACCTGGGCTGTCCCTGCCCCAGAGCACCCCAGATGTGGCTCCACGGGCTGAGGGGGCTCCTGTGAGACAGGAAAGTGTTTGGGAGCTGCTGGGATTCCTGTGACACCAACCCAGTGCCCCACAGCTCCCCAGAAGCAGGAGGGGAACCCCTCTGGCTGCTCACTGTGGGTTTTTCTGCACTAACACTCTTTCAAAAGGCACTGAAAGGAGCCACAGCCTGGTTCTGCTGGCCCCAGAGACAATGGGTGCAGCTGCTCCCCCACTCTGGGTTGGTGTTTTTAAATATCAGAGTCAAGGCTCATTCCAGAGCCACATCATCTGTCAGCTCCTGAGTTCTGTGTTGGTAACTCAGACACCCTCTCCCCTGCCAAGTTCCCATGCTCTTTGTTTGGAATATTCGTGATTTTGTGTGGTTGGGCTTGAATAACTTCTGCTGCCTCTCCCAGGTTCCTCTGCTGCTGGAACCTGCCAGGCCCTGCTGGCTCTGAAAGGGGGGCTCTGTTTTGGAGAAACATATTGTTCTTTTTTGCTTTTGGGGGGGGTTTGTGGTTTTTTTAAGGAATGGGGAAACTGTGCGAAAATTGGATCAACTTTGCTGTTAACTGTGGTCATGGATCTTGAAAATTTCTCTTTCCTATGAAATCCCAGTGGGTTTTTGGAGTTTAGCAGCCCTGGGCTGTGCTTACAGATTGATCTAAGTGGTGACTGGGTGCTGAAGGGCTGTACAAAACCTCCAAAATATTATATGGGCTGGATGGGCTCTGGAAGGGCTGGGTGAGCAGGGATTTGGGGGGATGGAAGGGCTGGGTGAGCAGGGATTTGGGGGATGGAAGGGCTGGGTGAGCTGGGATTTGGGGGATGGAAATGCTGGGTGAGCTGGGATTTGGGGGGATGGAAGGGCTGGGTGAGCAGGGATTTGGGGGATGGAAGGGCAGGGTGAGCTGGGATTTGGGGGCTGGAAATCCTGGGTGAGCAGGGATTTGGGGGATGGAAGGGCTGGGTGAGCTGGGATTTGGGGGATGGAAGGGCTGGGTGAGCTGGGATTTGGGGGATGGAAATGCTGGGTGAGCAGGGATTTGGGGGCTGGAAATGCTGGGTGAGCAGGGATTTTTGAGGCCTGGTGTGTTTAGTCTCACAAGCAGAATGGCTTTGGCACTTCTGAACTCTCCTCCATCAGCTCCTAAAGACTTGACAGAAAGGTCAGAGACACGGGGAGATAACGAGGGACCCTGTGAATGAGGAGCAGAAATAACAGCGTTTAGGGCTGGCTGGAGACTTCAGTGTTCAACATCAGGCTTGGGGAAAAGTAGAAGTGGTATTTCCTTTTGACCTTTCTGAAAAGCCTGGAGGGCTCCAGGCTGCAGGAGCGGGGGCTGAGGAGCCCGAGGAGCCGCTCTGGGCTCTGTCCCCGGCTCGCCCGCAGCCCTCGGGGCCCGCCCGGGGCCAGCCCGGCGTTTTGCTGCCGGGAACATTCCGGGCTGTGCAGGGCTGCCCAGGGAAGGGGGTGGCACAAGGGGTGGCAGAGCAGCAGGGCTTGGGGTGCGGGGGAGAACCCTGAGGTCACCCAGTCTGGAGGAATTTTGTCTTGGGAGGGCTACAGAAGTGCTGGAGAAATTCTGGAGAAATTCTGGAGAAATTCTGGAGAAATTCTGGAGAAATGCTGGAGAAATGCTGGAGAAATGCTCCCTTGCTGAGCACCTGCTGCCAGCACCTCCCGGGCAGCCACGGCCGCTCCTTGAATCTCCTTTTGTGCCCTCTGGAGCTCCCGGCAGGAATTGGGCTGGGGTTAGGGTTAGGATCAGGGTTAGGGTTAGGATCAGGATTAGGGTCAGGATCAGGGTTAGGGTTACGATCAGGGTTAGGGTTAGGATCAGGATTAGGGTTAGGATCAGGGTTAGGGTGTGGATCAGGATTAGGGTCAGGATCAGGATTAGGGTTAGGATCAGGATTAGGGTTAGGATCAGGGTTAGGGTGTGGATCAGGGTTAGGGTTTGGATCAGGGTGAGGGTTAGGATCAGGGTTAGGGTTAGGATCAGGGTTAGGGTTAGGATCAGGATTAGGGTTAGGATCAGGGTTAGGGTTAGGATCAGAATTAGGGTTAGGATTAGGGTTAGGGTCAGGATCAGGGTTAGGGTTAGGATCAGGATTAGGGTTAGGATCAGGGTTAGGGTCAGGATCAGGGTTAGGGTTAGGATCAGGGTTAGGGTCAGGATCAGGGTTAGGGTTAGGATCAGGATTAGAGTCAGGATCAGGATTAGGGTTAGGATCAGGATTAGGGTTAGGATGAGGGTTTGGATCAGGATCAGGGTTAGGGTCAGGATCAGGGTTAGGGTTTGGATCAGGGTTAGGGTTAGGATCAGGGTGAGGGTTAGGATCAGGGTTAGAGTTAGGATCAGGATTAGGGTTAGGATCAGGGTTAGGGTCAGGATCAGGGTTAGGGTTAGGATCAGGGTTAGGGTCAGGATCAGGGTTAGGGTCAGGATCAGGGTTAGGGTTAGGATCAGGGTTAGGGTCAGGATCAGGGTTAGGGTGGATCTGCCCCTGCGGAGCCATGGGGATCACGGGCAGGGACTCTGCGTGCATGGAAACGTCTCAGCATCTGCCTGTGGCTGGCGGCTGTGCGAGCCGGGCTGGCAGCTGCTGAGCTCTGCAGCAGAGGTCACTGTGCGGCCGGGAGAGCCGCGGGATGCGGGGATGGAGAGCTCCGGGATGCGGGGATGGAGAGCTGCGGGATGCGGGGCCGGGAGAGCCACGGGATGCGGGAGAGCCGCGGGATGCGGGGATGGAGAGCTCCGGGATGCGGGGATGGAGAGCTCTGGGATGTGGGGATGGAGAGGCGGGGATGGGAGAGCCGCGGGATGCGGGGCTGGGATGCGGGAGAGCTCCGGGATGCAGGGCTGGAATGCGGGGCTGGGATGCGGGGCTGGGATGCGGGAGAGCCGCGGGATGCAGAGTTGCCGATGATGCTGAGGACGGGTCCCTCCTGCTCCCCTCATCCCCGCATCCCCCGCCCGCTGTCCACACCCGCATCCCGGCGGGAGATGATGGGAGCCCCGGGGGAAACTGGAGCGAAATTCCAGCAGGGAAATCGGGATGTTCAGCAGGAGCCGCCAGCAGGGAGCTGGTGAGCGGCCAGGGCTGGGCTGGAGCTGTGGCGGTACCGAAGTTAATCCAAACTTCCCGAAATTTGCAGATCCTATGGATTTACCCCAAGGATGGCCATGGAAAACCTCTCTGTTTTTAGGGAACAAGGGTGAAGGAAGGTTTTTAAACCAGGTGGATTTGAGGTGCTGTAAGCTGGACACAGCTGTGACCTGCCAGCAGCACACCTGGAGGGGCTCAGGGTGACCTGCCTCAGTCTCTGCACCCAAAGGCACCAAACCTTCCAATTTTAGTTATTATTGGTTATTTACCTGTTTACTGGGAAAGCAGCAGAGAGGGAGGTGGATAATGGAAAGGTTAAGCAGCAAATTGCTGCACTTCTGCCTGGCCAGAGAGCACAGGGCACTTCCCAACCTCTAATACCCGCCCTAATAGGCAAGGAAAATTATTTTGGCTTCCACTAAAGGGCAATTTTCTGATCAGCTCTCATTTTCTTAGTAGAGAGGAGAGAACAAAAGGAGAGAAATATATATTTATATATGTATTAAAAAAAAAAAAAAAAAAAAAAAAAAAAGGAAAGAGGAAGAAAGAAAGAAACACTTATGCTTTAATGGAAGCTCATTTTTGTAAAGTACCCTCATGGCCCCTGTGGGCCCGTGGAATTAAGCGCTGTCATTCAGAGCTGAAAGCGGAGCCATCCAGTTTGCAGACACCTGTCATAATTAAACTAATGGCTCTGAAAATGTGCCTTGATATTAAATCTATCTTCCACCGAGGAGCAGGGCTGATTAAAACCGCTGTTTGACAGTTAATGATGAACCTCTCGCTCGCTGCGCTCCGTAACTGGAACAGACCGGTTCAGCCCCCTCCCCTTGGAGAGCCCTTCCTGCATCCCCCTCCCACCCAGCCCCCAGCCAGGGGCTGCTCCCCCGTCCTGCCCACCCAGGGCAGCCCTGAGGCTCTGGGGATGCTCGGTGTGTGCCACAGGACTGGGCTGGCACCGCTGGGAACCTGCCAGGGCTCGGCTCTGGGGGTGCTGGGGGTGCTGGGTGCTGGAGGTGCTGGGGGTGCTGGGGGTGCTGGGGGTGCTGGAGGTGCTGGAGGTGCTGGGGGTGCTGGGGAGTGCTGGAGGTGCTGGGGGTGCTGGGGGTGCTGGGGGTGCTGGGGGTGCTGGGGAGGTGCTGGGGAGGTGCTGGAGGCGCTGGGGGTGCTGGGGGTGCTGGGGGTGCTGGGGGTGCTGGAGGTGCTGGGGGTGCTGGGGGTGCTGGGGGTGCTGGGGAAATGCTGGGGGTGCTGGGGGTGCTGGAGGGTGCTGGGGGTGCTGGGGAGGTGCTGGGGGTGCTGGGGGTGCTGGGGAAATGCTGGGGGTGCTGGGGGTGCTGGGGGTGCTGGGGGTGCTGGGGGTGCTGGGGAGGTGCTGGGGAGGTGCTGGAGGTGCTGGGGAGGTGCTGGAGGTGCTGGGGGTGCTGGGGGTGCTGGGGAGGTGCTGGGGGTGCTGGGGGTGCTGGGGGTGCTGGGGGGTTTGCTGGAGGTGCTGGGGGTGCTGGGGAGGTGCTGGGGGTGCTGGGGATGTGCTGGAGGTGCTGGGGGTGCTGGAGGTGCTGGAGGTGCTGGGGGTGCTGGGGAGGTGCTGGGGGTGCTGGGGGTGCTGGAGGTGCTGGAGGTTCTGGGGGTGCTGGAGGTGCTGGGGGTGCTGGGGGTGCTGGGGGTGCTGGAGGTGCTGGGGTGGTGCTGGAGGTGCTGGGGAGGTGCTGGGGGTGCTGGGGGTGCTGGGGAAATGCTGGGGGTGCTGGGGGTGCTGGAGGTGCTGGGGAGGTGCTGGGGGTGCTGGAGGTGCTGGGGGTGCTGGGGGTGCTGGGGGTGCTGGGGAAATGCTGGGGGTGCTGGGGGTGCTGGGGGTGCTGGGGGTGCTGGGGAGGTGCTGGGGGTGCTGGAGGTGCTGGGTGTGCTGGGGAGGTGCTGGGGGTGCTGGGGAGGTGCTGGAGGTGCTGGAGGTGCTGGGGAGGTGGGGGTGCTGGGGGTGCTGGGGGTGCTGGGGAGGTGCTGGGGGTGCTGGGGGTGCTGGGGAGGTGCTGGAGGTGCTGGGGGTGCTGGGGGTGCTGGGGAGGTGCTGGAGGTGCTGGGGGTGCTGGGGAGGTGCTGGGGGTGCTGGAGGTGCTGGGGGTGCTGGGGAAATGCTGGCTCACACTGTCCTGCCCAGAAAAGTGGCCCAGTGGCAGAGAGCTCCTTCCCAGGGCAGCTCCTGGGCGCTCGGGGTGGGGATGTGGATCTGCCTCGCTCCTGGTTATTGACTCCTGCTCCTTCCCCCGAGCATGTCGGAGCCAATTTCCTCTGACATCACAGCTGGTTGCCAGGGCAATGGGTTTGCTGCTCCAAAAGCAGGATTATTATTGAACAGAGACAGGAGAGAGAGTTCTTAGGGAGCAGAATCAGTGTTCACTTGGAAATGTGTCCAGCAGCCACTCTGTCCCTGGACCAGGCTGTGTCTCCTTCTCCTTCTCCTCTCGCTGACCTCACCAAGGACAAAACTGAGGCAAAGCATGAGGGTGGGAGTCCCACGTGCCCACAGGGGATTGGTTTTGACTCTCAGTGATCAGAGGTTCAAAAATCCCCCAGTAAACCCAGGGCCAATCAGGCACAGCACAGAAATTCGTGCAGCACGAACTCTGCTTAGTGCAGATAGGCAGCAGCAGTGGACAAGCAGTATTATTTATTTATTTATTTATTTATTTATTTATTTATTATTATTATTATTATTATTATTATTATTATTATTATTATTATTATTGTTGTTGTTGTTGTTGTTGTTGTTGTTGTTGTTGTTGTTGTTGTTGTTGTTGTTGTTGTTGTTGTTGTTACTATTATTATTGTTTTGTTGTTTGCTGGGTCTGGTGGTCTCTGATGCTCCAATTCCCCTTCTCTGCCATGAAGATAACAAATCTCCTTTGTCTGGGATGTTTAAGGGGTGATGAGCTCTGTGGGGCAGGGGCTGCCTCCCCTGAGGACACCTGGATTTGGGGCATTGCCCTGGGCAGGTAACTCCTGCTTGTGAGTGGGGATGTGCTGGAACGCTGAGGGGTCCTTTGATCAATCAATAGATCAAAAAAGAGATGAAAATGCAGATGAAAGGCCCGACTGTGGGAGCTGGCTGTGCCAGGAGCAGCCCTCTCCCTCTCCCTGTCATTAGCTCCCTTACCCAGCCCCGATGCCATCGCTGCCACAACAGCAATTACCAGGAGATTAGGCAGCATTAAGCACTCTTTAATTTGACACATTGCAATGATCTCCATTCAGCCTTTCTGCTCGAATAACTCTCCATAAATATTTTGTGAGGGTACCAAAATAAACAGAGGCTGGGCTGTTTGCACAGCTGAGATCCTGGCAGGGCCCAGGGAGCAGAGCTGAGGGTGGCACTGGGGATGGATGGGGCTGAGGGGTCAGCTGGGTGTGAGAGAGCATGAGGGGCTGGGAAAACACCTCTGTGAAGCAAAAGGAAAAATTATAACCATAATATATGCCTTGCACCAATGGCAATTTAATAGGGAACATTTTTTAAACAACAACCCAATAAAGAGAGATGGGTATTTATGCAAGAAGTGGCTGCATTAGAAGAAATAATAATTACACTGGAGTTGTGTTCTCTCCCCTTCTTTTTCTTCTTTTTTTCTTGTGTGTGTGCTATTAGCCTAGACATTATTCATTAAGTAATGCAATGGAAAACCACTGTTAATACAGCAATAAATCCCACAGGGCCCCATTGCTTCTGAGATAGGATCATTTGGTAATTACAGTGCATTAGAAGTTCAATATTCTTTCATTTTTTTCCCCTCAGCTCCCTGTCTGGGTGAGAGGTGGGCTGTGCTGTTCCTGGGAGTGCTCTGTGGTGTCCCTGCCCTGGGGTGGTGACACTCTTACACTCCACAGGTGCCCGAGGGGCGCAGCAGGGTCAGGTTCCCATCCCTCTCTGTGGGCAGCATCTGCTCCCTGGTGAGATCCTGGCAGCCAGGAGAGGTGGCTGGGACAGGGACAGGCAAGGAGAAATCTGGGTTATTGATGGGATCTGGGCACAAGGAATGGCAGCTGGGACAGGGACAGACATGGAGGCTCTGAGTTTTTCCTGAAATACCACAGGAACACACCCATGGCAAAATATCTTTTTCCGCACACCCTCCCCTCGGTGTTGTTTCTCATTTCTTTGTTTTCCCCTCCCCGAGAAGGTTTCCCAGCTCCTCACACCTCCCCAGCTCACTAAATTGTGAGACTGTTTCAGAGCCTGGGAGTTTTACTTTTTTCCTGTTCTCAATTGCTCAGGGCCAGTGCTGAAATTGAACTCTCCAAGTGATGCAAATGAGATAAGAGAAAGCAAACGAGCCCCGTGTGTTCATCTGCAGAATCCTGTTCTGCTAAAACTCCTTCTGTTCCCTTCTGATCTTAGACAGATGTAAATCAAGAGAACTTATTTTAAACCAATGTCAGCAGGAAAAAGCTCAGCAGAAATAACAGAGCCACCAGGTCTCGTGTGTTTATCACTCTTTGAGGTAAAATAAACTTCCAGCCCAGTTGAGATCTCTCCAACACTGAGCAGGCTCTGGTGCAGCTCCCAGTGACACGGGGGCACTGGAACTGCTCTGTGCTGCTGGGGGTGGGGAGGGAGGGTTGGACAGAGCATTAAAAAGTGACTTTGGGCAGATTTCCCCCCCAAGGCTTGGAGCTGGGGGATGGATTTCATCCAGAATTGCCAGCCTTGCCATGGCTGGCTGGCTCTCCACCCTCCCTGGGCTCTGCCAGCTCCACCCAGCCTGGGCTCACCCCAAAGGTGGGACTCACTCAGACCTTCCCTGCTGGACCAGCCCAGCTTGGGAAGAGCAGCTCAGTTTGGGAAAAGCAGCTCAGTATGGGGAGTGGAGCCTCAAATTATAGAATAAAATAAAAAATCTGCAGCAGGAACCAACCCACCACACTGTGGAGGAGGAGGAGCAGGAGACTGGAACAAGCTGACCCTTCCAGGCCCTTCCAACCCAAACCATCCCCAGTTCTGTGCCTCGCCCACCCCACGGGTCCCTCTGGCACTGGGACACCCAGGCCAGCAGCCCTCAGGGGTGCCTGTGGCACAGAGCTGTGGTCATGGCACTGCTGCCACAGCACAGCAGCACAAAGGAGGAAAAGAAAGGGAAAAAAACCACAAGTAAATAAAAAGAAGCCCATTTGCAAATATTGTAAGGAATGCGTGTTCTCATACGTGCTGCTATTAAGTCCGTTCGTATCATATCAGCAAACATCATGTCAGCTTGGAGAGGTTCCTACTTATTTCTTTTTCCCTGTGAAATGTTTTTCAATGCCTGAGCGAATCAAAATGAATGTAAATGAGGTTTATTAAGTCAGCCCCACACGGTGCTGCATTGTCGGCGTTTGTAGGCTCTGACAGGTTAGTTATTGCAGCTTGAAGGGAATGTCACAGGCACAGCAGTCTGCAGAGGGAACTTTTTAAAAGAATATAATAATAATAACAACAACAACATCTCAGGGCTCTCGGTGCTTCTCTGGGAAGTCGTTCTGCAGGGAGGGGGGCTCTGCAGGGCTCTGGGCTGTGCTCAGGTGTCAGCCTGGCTGTGCTGGGCCAGCTCAGGGCTCCAGAGTTCTCTCCTCTCCTGGTTCCCCACCCCAGTGATCCCAGGGCGGCTGGAACACGTCCCTTTGTGAATGTAACCCCATGGAGCTGCCTCAGAGTCTTGCTGGTCTTCACTGAGCCAGGCTCATTATTTTTAGTGAATTATTTGGGCCTTGGCTACGCTACAAAAAAACAACTGGTAGGGGGAGTGTTAATGTAGTTATTTATTTAGATTTAAAATAGCAGAGACACTCATCTGAGGTTCTAGGTGCTAATTGTACAATAAATTCCAATTTATTATGTGCTCAGCTTCATTAATATCCTCATTTCCATGGGCACTGAGCCAGCCAGACCCTGCTGTCACCCAGGAGCTCTCCCAGCCCTCACAGCCCCTCTGCAGAGCCTGGGGCATGTTGGACAGGCCAGCAGCCCCTGGATATTTCTGACCCAGTGATAAATGGGATTTAGGAGCATGGAGGTAAAGCCCAGGGATCTCTCATGGGATCCCCTCAGTGGATCTGTCCTAGGTTACAATGTAAAGATGTGCCCAAAAATCTGTATTCCATCTCTGTCTGCTGAAACCAGGTGGGGCAGTGATCCTTATCTCTGTGGGAGATATCTCCTGTTAATGGGCCAGCTGTTAAACCAGCTGGGGCAGTGTTCTTTATCTTTCCCACAACCCATCCTCTCTCCAGGGGATATCTCCTGTTAATGGCCATTGAGGCAGGGCAGGGAGGAGGGCAGGAGAAGCCTCCCAGCAGTGAATGTGGGTTTGTGCCTGCAGGAGGCACATCCCTGCCCCGAGGGAGCAGAACCTCCCCGGCCATGGGCAAGGCTGGCAGGACAAAGGTGGGTTTGGATTTTCCAGACTTGTGCATTTGCCTTTAAATCCCAGCCAGCTGCCACATTAACTTGCGTGACTTCTTGTCTGTAACAGCACATAATGCAGCTCGAATGATGTAACTCACTGTGATGCCAGAATTTATAGGAGAAGACACTGCTTGCCGGGGTCAGGCTGGTATCTGATTTAAGCTGGCAGCAGGAGCAGCAGTGTTTCTGCAAACCTACACCAGGGCTCTCCAGCAAATCACATTACTCTGAAAGACTTTGGCGGGCCCCTCATCCAGACAGCTCTTCAAACCCAGGGACATCAATTAGGCTGGAGTGCATCAAACCCACGCAGGGCGCCCCGGGAGCCGAACCAGACTAACTCCAAAAGCACTTTCCATCGGGAGAGATTTTTTTTCTTTTTTTTTTTTTTTTTTAGGGTGGCTTTTTTATTTTTTTTCTTTTAAATGAGCAGAAGGATTCTAGATAAACTCGATAAGGGCTGGAATCAAAACAGGATCCTAGAGCCAAAAGTGGAGTGACAGCTACTCCGGGTAGCGAAATCGCTGACAGCTCCCGAGCAGACAGAGAGGAACACGATCAAACACGAGGGGCTGTCACCTCCATCCCATCCCCGCCACACAGACTCGTCCCAGCGAGGGAGCAGTGCCAGGCACGGGGAATTGGAGCCCAGGGAGCAGCCCTGGAGGGGTGTGGGGCTCAGGGTGCGGGGCTGGGGGGCCCAGAAGTGTCTGTGCCAGGAGCCAAGTCCTGTGCCAGGCTGGTTCTGCTGCTGCAGAAGAGCTCCCGAGGTGCCACGGGCACAGTCACACCAAAACTGCCTCGTGGTGAAGAAAAAGGTCAAAACGGCCCCTGAGCAAAGAGCAGTTCTTGATCAGCACATGGGGGAAGAGAAAAGCCCCGAGCTCAGTGCTGGATGTGGCCCCATCGTTCTGGTTTAACTCTGTTTATTTGGTGTATTGGTGTTACTCTGGTTTTCTTGGGAGCTGAACACTAAAAATCAGCCTGGCCTAGGGGAGGGTGTCCCTGGCCTTGGCAAGGAGTGGAATGGGCTGAGTTTAATGTCCCTCCCAACCCACACCATTCTGTGATTCCATGACTGCACTTAACAAGGCAAGTAGAAATTCAGGAGTGCAATGGGCACCAGAGTTTCAGCTGCTCTGATTTGCCAGGACCTTGTGTAGTGCTGTGGTTTGAGCTCCAGTTGGTCTCTGGGATCAGCTCTGGAGGTTCTTGTGCTGCGCCTGAAGATCCATTTGCACAGCACTACCTTTAAATTACTGCTGATTTTTAAGCAGTGGTTAAGGCCTCACCAAACAGCTTAAAATGATAATTTAGAGCAATAATGCACTCGGACATGAAATAAAGTCGCTGGTGGTGACATCAATAATGCCCAGAATAATAAAAACTGCTGCTGCTGCTGGGAGCCCGTGGCCAGCTCGCAGGTGCCACCGGGGCAGGAAGGAGTGAGAAACCTCAGGAAGGTTTTCCAATCACTCCAGCCACCATCTCTAATTCTTTTCGTAAAGTATAAAATCATTCTTCCCCTGATCTCAGTTGTGGTCAGAGCTGGGTACGGGCCCATCACTCAGGGTGGTGATTTGGTTCAGCAGGTGTTGCTTGGGCCATCGCTCATTCCGGGCTAATCTGCTGGCGGCTGTCAGGGGTTATGGAGTATTTATTGAGTTTGTGTCAGCTCCAGATGACCAATAGCCAGCAGCTGCTGGATGCCCATTGACACTGATGATATTGCTGAATTAAACTGGGTGATGTATACAGAACTTGCTTAGAGCTAGTAATGAAGCTGGGAACCATTTGAAACACAACACAGGGCCCCCAGCGCTCGGGGCTTTGCTCTCTACCTTTTAAATAAAAAATTATTATTATTTTCTTTTAATGCCAAAGGAGAAGCCATGAATCGAGCTCCCCTGAAATATTTAGAGAGAAAAATAGAGTAAGCCAATGGAAATGAAAATCATCTTTATATTCTGCAGATTTACTGCCTGCTAGTTGGGCAGTGACTGAGGAATTTCTCAGCTGCTTTTTAGAAAAGGCATCGTGGGGGAAGGAGAAGCAGGGAGGATGATGAACTGGTTATTGATTCCGCTTCAAGGATCCTTTAAAAGGTTTTGCTGAGCACCTTCAAATCTCATTGACGTGGGCTGAGCACAGGGCTGTGCCTGGGCTGTTCTGCCAGGTGAGCTGCACCCCTGGCCCTGAGATCCCCAGCGGGACTGGAGCTCCCAGTGCTCCCAGCAGCTCACCCTGGGTGTGGCTGGGAGGGGAGAGTCACTCTCAAAATGCTGAGGGGCCACACAGGACAAATCCCCTTCTATCAGGGGCAGAGGCAGGAGCCAGGGCTGAGATTTGGAGTTTGCTGAGGATCGGGGGCAGGATGAGGTTTGGGGTGGCCCCAAGGCCCCCACCAGAGAGCAGAGCCCAGCAGGGCTGGGGGATGTCCCTGAACACCCCGAGCAGCCCCGAGCCTCCCCTTTGCTGTGGGATGGAGCCAGGCTGGGGCTGGTGATCGGGGCAGGCAGAGTTATTGTGCACAGAGCATCAGAGCTGGTCTGGGGACAGTCAGAGATTATGTGGGGGACAGTCAGAGCTGATCTAGGGCACAATCAGAGCTGATCTGGGAACAGTCAGAGCTGATCTGGGGGGACAATCAGAGCTGATCTGGGAACAGTCAGAGCTGATCTAGGGCACAATCAGAGCTGGTCTGGGAACAGTCAGAGCTGATCTGGGGGGACAGTCAGAGCTGATCTGGGAATAGTCAGAGCTGATCTGGGGCACAATCAAAGCTGATTTTGGGGGACAGTCAGAACTGATCTGGGGGGACAGTCAGAGCTGATTTTGGGGACAGTCAGAACTGATCTGGGGGATAGTCAGAGCTGATTTTGGGGGACAATCAGAGCTGATCTGGGGGGCAGTCACCGCTTTTTGGGGACAGTCAGAGCTGTTTGGGGACAGTCAGAGCTGATCTGGGGGACAGTCAGGGCTGATCTGGGGGACAGTCAGAGCTGATTTTGGGGATAATCAGAGCTGATCTGGGGGGCAGTCACCGCTTTTTGGGGACAGTCAGAGCTGTTTGGGGACAGGGCTGATTTGGGGACAATCAGAGCTGATCTGGGGGACAATCAGGGCTGTTTGGGGACAGTCTGAGCTGATTTTGGGGATAATCAGAGCTGATCTGGGAGGCAGTCACGGCTGTTTGGGGACAGTCAGAGCTGTTTGGGGACAGGGCTGATTTGGGGACAATCAGAGCTGATCTGGGGGACAATCAGGGCTGTTTGGGGACAGTCTGAGCTGCTGGCTGGGCCCCACGTGCTGAAGCAGCAGCACTCAGAGCTGTGACCTTGGCAGGCCAGGGTCAGGCTGCAGGCTGATGGAGTGCTGGGAGGTGCTCTGGAGCTGCTGGGTGAATACCTGTTTACATGTGGGGTGATGGATGGGCACCCGCTGCCTGCAGGGCTGTAACTCACCGGGGTGCTGGGGCTGGGGTGACACCATAAAGCAGCAGCAGCAGCAGCAGGAGAGCACAGGCCCCTGTGATTTACAGCCAGGGCTCGCTCCCTGGCCACTGCAGCTATTGGCTTCTATTGCAGACACAGCACGGAGAAATTATTATTGTAAAAATTTGTTTAAAGGGGCTCTGTAAACTCTCTTTGATCTGACAATTTCGCCTTAAAATCCTCCCGTTCCTGTGGCTGGAGGAGAAGGTGTTTGGCACACAAATCATCAGGAGGTGCAACTGCATCCGAGTGAGGGCTGTGATGGTGGGAGGGAATTCTCACTTTGGGTTTTACCTCGGGGTATGGAGCCCAGGGTGGGGAGAAGCAGGGGACAGAGCTGAGTAACCTCAGTGTGGGTGGCCTGTGTCCCATAGAGCCCAGCAGGGTCACAGGGACCCCTCAGACCCAGCCTGGGCTGGTGTCTGCCCCACTGCCCCAGCCAGGCTGTGCCTGTGTGTGCACCTCGCCAGGGCAGAGGGGGTCTGGGCTCTGCCATCAGCATCCAGCCCACTCAGGGACCCTCTGTCCCCCCCAGGTGGGGTGGTGCTGCTGACACCCCCGTGACAAGTGACAGGGGTCTGGCAGGGCTGCAGAAGGGGTCAGCTCCTTCTTCTGGCAGGAGAATAGGTGCTGATGAGCACTCGCAGCTCCTGCTCCTCCTGATGAATAATCTTCCTGCAATCTCTTCTGAAAAGCCTGGTTTAGGATTGGGGCTGAAAGCTCCATTTGATTAAAAGAGTCAGGAGCAAATTAGGAGCCACTCGGTGCTTAGTCTTGCCACTTCTGATAACTGGGCCCCAGATAAAAATATTTCAGTTGCAGTTTGCTCTTCTTCAGTGTCTTTCTCCAAGAGGTGCCAGGAGCTCTCCCAGCCTATCTCCCCCAGCTCAGCCTGCCCAGGTGGGCACAGGGACCTGAGCTCAGCCCTCTGTGCCTCACACTGACCTTGGCTGGGCTCTGCCTGTGCTGAACAGGAGATAATATTTCCCTATTTCCTGCAGTGCAATGTGAAAATAAATCAAGTGGGAACACTGGCTGCTGGAGGTGTCTGGGAGCCAATGCCCTCCTGAGGTTCAGCTCTAGGCCTGGGGCAGATAATCAGGAGTTTTATACAAATAAATAGTCAATTTTTGCCTGCCTCCCACCCCACAATTTGCCACATAACCAGCAGCCAGACCTGCAGACCCTGATGCCCTGAGTGTGCTCCCCTTGCTGGAAAGGAGGAGGGGACTCCTTCACTTGTGACTAATTGCCCAAAGCCATCTCACACAGGGATGATCCATAAACGCTGCCCCTCTCCGTGGCAAGGAAGGCAAAAAGCAGTTTAGAAAGATCAATCATCCAAATTCATCACGAAAGGCATTGGCAGCCAGGTCCCTGCCCCTCCTCGGCTGAGAATGATGGTGCTGAGAGATTAAGGCTTGAGAAGAGCTTTGCTGTGTCTCTGTAGCTTTTTGATGCTAAGATAGATTACCCGGAGAGCACTAACTGCTCCCTGCTTGTGCTAAACAAAGATAATGGCATTTGGAGTCACCTCCACGTAATGATGCAGCCACCACATAAATTATCCTTCCTCCCTGCCCAGCAGCAGAGCAGGGAAGGGGGTTCGGGCACCCTGAGGGCTGGGAGGGGAGGGAGGCTGTGCCTTGTGCCCTGCTCTCTTGGGACTGCCTTAAAGGCAAAAAACAAGTTCCTAAACGGATGAAAAAAAGAAAAAAAAAAAAATTAAATGCTCCATATACTCTCTATAAACAAGCGGTTAGAGAAATCCAGGCTGGAAAACACTTGGTGGAATAAGGTCAAGCTTCTCATATGAATCAAATTAGCGGCCACTCAACGAACAGCACACAGCGTTAGGCTGAGGGGAGCAGGGAAATGCTGCATTTTCAAGGTTATGCTTTTGTTTCCTGCTGGAGCTGCTCCCTGCCAGGGGACCTTGGCCACTCGGGGTCACCCTGAGGGGGCTGTTTGCCGTTTGCTGTTTGCTGTCCCTGCCCAGCAGCTGCTCCAGGGGGGATGGAGAGGATCCCCCGGTGCTGTGGGAAAAGGGAGATGATGTGACAGACAAGTGTCAGCTCCCCCAGGCACCTTCCTGGTGTGGGAAAGAGCAAGGAAATGACAGAGGAGCTGCAGGAGGAGATTTCCTGGAGTTGCTCCCGTGGCTGTGGGATCAGAGCGTGGCACAGGAGGCTCCAGGGGGGCAACGGGGACCCAGGACAGTCCCAGCACCCACCCAGGGACTGGGCTGAGGTTGGGGGGCACCTGGGCTGCCCCCAAGGATTGGGGGGCTGGCCCCAGCTCCCTGTGATACCCCTACACAGCAGGGCTGGAGATCCCAGCCCTAGCCTGGCCAGGATCAGGGGATCGGGAGACCAGGGGATCAGGGGATTGGGGATTGAGGGATCAGGGGATCAGGAGATCAGGAGATCAGGGATCAGGGGATTGGGGATTGAGGGATCAGGAGATCAGGAGATCAGGAGATCAGGGATCAGGAGATCAGGGATCAGGGGATTGGGGATTGGGGATTGAGGGATCAGGGGATCAGGAGATCAGGAGATCAGGGATCAGGGGATTGGGGATTGGGGATTGAGGGATCAGGGGATCAGGAGATCAGGGATCAGGGGATTGGGGATTGGGGATTGAGGGATCAGGGGATCAGGAGATCAGGGGATTGGGGATTGAGGGATCAGGGGATCAGGAGATCAGGGATCAGGAGATCAGGGATCAGGGGATTGGGGGATCAGGGGATCAGGAGATCAGGGATCAGGGGATTGGGGATTGGGGGATCAGGAGATCAGGGATCAGGGGATTGGGGATTGGGGGATCAGGAGATCAGGGATCAGGGGATTGGGGATTGGGGATTGAGGGATCAGGGGATCAGGAGATCAGGAGACCAGGGATCAGGAGATCAGGGATCAGGGACTGGGGGGTCAGGGATCAGGGGATCAGGAGATTATGGGATCAGGGGTCTGGGGATCTGGGGATCCAGAATCAAGGGATCGGGGATTGGGGGATCCGGGATCAGGGAATCAGGAGATCAGGGATTGGGAGATTTGAGATCAGGGTTCCAGGATCAGGGGATCAGGAGATGAGAGATCAGTGGATCAGGGATCAGAGATCAGGGGATCAGGAATCGGGGATCAGGGACCCACTCCCCCTGCCCTGCAGCTGTGCTCTGCAGCTGTCTCAGCCAGCCTGTCACACAGCCAGGGTGTCACTGGCGTCCCTCCCTGCCTGGTTCTGTACAGGAAGGCCTGCTCTTGTTCCCTGCAGCAGGAGATGGAGCCGTGCTCTGGATGCAGGGAGAGTTCCTGAGACTGAAGTGTTCAATTTTACTCCACCGAGCATCCAGTATAATCCATTGAAAGGGCACTGTCCTTCAGGCCTTTCAGCTGGGCTGACAGCTGCCCACTGATTAATTGACAGGTTAAAAAGATTGATTCCACATGTCAGAGCTGTAACCCTGCCAGAACAATGCTGCTGTCAATTGGGCTGTAAAACAGACGCTTACATTAACGGCCCTGACAGCAGCAGCACACCAACACATGCACCTGCCTTTATGGAGAGCCTAAACACACAGCCAGGCGCAGATTAATCATCCTGAAAGCAGAGCTGGAGGATCAAATAAATGTTTCTGCAGTGCACAAGTGGTGCAGCGCTGCCTTGGCTCCCAGTCCCCTGCAGATGGTGCCCGGAGGCGCGGGGGGACCTCGCCCGGGGCTGTGCTTGTGCTCCGTGAGCCCCCTCCAGCCTTCTGCAGGCTCTGTGCAGGCTCTGCACAGGGCACAGCTGTGCTCAGCCTCCCCTGGGGCCGTGTGGAGCCCTGTCCCTTATCCCTCTGTGCCCTCTGTGCCCTCTGTCCCCTCTCCAGGTGCCGCTCACGGATTTGGGCACAGGGTCCCCAAAGCTGGGCTGGGATTGTGTTCAGGTGTTAGAGCAGGAATGCTGGATGGGACAGGGCAGCAGATCACTCCTCCCTTCCTCTCTCGCTGGCTTCCCTCATCAGCAGAGTGTAACTCGTTAATGTAGCTCATTAACATCCCAAGAACTGGCTGCTCCCAGGGCCCCTCAGCTGCAGCACTGCAGGATTTGGTGATTTTCCTGCTGTCCTTCGAGGCTGGGCACAGCGACAGGCTCTGTCCCCCTGTCCCCAGGCTCTGACCAGAGCTGGGCCCCGTGGTTTCCACCCCCAGCCTGGAGCATCTCTGGCTGGAAAGTGCTGACACCGGCCAGACTCCCCACCCAGCGTGCTGAGGAATGAAAAAACCCTCTGCAATCTGGAGAGATAAGGAGAGGTTGAGTCACGAGTGAGCTGGGCTCTGCCAGAAGACGTTTCAAAGCTTTTATGGCGAGATTCAATACAGATATACAGAGATCAATTATCTTAAAAGCAGCAAGGAGGTTCAGCAAATATTTCCAGCTTTAAACAGGTTTATTTCCATCTGCACTTATCTGTGCTATTTAAACTCCATTGCTTGCAGTTAATCTTTTGTAATGCAGCATAAGAGGGCTTATTTACTTTCTAATGACATCAATTGGCCATAAATATTAGACATCTAAGGTTCGCTGGAGCTATAGGGACAGTTTTCCATTCCTACTTGACATTTGACTATTTGCAGTGCTTCCTTTCTGTTTGTTCTTGTGTGACTCACTTATCGGCTGTCATAGGCCCGCTTCGATTTATTTAAATGGAATGAATAAGTACATTAGGCAGAGCTGTCAGGAGGGGAGAGAATGGGAGCTCACGGGGATGAGTGATAAGTCAACAAGCTGCGAGGGAGATTCTCGGCAGAGCCGCACAAATCAAAGTGCTAAACGGGAGGAACAAAGGCAGCGCGGTGGCACATTCTGGGACGAGAGGAGCTGCAGATCTCGGGGCGAACAGGAGCCGCCAGAATCCGTGGGACACGGCGAGCTCCTCGCTGCTCATCCCCGGAGCGGCGCTGCCCGGAGCCGCAGCCCCAGGCGCTCCAGCGGCACCAAGAGCCGCGAGAGTTATTAGAGGATCAAAGGCTCCAGACTATTATCTGCCACTAAGGTGGGAGTTGTGCAAACACCCAGATAGCTCTGGACTCGGGAAGACAGTTTTTCTTTTTAATTTTCTTGGTTGCGTAGCACTTAGCCGGACTAATTAATTGTGGAGAGCTGATATCACAGCCCTGCTGGAGGTGTTTGCCTCGAATGCATTAGTGATGATCTGCGAGGGGGAGATACCTCGAGCCATTTGTCAGTTGGAGATGGTGGAATTAACTTGCTTGGTGCGAGGGGATAAAGTCTGAAGTCCCTTTTTTCAGAGGGGTGCTGGGACAGTGCAGACTTGGGAAGGACACGGGAGCGTCGCGGTCATTCTGTGCCTCCATCACTGAGCACCGTGTCTCATTTAATCACAGCACTTTTTAAAATCTTCTGCTCCTTTTATGCAGCTTTGCAGCTGGGTTTTGTACAGAGGAGCTGGGCTATCCCATGTTTGAGATCCTGGGACAGCCACACTCCTGCTCTTGCTTCAGTGCTCTCCGCTCCAACAACGTGCTTTTGGTTTTCACTCCTCATCTTTGAACCCCCCAAAACCCTTAATTGGCTGCACACAGTAAATCAGAGCTGACAGCAGTTGAATAGCAGCTGATTAAAATCATTTGTTTTCAAACTCAGCCAGCTGCACTCTCCTGCCTACATGACTTTTGTGGCATTCCCTGCATTGCTCTCCCTCTCTCTTCTTTCTTTTAAAAGAGTTGCGTCACATTTTTCTAATTCTTTGAAAATGAGATCCTCCTCTCAGCCCTCTTCCCTTCCCCACACAACACCAGTCTCCATTTTACGAGCCCAGCCTTGTTTATCTCCAGGACCACTCTTGAGATTCCTGCTCCATTTGCAGTGCCCAGGCCACATCTGGTTTGGGTTTGTTTGTGTTTGGTTGTTTTTTTCCCCAAAAGAAACACGAAGAGGGAGAGGAAAAAAAAACATTTAAATTCCTGATTGCCCATTGCCTGCCTTGCAGCCCTGGCCGAAGCAGGGCTTGGGAAGGCTGGGAATTGTTTAAAAGTGTGTCCAAGGGTTCAGGTGTGCCCAAGGGCTCAGGTGTGCCAGGGGCTCAGGTGTGCCCAGGGACTCAGGTGTGCCCAAGAGTTCAGGTGTGCCCAAGGGCTCAGGTGTGCCAGGGGCTCAGGTATGCCCAAGGGTTCAGGTGTGCCCAGGAGCTCAGGTGTGCCAGGGGCTCAGGTATGCCCAAGGGTTCAGGTGTGCCCAGGAGCTCAGGTGTGCCCAAGGGTTCAGGTGTGCCCAAGGGCTCAGGTGTGCCAGGGGCTCAGGTATGCCCAAGGGTTCAGGTGTGCCCAGGAGCTCAGGTGTGCCAGGGGCTCAGGTATGCCCAAGGGCTCAGGTGTGCCAGGGGCTCAGGTATGCCCAAGGGTTCAGGTGTGCCCAGGAGCTCAGGTGTGCCAGGGGCTCAGGTATGCCCAAGGGTTCAGGTGTGCCCAGGAGCTCAGGTGTGCCCAAGGGTTCAGGTGTGCCCAGGAGCTCAGGTGTGCCCAGGAGGCTCAGGTGTGCCCAAGGGTTCAGGTGTGACAGGGGTTCAGGTGTGACAGGGGCTCAGGTGTGCCCAAGGGCTCAGGTGTGCCCAGGGGGTTCAGTTGTGCCCAAGGGCTCAGGTGTGCCCAAGGGCTCAGGTATGCCCAAGGGTTCAGGTGTGCCCAAGAGCTCAGGTGTGCCAGGGGGTTCAGGTGTGCCAGGGGGCTCAGGTGTGCCAGGGGGGCTCAGGTATGCCCAAGGGCTCAGGTGTGCCAGGGGGCTCAGGTATGCCCAAGGGTTCAGGTGTGCCCAGGGGGTTCAGTTGTGCCCAGGAGTTCAGGTGTGCCCAGGAGTTCAAGTGTGCCCAGGAGGCTCAGGTGTGCCCAAGGGCTCAGGTGTGACAGGGGCTCAGGTGTGCCAGGGGCTCAGGTGTGCCCAAGGGTTCAGGTGTGCCCAAGGGCTCAGGTGTGCCCAGAAGGCTCAGGTGTGCCCAAGGGTTCAGGTGTGCCCAGGAGCTCAGGTGTGCCAGGGGGTTCAGGTGTGCCAGGGGGTTCAGGTGTGCCCAAGGACTCAGGTGTGCCCAGGAGGCTCAGGTGTGCCCAAGGGTTCAGGTGTGCCCAAGGGCTCAGGTGTGCCAGGGGGCTAAGGTGTGCCAGGGGGTTCAGGTGTGCCCAAGGGCTCAGGTGTGCCCAAGGACTCAGGTGTGCCAGGGGGCTCAGGTGTGCCCAAGGGTTCAGGTGTGCCCAAGGGCTCAGGTGTGCCAGGGGGCTAAGGTGTGTCAGGGGGTTCAGGTGTGTCCAAGGGCTCAGGTGTGCCCAGGGGCTCAGGTGTGCCAGGGGGTTCAGGTGTGCCAGGGGGTTCAGGTGTGCCCAAGGACTCAGGTGTACCAGGGGGTTCAGGTGTGTCCAAGGGTTCAGGTGTGACAGGGGCTCAGGTGTGCCCAAGGGCTCAGGTGTGCCCGTGGCAGTGCCAGGTACAAGATGCACAGAGGAGGAAGAGCTCAGGGCCACCCTCAGGGTGACACATGGGTGACACTGTGGGGACACCTCCGCTGGCCCCAGAGCCCTGGGGGCTGGGATGTCTCTCCCTCCTGGGTGGTGTGGCTCTGCTCCTGCATTGGGCCACCAGCCATCTCTGAAAAATGTGTCCTGGCTGCGAGTGACATTCCCCAGTCTCAGGCATCTGCGGCCATATGCATCGAATTAAACGCGAACGCGGGATATAAATCTCCTTGCCATTCCTGGGGAAGGTTTCGCATGACAACCACATTCCTGTGACACTTTCCATCTTCTGCCTTACCACACGCACCAACAGCTGTTTCCAAAACAAACCCTGAGTGATGAACAGACAAAATCTTGGCTATTTGGACAAAGCTGGTGTTGCAGCGGGGTCGTGCGTGAGTGGACAGAGATTCTGCAGGGCTGGGGCCTCCAGGCCTCTGCCAGCATTCCCTTCTCTTTTCCCTCTTTTTCTCCACAAAAACATGGATGGTTCTGGAGAGGTCTCACAGAATAGCCTGACTGTGCCTTGAACTTCTCCAGGCTGAGAGGGAGAAATTCGGGTCACTGCTTAATTGAGACTTCTCATCTCCCTTATTGCTGCTGTCATTTCTGCTGTGCTGGGAGCTGGCGAGCCCAGCCCGTGGGAATTGGGCAGCACACTCCAAAGGATGGGGAGCCCGCGCTCCTAAATCACCCAGCCCCATCTGCAAGGGGAGTTTATCCCGGTGCAGCGCGGTTGGCAGCCCTGGAGCAGTGGGTGTGTGCATCCCGCTGCACCTGGGAATTGTCCTGCTCCACGGGCGTCACCCCACGAGGCTCTGCCAGGACCTCCCGTGTGCTGCCAGTGCCCAGGTACAGCTGCACAACTCCCACGTCCACCTTTCCCCACGTGCAGCTCGGCTCTGCAGGATTTCTGCTCTGGGAGGATGTTTACCTTCCCCAGCCGCCTTTTCCTTACGTTTAAACAGAAATGTTTCCTTTTCTAAACAGTTTACATTCCCAATTCCAGAGGTATCCCGCTTGCCAAAGCCACCAGTATTTGTCTCACTTTAAATGCATTTATATGCTAATGCAGACAGGCTCTCTAGCTCGCACACAGCCGCGGAGAAATTAGTCCTTTCTTGCTGGATTTACAAACTACAACCATCAAACATCCTCTGGATTTATCTCCGTTAATCAAAGCCTCTCTTCCGCCCAGTGCAGGTGTGATAGGGCCGTTCCTGGTGATAAACCAGGCTCAAGCCCTGGATTATCTGTCCGGGCTTGACAAATCGGTGCCACATTTGGAGGAGGAGGAGAGGGGAGGAAGGAAATGTAATTTCAAGGATACAGTTCTGTGTGTGGCTGGACAGCATTTCTCCCTGTTTTATTGCCTTTGGGATCATCTTACAGCGCTCTGGGCCGGAGCACTCCCCAGACATGACCTGATTACAATCTGCAGAGCGATGGAGAGCGCTGCCCAAGGTCACTCAGCCCCTCCCGGCGCTCTCGGGGTGATCGCTGAGATTTCCAGAGCCATTCCCGGCGGGAGAGACTCAGCTCCTGCTCCGGGGGAGACGGGGGATGCTCCCACCTTCCTGTGCAGCCAGGGGATGCTCCCACCTTTCTCCAGAGGAGCTGGGAGATGCTCCCACCTTCTGCAGGACTGTTGACTTCACTGTTCTGTATTAAGGTCATAATGTAATTGATACCCAAGAAGAAGATCAATTTTTGAGTTATAACACAGTAACAGACACTGATTGTCTGTCTAGATTTGGGACAAAACCTCAGAACTCCTCATACAAGGGATGTTCTCACTTTTCTCCAGGGATCCAGGGGATGCTCCCACCTTTCTGTGCAGCCAGGGGATGCTCCCACCTTTCTCCAAGGAATCCAGAGGATGCCCTTGATAGCGTAGGGTTAAAATGTTTCTAAAATCATGGGAATTGTACACAATAGATTCAGGGGGTGGAAGGAAAGGTTGGGTCTGGTAGGCCTGGAAAAGGGAACCAGGCCCTGGAAACAAATGTTGAGCTTTGTCTGCACCTGTGTAATCATCATATGATAAATAATACGATTGTTAAATATAATGATTGTTTGGTAATTGAATATAATTATTGTTTAATCATAATAAGAATCATGAGAAGCAATGTAATCTTAATAAGAATCATAAGAAAGGATGTTTGGGGGTCCTGATGAAAATTACAAGAATTCATGCTTGGATAAGATCAATGTATACAATAGAACAATATGGGTTTAATAATTAATATACAGTTATATAACAAAAAGGGTATAAAAACATGTTCATCTCATGTGGGAGTCAGATTTGGGTTTGTACCCCTGATTGCCAGAGCTCTTCAATAAAAGCACCTGCATGTAATCATCCTGTAAAACTGGATGAAAGGAGGTACCTGGAATGGTTTTTTGTGGAAAACTGATAAATCAACAGCAAAAAAAGCTTTTATATATTTCACTTTAACATCTAGGTTCTGTTTAGCTTTTTGTCTGAAACTATGACAAGATTTTGCTTCTAAAGCCCCCAAATCTTTCATTTTGACTTCACTGTTCTGTATTAAGGTCATAATGTAATTGATACCCAAGAAGAGGATTAATTGTTGAGTTATAACACAGTAACAGACGCTGGTTTTCTGTCTAGATTTGGGACAAAACCTCAGAACTCCTCATACAATGGAAACTCCATTTTCCATCCAGCTGTAACAGTAACCCCAATGCACCGAGATCAATCTGGAGAGGAGGGTAGAAAACATCCAATCACTCAGGCATAAGATTTAAGGAACCATGTCATCCCCAAACCACCTTTCTTCCTTTCAAGTCTTCGAGCATGAAAACTGACACTGGAAGGGAGAAAATTTAGACTCGGAGCAGACAAGTTGGACAACTTGCCAAATCATCCAAGGCTCAAGTTCAGCCTTATTCTTCTGGAAAATAATGATGGAAAATTCATTTAAGTATCGTGTGCAGCTTTGCTGGGGTGGAGGGGGGAAGGGGCAGATTTCATTCCGAGCTGCCCTCAAACGGATGCGGAATGTAAACTTTCGCTGCATTTCTGTCAGACTTAATGGATTTCACTTATGGGAACTATAATAAACAGCTCATTACAGAGTCAGCTGTGGGAGCCTTCTCAGCCCAACAGAGTCATTTGTTTTCCAGGGCAGATTTAGTCTAAAGGGGGTGGCCAGAGTAATCCAGTGTTTGAAGTGTTGGTATCAAAGCTTGAGGGACTGGTGGGGTGGGATGTGGGGTCTCCAGCAAAGGCTGCTGCAGGTGTGGGGAGCTCCAGAGCTGCAGCTCCTGTGGGGTGCTGGTGGCTGCTGGGCACGGGGCAGGCAGTTCTCACACAGCAGACTTCCCAAAAGTTGTTGTCATTAAGAATCCCAGCTCCTGGAGCCCTGCTGTTGCCTCAAACCTGACCTCTTTTCCCTGTGTGCGAGGAACTTTCCATCCTTCACACTCAAAGGGAAATTATGAGTCCCAAAAGCCAGAGCAAGCAAGGACAAAGAGACACTTCTTGTTTCCCAGGGTTTTTTGGGGGAGGCTGTGCCCTCCTCGCTGGCCATGCCTGGTGCTGCTGGGAGTCACAGGGAAGGTTCAGTTGCTCTAAATCAGGGATAGAAAAGCAGGTGGGCAATGTTGGGACCTTCCCTAATCCTCATGAACTGAGGCACAGCAGGGCAATGTCCCCATCCCAGGACAGCAGAGCCACCAGGGCAGCTCTGAGGAACATCATGAAAGACTGAATTTATAACTCATAAACATCTGCAGAGCTGAGGGCTTGGGATCCAAGTGCACCCTCTGGAGCAGATCTTCCTTCCCTGCTCCACATCTGGCAGGGGTGGGAGGGGAGCAGCGCCATAAATCCCATAAATCCCATAAATCTGCTCCTCCCTCCCCGGGCCAGAGGAAGCCAGAGGACAGCGGTTTCAAACAGTGTGACTGTCAAACTGCTCAGCACGCTGTAAATCACAGCCAGCATCTTCCCTTTCATGTCTCTGCGGCCGGGGACTCGCAGACACTCCTTAAACACTTCCATCCCCGCCGAGATGCTGCGCTGGCCAGGCCCTGCAGAGCAGCAGATAAATAAATAAATCACTGTGCTGCAGGGCTGAGGGGCTGGGAGCAGGACGGGGCTCAGCTCCTCCTGTCCTTGGTCACTCCTGAGGCCTCTGGCACCTTCCTGCAGGCACAGCCAAAGCCATGGCTCAGCACCAGCACACACCTGCACTCACAGAGCCCTTCTTGTCCTGCAAGGCAGGAAAAAAACACACTGCTATGAGGAGCTGAGCTGGGGAGGACCCCAAGGCCAGGCTGGACAGGGCTGGGAGCAGCCTGGGGTAGGGAAAGGTGTCCCTGGCCATGGCAGGGGTGGCACTGCTGTGAGGTCACTCCCAACCCAAAGAACCCCATGACTTACACCCAGGATATGTGTGGTTGTTTGACTTAAAATACAATGTTTTATTTTCCTCCTTGTTGATGTTTTTGATTTGGACAAATAAAAAGAAAACTCCGCCCTCTGTTTCTCTGAGAGGAGAGGCAATTCTTGTGTCAGATCTGGGGTTTCACTCACTCTCATTTGCTGCTGGCCTCCAGCTCCCATGGTGGGTTTTTAGCCACATCTAGAGATGGTAAAAGACATGTTGGGAGAAGTACAGAGGATTGTCTCTTCAATTTTTCCTGCTAATAATGCCAAGAAAAATAAAAATCCCTGTAAATTCAGCCTAGAAACAATCCTGGTTAATAACCCTGCAATAAACCCCAAGACTTGTACGTGCCATTGCAGTTGTTGTTGTTGTTGTGGACACTTTGAAATCTCTGTTTTCCTTGCTTGAAAAATGATCTCCACTGTGTGATGACCCTAAAAGCTCAGCAGTTCTAGGAGATGACAGAAGAATTGAGAGCTTGGGGAAAAATAATTACTGCAGTAAGAGCAGATTAGCTGGTTTTGAGCTTTATTCCTGAAGATGCTGGGGATGTTTGACCAGTTATTTTGAGGTCAGCCTCGTAACTTCTCATCCCGTAATTATTCTAACATTTGTTAAACCAGTGAGTGTTATTAATCAAAGCTAACGAGGCGGTGGGACAGATACAGGTCACGGCGTGGTTCAGCCTTTCCACGGGCGTTTCTGTGGCTGCTGGAGCCACTCTGAAGTGTGGGAGAGCAGAAATAAACCAAACCCCACTGAGGAACCTGCGCTGCTGTGACAGCAGCAGAGCCTGGGGTGGCCTGGGCAGAGGGGAAGCAGCAGGGAAGCAGCTCAGAGAAGAGGTGCAGGATGTTTGTTCTGTCTGTGGTGGTTCCATGCTGATCTAGAGCTGCGCCAGAATCTCTTGCTGCTAGATTAGGAATGGTGAATAATGCAGCAAAACACACAACTTCTTCAAAGCAGCAACAAGAAGTGATTTATTGAAAAGCCACCGCAGTTATACAGGATAGATCGTGCCAAACAAAATATAAAAAAGGCTCATTGGTCCAAGGATGCAACACCTCTTTGAGAACATGCTTTGTGCAAAACATCACGAGACACACGGCTCGGTGGTCAACACCAGGTGTTTATTTCTGTTCTTCATTCTCCCTTCTCTTGTCTGTCTCTGAGAAAAGTTCCTGGCTTGGGAAAGATCTGAGCTGGAGCTGAGAAAGCCAACAGAATTCAAGTTGGATTTTTCCACGAGCTTTCAGCAGTGTCCACATGAATCTGCACCAGTTTCACAGCACTCCCTCTTTTTCAGAAGTGCTTTGAGAAGCGATGCTCTGCTGCGAGACTCAAAGCAATTTGAAATATTATTTAAGTCTCTCAGCTCTGGTCTACAATGGCTGGTTACTGCTTGAGTTAAAGAGCCGAAAACAAAGTGCTGTTGACAGCAGCAGAGTGGGAAATCAGTGCCAGGGGCAGGAGCACAGCGGGGATCACAGGATGTGTCCTGGAGAGGAGAGAGCTCTGGGGCACATCCTGCACCCTCCAGCCCCGGGGCTGAGCTCCATCCCCAGGGTTCCCAGCCCCAGCTTCACTCTGATGGGCTTTCTGAACTCAGATGAGCTTTCCGAATTCAGATGAGCTCTCTAAACTCAGATGAGCTCTCTAAATTCAGATGAGCTGTCCGAACTCAGATGAGCTTTCTGAACTCAGATGAGCTCTCTTCACTCAGATGAGCTGTCCGAACTCCTGCTGGCAGTTCCTGCAGAGCCAGAGGTCCCCATCCCGGCCGGAGCATCCCTGCCCTGCATCCCGGGGATGCTCAGCTCAGCATCTGGGCGCCGCTGGAGCAGCAGCTCGGGAGCTGAGCCCGCTAGCGGCAGCACAGGGGAAGGAGCCGGCAGCAGAGCAAGGCAGGGCTGGAGCTGCGAGCTCCTCCTCGCCGGCAGCAGCGCCCAGCTGGCTGCGTGTGAGCCGAGTCTGATGTTCGAGGGCTCTCTCGGGCAGAATATATTTCCCTTCTTTGTAGCTGGCTGTAACTCACCTCCCTGCAAAGCTCTCTGCCAATACAGCGCTTGCTGATGTATAGCTACAGCCATTTTCCCTGTTTCCCTTACTCTGTCTCCGTATAGAATAATATGCGATTAATTGATTTTCTGTCGCTCTTTTAGTACGGAAAATTAATTTTGGAGCAACCTTGTTTTCTCAGGGTATGAATTCTCTACATGCAGAGTAATTCCACTCCTACATTATTCATGAGAGAAAATAGTGATGGAGTGTGTAAGTGAGGCAGCCCCAAGGCCACAAACTGATAGTCTGCGTTCCTGATACAACAATATTCCACTGATGCTTCTAAATAATTCACGGCTACAACTCAATTTGGCACCAGGCACGCGGCTCGGGATGTGGCTGGTGCAGAGGGGAGTGGAGGCACCTTGGCAGGACACTGGGCTCCCCAGGGCCACCAGGCAGAGAGGGACACAGCGACCAGGGCCACTGCTGGCACCAGCGGGACTCTGGGGACCTGGGATCACAGCCTGAGCCTGAGGGAGCGTGCAGGGACACCTGAAGGGCCCTGCTGTGTTTTCTGCAGCTGCAGAGCCCAGGGCATCCCCACAGCCACGGGCAGGGCTCGTGGGCACCAGCCCCAGGGAGCCAGCAGGGCTCTGCTGCTCAGGGATGCGCCTGGAGCTCTCTGATTTACTCATTAACTCCCTGCCAGGGGGTGTTGGAGCATTTCTGTGGGGATGAAAGGGTTAATGGGGGCTGTGGGGGGCAGAGGTTGAGCATCACCCCCACCATGGGCAGTGCTGGGGGTGTCAGCCCCTGTGAGAGCCATGGGGCTGCAGGGCACAGAGGGTTAATGGCCCGGGAGCACTTTTGGTGCGAGTGGAAAATGGCAGAGCCTCCCTTCCTCCTCCCCTGCCTCTGGGCCCGGGTGAGGATGGAGTGAGTGAGAGCCTTGTCCTGGCACCGGGCTCCCCTTAGATTGATGACTTGTGAGGAGATGCCTCAGTCACATGTTGGGATTTTTCCCTGTTGAACTGTACCTGGCACCCTGCAGCCATTTATCACGGGCTGCAGATGGAAGGCAGCAGCAGCAGGACCTGCAGGGCCAAGACACACAGGTTCCCAGCCAGCAGGAGGGTGGGGGATCTTCTGGGGCCTGTGCTTGTGTGGGGCTTTTTTTTTTTTTTTTTTTTAATCTAAAATGATAAATCTGATTTCTTCAGGATATTGGAACAGCTGCAGCTGACCTGGCTATTTATCTGACAGATCTTCGGGGTGTAGGATAACAGCTCTTAGAGGATGGATGTGGTGTTATAAACTGTCCAGGCACAGAACATGATTAATGGGATTCACAGAGATAAACATATGGGGAGGAGAGCTCAGGATCTGAGAAAATCCCATCCCTGTGCTGGGAGGTGTTGATGAGCTGGAGCTCTCGCTGAGGTCGCTGCTCCCACCTTGGCCTCCCCAGCCCATGCACAGCACTGAGGGTGTTTGTACCTGGTGGTACAAATGTACCCAGAGCTCTGGCAGCCTCAGGAGGTGACATTCCACAGCCCCTCTGAGCCCCTGTGGCCTCAGCCCTGCTGGCACAGCCTGGCCTTGCTCCCTCAGGACAGGACAGGGGTGCTGCTGCCTCATCCCTGCAGAAATTAAACACCCCAGAGCTCCCCCCACCTTCCTCAACATTGCTTCTTTCCAGTGCTCCCCACATGAGCTTTCCTCAGCCAACAGCCCCCATCCTCAGGGAAAAACCAGTTTGGTAAAAAGTTGAAAAATCAATCTCTGGTGTGTTAGCTGGCACGGAAAGTCGTGAGGAATTCGGCAAGGCAGCCCTGATGCATCCATTTCCCTGTCTGCTGTGCTTTGATGTGGTTCTAAAGGCTGCTCTGGCCCCCTCCTCCTCCTGGCTGTCCCTGGGGACCTGTGCTTGTGCTGCTGGTCCGGGCTCCATCCCGAGGATGAGCAGCTGGGAGCCAGGAGCAGCGTCCTGCTGCCTTTGGGGGATGGAAGTGCACAGCTCTGCTGGGGAGCAGGGCAAAAAGGGGAGAGCAAAAGGAATCCAAAAGCATCAGTGCAGAAATTCTCACTGAGGGGGATGGATCAAACAAACACTGGGATTAATTAATCACTAATGGCGTGGACTAAAGGTGACCCTTCAGCATTTACACACCGCAGACAGCAGGGTCAGGGTTGCAGAGCATTAATCTTACATTAGCACAACTCCATCCTTGCCAGGAGGGAGGCAGAAATCCCTTTGGTTCATGCAGAGGAAGCTGAAGCTTATTGCTTCCTGCCAGGTCCGTGGCTGCATTTTTATGAAACACCTGCAATGAAAAAAAAAAAAAAAAAAAAAAAAAAAAAAGAAAAGAAAAGAACATAAACCTGAGAAAATTAAAGAGCTGTCCCAGCAGAACATGCCCAGCACTGGGCCCAGAGCCTGGCTGCCTGCTCAGTCCAGCGAGGTGGGGTCACTGGGTATTAATTACCATGGATCAATAGCGATGAGCAGCTGGGAAAAAAGGAACTGTGCAATCCTTCCTCCTCCCTGCTGGCGCTGGGGGGTGTGTGAGCCTGGCAGTACAAGCCACAGGGGATGGGCTGGAAAAGGTGCTTTCCTTCTCCTCCCAGCTCTGCTCTGCAGCCTGCACCAGATGCAGCAGCAACAGCACAAGGCCTCTAACCCCTTTCCAAATGGTAATAAATCCCACAAGAGCCCAGCACACTTGTAATTTACAACTCTGCTAAAATGAACATTATTTCAAGCTAAGCGTATTCTCCGAGGTGCGGGAGGAATGTGGCAGCTTTCCTGCTGACAGCGGAGTTTCTTTTTTAAATGTCATGCATTCACTTTCATTACTTCCAAATAATTGCCCAGAAGATCAGCAGCTGGCCGGGCAGGAGCGCTGTGAGGTGATTCCATCACCCCCAGACACGGCTCTGGGCTCGGGGAGAGGCCACTGTGCCCTTCCCAAAGGCAGGGGGGCTCTGGGCACAGCCCCCCCTTGGAACTGGGGGTCTGGGCAGGTTCTGCCTGGCCCAGGGTGCCTAAAACAGTCGTGTTTTTTAGTGCCTAAAACAATCATGTTTTTTAGTGCCTAAAACAATCATCTTTCCTTTCTCTGAGGGCTTTTCATGGCAGTGAAGGCCAGGTTGGATGGAAGGTCTGGTGAAGGGGGCAGGGGGTTTGGAGTGAGATGTTTTTCAAGGTCCCCTCCACCCCAAACCATCCCATGGCAATACCATGAGTGGAACTCCCTTCCTGCTGTCTGGGAGGGGTTTGTGAACCTTGCTGTGCTGGTGAAGGGTTTTGTGAGCCAGGGCTCACAGCTCCAGCCTGGCAATGGATTAATGGCACAGCAATCCTGCCTGCAGGGCCCTTTGGGATGGTTTTCCCATCTGCCCTGTCTGGGAGGCCCCTGGGAGAAGGGGAATGAGGGGGTGACCCTGGGATGCAGCCACACACACACCCTCCTTCTCTGCTTCCTCCTCCTCCTCTCCTCCTCCTGGCTCACACAGGAACCATCCCCACATTTACAGATCCAGTCCAAGACAAACTCCAGACCCTGCCTGTGAAAGCTCTGTGGCCTGTAATGAAAGCCCTCAAGGAAAACTGGAAATGTAGGAGCTCTTGGCAAAACCCAGAGCTGCCCTTGGGGGGTTTGATCCCCGGGACTGGAGCAGGTCTGTGCCTCAAACAGCTGGAAAAGGAGATCCTGTTAATCAGGACAGAGTTCTCTTCCTCCACCAGACAGAGGGGGGAACAAAAAAAGCTGTAATGAGCCCCTGGATGGTGGGCAGAAAGGAGAAATTCACCTCTCTGTGAATTACCCTGTGACTCCCAGTGCAAGGCCTCTCATCATTTGAGGGCTCTGATCATTTGTAGAAAATGCTGTTCTGTTTTGGAGAAGAGTTCCTGAGGGATGGTTTGGCCAGTGCCAGTGGCCATGAGTGGTCCCAGGGACTGGGAACCCCCCCAGGAGGTTGTGCCCAGGGCACAGCCCCCTCCCACAGCCTTTCAGCTCCTTTCTCTGCTTGAAGGTCGCTTGCTTTTTACCAGAAAATAGATTTTGGTCATAAGAGCTGTATTGTGCTAGAAAACAAGCTGGTTTGGATGAAAACACAAGATTTTAATTGGTGAAGCAAAATGTTTTGAGTTTCACTGCTCTGGGTTTCTGCAGGGAGAGGGAGGGAAAGGAATTCCTCTGGTTTTAAGTTGCTCCTCTAAAACTTCAGAAATGCCTGTGGAGCATTTCCAGGTTATGAGAAAACGCTGTTTTTTCTCCTTGAGAATCCGTGTCAGGACAGCCCTGCCCACCTTGGGCTGTGTTCTGTGTGTCCAGCTGTCTTCCCACCCCTGCCCCTCTCCTGGCGTGTGGCACCGAGCTGGGGCTGGCAGCAGGGCCGTGCTGGGGTCAGTGTCCCTGGGCACTGTCCCACCCCTCACTGCACCCTGCTGAGCCTCTGGGTTAGCCCTGAGCCATGGAGGTGTTGGGATAACAAACAGGGGGCATGGACAGAGACCATGGAGGGCACAGACAGAACAGAGCTCTTGGAGGGTAAAGAGATCCTGGAGGGCACAGAGAGATCCTATGGGGGGCACAGACAGAGCCCATGGGGGGCACAGACAGAGATCCTGGAGGGCACAGAGAGATCCTATGGGGGGCACAGACAGAGCCCATGGGGGGCACAGACAGAGATCCTGGAGGGCACAGAGAGATCCTATGGGGGGCACAGACAGAGACCATGGAGGGCACAGACAGAACAGAGCCCTTGGAGGGCAAAGAGATCCTGGAGGGCACAGAGAGATCCTATGGGGGGCATAGACAGAACAGAGACCATGGAGGGCACAGACAGAGATCCTGGAGGGCACAGACAGATCCTGTGGGGGGCATAGACAGAACAGAGACCATGGAGGGCACAGACAGAGATCCTGGAGGGCACAGAGCCCTTGGAGGGCACAGACAGATCCTATGGGGGGCATAGACAGAACAGAGACCATGGAGGGCACAGAGATCCTGGAGGGCACAGACAGAACAGAGACCATGGAGGGGCACAAATAGAGATCCTGGAGGGCACAGACAGATCCCATGGAGGGCACAGACAGAGATCCTGGAGGGCACAGTCAGAGCCCTTGGAGGGCACAGAGCCCATGGGAAGCACAGACAGATCCCATGGAGGGCACAGACAGAGATTCTGGAGGGCACAACCAGAGCCCTTCCCTGTGCCCACAGTGGGACTGACACTGCTGACACACCACTCGTGTCCCAGGGAGGGCACAAGGGCAGCAGGGACAGGGCTGTGGTGCCACCTGCTCCCTGGTGGCAGCTGGGGCTCCCAGGGAATGGCACAGGGCAGAGCAGCCCTGGCAGGCGCTCGCTCGTGTCCCCTGCACAAACACAATTTCCCTGAATGTCAGAGGGAAGCATTACAGATAACACACTGCGTGCGTCTCTGACCCAGTAAGTGCTGAAATCACAGATCTCATTATTCTGACATGATAGAATTTTTTCCCCTCCCTGCTGCAACCCTGCTGCTGTTGTTTTGCAGACTGCAGACATAATTGCCGAAGGTGCAAAGCCTCCGCAGACAAATCCGTCTTGCCTGCTTCCCTAAATCTAGCAAAATGCCAGCCCGGGGTGTGCATAGCAAGTGCCTGAGCTCCAGCAGCAGCAGGGTTCCACCCTGCCGGCCCCAGCAGCCTCACCTGTGCTCTGGGGCATTCCCAGGCTCGTGGTTTGGAGGTGCCACTCGCCCGGCCGTGTGTGCCACCACCAGGTGCCACCACGAGAGGCCACAGCTGGGCAGGGAGCCCTTCAAAGAGCAGGGCTGGCTGTGCACAGCTCAGGGGTCTCGGGGGTCCAGCCTCATCTCACTGTTTGGGCTGCAAGGGACCCTCTCTGGCAGGGCCTGTTCCAGCAGTCATCGGGTTTTTGGGCTCTGGGACAGCAAGGGAAGTGTGGGGACATGTGGGGACATGTGGGGACGTGTGGGGACACTGGGGCCAGCACTGAGGGGCAGCCCCAGCCCCAGAGCAGCTGTCAGACAGCTCTTCCCAGCTGGGACCCCTCCTGCAGCTGCCCTGCCCACCCAGGGCTGACAAGGCCACTCTGTTCCAGCCAGCTGAGTTAAGTTAAAGGGAGATTCCCCCTGATCTCTGCCTCTGAGGTCATTTTTCTGTGATTCTGCTCTCAGGGGAGCAGGTCTGTGTGTGCCTGGCTCCTGGGGAGGTAAGGGGGCTCTTCTTGCAGGTCAGGTGGAGCAGGAGGAGCAGCCCCGTCTCAGGGTCCCTGTTCACTGTCCAGGACATTTTCCCATTTACATTTTCATCTTTCTGCCTGTTCTGTTTGCTGATTTCTCCTCTTCCATCACATTCCTCAGCAGACACCTTCAACCAACCTCACAACCCCACCTTGCTGGCAGTAACCCTGAATGTTTTTTAGTTGCAGCCTCATTAGTTCAGCTGTGATGCAGTAATTAATTAATGAAGGAGGCAGGGAGGGAGAGGTGCAGGGTTTGCTGCTGAGGAGCAGAACGAGGACAAGGACAGGAGAGGCTGTGCCAGGCAGGTGCCCAGGGGCAGGAATGCCTTTAGGAGGCTGTGCCAGGTGTGACTTTGAGTCTCCCCTGTGAGGAAAACGCAGAGCTCAGACACCCCCAGGGTCCCCTCTCCTGTCCCTGTGCCCCCTCACACCCCAGGAAATCTCTCCTGGAGAGCTGCTCTCTGCAGGCTGCCCTGTTCCCCTGCACAGAGCAAACCTGGCAGCTGCATCAGCTGCTCCAGAGCCTTCCCCCCGTGCAATAACCTCTCATTATTTTTTAATGTTGTTGTAACTTTATGGTTTAATCAGTATTTGCAATTTGTTAGTAGTCCAGGCTGCAATAAAATTGTTTTCCAGGTACTGAAACATCCTATCAAGGTTTGTAAAGCAGTGGTTCTTAGTTTATCACACTCATAAAAAGCACTGGCAACTTGACAGATATAATAACTTTTTTTATCAAGTGTCTAATTTGAGAGGAAATTAAGCCATACATTACATGCCGATCCGAGCTGGAATTGGAAAAGGACCCAGCCACCCCTCTCCCCACCCTCCAGCTCCTCTCATCCCACCCTCTCCTGCTCAGGAAGGGCTGCTGAGCCTCTGCATTCGCTCTGCAGTATCCTCAGCTCTGGGTGTATTTTTACAGGGCACTGCACACTTAATAAAAAATTATTTATGTGGCCTGCATTGATGTCACAGCAGTGAAACAATACCTTGCCTTTCCTGCAGTAGAGCTGTGATTTATAGGAGTGCCTGGAAAAGCTTCCTGGAAATGCAGTGCAGATGCTCCAGGCCACTGTAGCAGCCTCTATATCCAGTTTACTTATGGGCCAGGATTTTTAAATCAGGCAGGTGATTCTGGGGCTGTGCATCCATCCCAGGGTGCCTGGGGCAGCTCCTTTCCAGAGCCTGGAATAATTGTGGGTTTGTGCTGGAATTTTGGTCAGTCTGACAGAATTCCCCCAGTCCCCAATGCTCAGGGCAGCGTTGGTGAGGTGAGTGATGCTGGCTCTGTCCTTGTCCCTAAAGGCAAGGGAACAAAGGTTTCCTGTCCCTTGGGGATGAGGTGAGTGATGCTGGCTCTGTCCCTGTCCCTAAAGGCAAGGGGACAAAGGTTTCCTGTCCCTTGGGGATGAGGTGAGTGGTGCTGGCTCTGTCCTTGTCCCTAAAGGCAAGGGGACAAAGGTTTCCTGTCCCTTGGGGACAGGAACCCAGCTGCTGGCTGGGTTCTGATCCAGAACATTCCTGGCTGATTCCAGAACTGCTCCCCAGCTCCACTCCCCATGACACCAGCCAAGGCAGGGAACCAGGATCTCCTCAGGCACTCCCTGAAGGATGATTCCCCTGGTTCAGATTCCAGTGCTGATTTCCCCCCATTTCCCACAAGCAGTACCAAAATGCCAATAAACGATCGAACCCCCAGCCCAGATCACACAGGGAGCGCTCCCTGAGCCCAGCTCTGGCACACCCAGGGGTTCCACACCTCCTGCAGGCACAGCCCCTCACCCTGCAGTGCCTGGGGCTGGGATGGGTTTGTGCTGCCAGCCTGGAGTCAGTCAGATGCTGCCTACGAGCCGCACACTTTATTTGTTTAAATTTTCATGCTCGCGGATGTCTGTGACACAGGAGACAGGTTTATGGAGAGCGAAAAAAAAATGTTGACAAATGGCCCAGTAATCAACTGGAACATGCAATAAATCATTGGAGTGCCAATAACACTTCCAGGAGGAGTTGTGAAAGGTCATTACGATGCCACCATGTATCATGCAGCGCCAAACAAAGCAAACAGAACATGTTGGGAATAGGATTATGGGAGAAGCATCTGTCAGTTCTAATTAAGAATTAACTGTGGATCCTATATAAAAAGATGTGTGGTTTATTCCTATCTCCCTCCTTTTCCCACTTAGCTCTCCATTTTTCCCCCTCTCCAAAATAAAACTCAATTACTCTAAAAAAAAAAGGCCCTCTGTCATTTAATCTATTCAACAGCAGGGAAAACAACCCGATGTGACAAAAGAGCGAAGGCTGGCGGGGAGGGCCGGGGCTCTGCTGGCTCCTGAGCGCTGTGCCCGGAGCTCCCTCCTTGGGGACATCCCAGGAGTGCTTTGGGATGGTGGCTGGGAGTGCTCGAACCGAAACAGCCCAGCCCCTCCTTCCCGGGGATGGGGAACTGCGGGGAGCGCGGAGGCTGAGACACGGGAAAGGGTTTGGCTCCCGATGAGGGGAATGCAAACTGAATAAGTGGCAGTAAAATAAAGCAGAGGAGTTAAAGAGAGCCAGGAGGAAGAGGTGTGGGGGATGAGGGATCCCTGAGCCCATTATCCTCCACATCCCCCCACGGCCAGGGGTGCCCGGTGGGGTCCCCCAGCTCTGTCACAAACCCCTGGGCTTTGTCCCCTCTGTACCTCTGTGTTCTGGCACCAGGGCTCACCCAAAGGTGACAGGAGGGGCTGAGATGTTCACCTGCCTCGAGCCACGTGAGCAGCATCACCTCCCTCCCTGCAGGGACCCTCATAAACCCCCCCAGCATCTCCTTCCTTTCACCTTCCCCTCTCCTCCTCCTGTTCTCTCTCTCCCCATTAATCTCAGTTGCATCCCATGGGCACCTGGCCCAGGGCTCCAGCTGAGCGGGCTCTGCAAGCACCACGCTTTGCTTTATTATTATTTTTTTCCCCTTTCTTCCTCTCTATATTTCCAGGCCTCATTTCTGCTTAAGTTTGCATTTCTTCTCTTTCTTTCCTTTTTTTTTCTTTTCCTTTCTGCTGACTGAGACAAGACCGTGTCCTACTTCAACATCCCAGGATTTGTTACAACTCCAAGGTGCAGGTTTATGGCCACAGTTGTCCCGTTTATGGTACAGCTCTTCTTATGGGTTCTAATAAACTTTGTAGCTCCAGGGTGCTCTTAAATCCTGATATGAAAGATAGAGAAGAATCATTATTTAGTCCAACTAAATATAAGATGCTTCACCCTTGAAGGCTGAGGATAATGTTTCTCTCACAGGTGTGGAAGGACCCATAATTCCTGTGTACAGCAAGTGCAGCTGCAGGGGAAAATCATCAATTCTCCCTGTGGAAAGAGGAGTGCTCCCACCGTGTGGGATGGGGAGAAGCAGTGGCAGCTGGGACGGCACAGGGAGAAAGGATGGAAACGCAGCAGAAGTTGCAATTAAAGGTGTGTGTTGGGTAAGAAATGCAGGGCAGAGGTGAGGAAAAGGGAGTGAGACCCATTCCCAAGAGGAGGCACAGCCCAGGGATGCTGCAGCTGGACACCCCCTGGTGCCCTGGGGAGGTGACACGGTGCTGAGCAGGGCAGGGACTGCAAAGGGACAGTTCAGGTCACTTTGGGCTCAGATCTGCCCCGTCCCTCCCTCAGGGACAGCCCAGCAAACCCAGCAGCGCTTCCACAACACGGAGCTGCTCCACAACCACCCCAGGCTGCACCAGCAACCTGCCAGGAAAGTTCTCTTTCCTCTCACTGATCCCTTGAACCGGCTGCTCGCATTTTCCGTGGTTCCTCCAGCCTGGACAATCCCAGCCTGACCTGGAGCCAGGCCCAGCAGCCAGTGCCAGAAAGCAGCACTGTCACCAAAATATCCCTTAGATCGTGCTCACCAGTGTGAACAATTTGGTTTAAATTGCAAAGGCCACAGTACAAGACATCAGCTTGGTCAGTTGATGCAAGTTTTTGGAAAGATACGTTTCCCTGAGTTCTAGGTGTCTGTGGTACTCAGTACCACACATCCCAAATGCCACCCTGAGAGCAGCTGTGCAGTGCAGGGTGCCAGGCAGGGCAAGGACAGCCTGTGCCCCCCCGGCTGGGAGCAGTGGGACCCTCCCAAATGTGCCCTCCCTGCAGCCTCCTCCCATTTATCCTCCTCAGCAGATGTTCGAGACTCAGCGCTCGGGCTCACACGGAGGAACTTCCAACACAAACCATCTGGAAAAGAAAACAGCAAATTATCTGCAAGCTCTTTCCCTCCTCTGCCTCCTCTGATCCCAAAGTCACTGGGAAGGGTTGGAGAGGACAGGGAATGCACGGGAGGGGAAGGAGAGTGTCAGGGGATGTTCCCAGGCAGCAGCAGCTGCTCCAGGGCCGTGTGGCAGGGCAGCCCTGCTCCTTGGCACGGCCAGGGCTGCCCACGCACCCGCAGCTGCTCTGTCCCGTGGAGCTGGGGGCAGCAGGAGCCAGGGGACACCGGGGAGCTTCTCCCTCTTCTCCCTCTTCTCCCTCTTCTCCCTCTTCTCCCTCTTTGCTTTTCATCCCGGCCTTCTCCCACCTCAGGAGGAGCCCGTAACTTCAGCCCCCAAAAGGGAATTCGTTCGTTGTTCACCAGTTCCGAATGTGGCCGGGATGTTTTTGCCTCCAGCGGGTCCCACGGTGCTTCCCTCGGCGCTGAGGCACCGAGCGCACGGGAATGTTCAAGCTCTGAAGTGCGCTGGGCTTTGCAGGACTTTCTGCTACCCCTGGTGGCACCTGGGAGCCCGGCGGGCTGTGATTCCCGGTGCTGGTGTTCGGCTTTGCTGCTGGAGGGAGGAGATGAACACAACAAGTGAGGTGGGGAGCGCGCGTTGCTCTGGTGGAATTCTGGTGGAATTCTGGTGGAATTCTGGCTGCGGCTCAGAGCTGCAGTGGGAAATGTCACAGCCGCCGGTGACAGACACGAGTCCTGGGCGTGCCCCCCTTCCCTTTGGCTTTTTCGGGATCTCTCTGCTCCTGCGGGCTCTGCCCTGCCCCGAGAGCTCCCGCGCAGCGCAGGAAATGGGGCAGCGAAAGCCGAGTCATCCATCCCCGCGCTGCGCTTCCAGAGGAGCAAGTGTGACTGTCAGGTTTACAAAAGATTGTTTATGTTCAGCGGCGTGAAATGGGGAGCGAGTGCGCGGAGCGGGGGCTGACAGCGCCGCATCCATCGCCCCCGCTCGCTGCATCCATCCTCCAGCCGCATCCATCCTCCACGCTGCGGCGGCCAGAGCGCCGGGGCCGCTGACAGGGGCCATAAATCACCGCTGGGAGATGCTGTACCTACAGCTCACACCGCTCCCCGTGACAAACACACAATAATCCACACAGCGCAGCACTTTTTCTCCCCTCTCTCCCTCCGCCGCTGGTGCTCAAGTGACGACAAGAGGAAACCTGGAAAGCCTGGATGCGTCCTGCGGGAGCGCGGCGGGGAAAGGAGCGGGGCTGCCTCAGCTCGGCGTCACAGCGGGGCCAGCGGCTCCTGAGGGTGACAGGGACACCTCTGCAGAGCCCAGAGCAGGGCCAGCCCCCCCTGGCCGGGAGGGGTCCCGCTCCCCAGCCGTGATTGTCACCACAGCCCGAGGAGGATGGGGATGGGGATGGGGATGGGGATGGGGATGGGGATGGGGATGGGGATGGGGATGGGGATGGGGATGGGGATGGGGATGGGGATGGGGCGGGTGGGATTGGGATGGTGACATGGGGATGGGGAAGGTGGGATGGGGCAGGTGGAATGGGGAAGGTGGGATGGGGCTGGGGCAGGTGGGATAGAGCTGATGGGATGGGGATGAGGTAGGTGGAATGGGGATGGGGATGGTGAGATGGGGATGGGGAAGGTGGGATGGGGAGGAGGCTCTTGAAGGTGGGATGAGGATGGGACAAGTGGGCTGGGGATGGAGCTGGTGGGATGGGGCTGGGGATGAGGATGAGGCTGGGACAGGTGGGATGGGGATGGGGAAGGTGGGATGGGGAAGCTGGGATGGGGATGGAGAAGGTGGGATGGGGCTGGGAATGAGGATGAGGCTGGGCAGTGATGCCAGCCCCAGGCCCTGCAGTGTCCTGGGGATGCCAGGCTGGGCACATGGGGCCATGCTTCCTGCAGCCTGAACAAACCTTCCCAGGCCTGTGCTGCCCACACAGGGCCCGTGAGAGCTGGAGAGGTGACCCTGCTGTGGGCACAGGGCCCTGGGGGGCAGAGAGGTGCCAGCCCATCACCTCAGCCAGGCTCCCTCCCGGCAGCTGGAAATGCAAACACAATCCCCAAAGAAGAAGGAAAGGCAGGAGGCAGCAGTGCTGCCACCACCCTGGGCTGTGATTTGTGAGGGAACAGGAAGGAGAGAGGCCTATCTGGTTGGACAACCCTTAAATCAATGTATCCTAATTAACAAAAGATCTAATTCATCAAAGTGACAGCAACTCTATTTATATCACCTCCTTCCATGGGGGCTGCTGGGGGTTTAGGCTTGGGGATTTTTCTCCCTTCCCTTTTCTGACAGCTTTATCTTTCCCACACACATTTTAATTTTCCCTTTCTGGGGGAGAAGGACTGATAGCGAAGCTTTCCTTGGGAATATGGACATTTAATTGACATTTTCTGCCTCACCCCCAAAATAGCGGGCTTATGTGGGGGGAGCTGGGGAGGAGAGGTTATCTTAGAGAGGTGCAGGTCTGATTTGGAGGGGGAGGAAACCGCTGACAGGTGAGCAGGGGGCGCAGCTATCCATGCAAAACGTGGTCAGATCATGCTGGGACCGTGCTCTGAAAACACCCCCAGCAGGAGCCGTGGTCCTACAGGGATCTGGGCTTTGGCTTGGAAAAGCAAACCCTGCGAGCTTGACAAGGCGCTGGCTGACACCTTAAATCTCAGAGTGCATAAAAAGAAACCCAACTGTTTTGTTTTGTTTTAATATCTGGAGCCTCGTGGTTTGGGGGCTGGGAGGCTGAATTGCCGTATAAATAGCGGGCCCGTGGCAGAGCAGAATTGCTCTGTGCTCTCAGCGGGCTCCTGCTCGGGAGGAGCGAGGCTTGGACGAGTTCTAGGAACACAAAAATAGTCATAATAGTAATGAATCCCCCTCAGCCACTCCTCCCACGGCACAAACCCGAGCTGCAGAACTCCAACCCTGCCTCGTGCGGGAGAGGAAGCTCAGGAGGCTGCTGGGGTAAAAAATCACCAAATGAACCGAACCAAAGCAAAGCAAAGCAAACCAAACCAAGCCCTGCTGTGAGTCTCAGCCTGCTCAGAGCACACAGAGATGAAAGGGCCATAAAATGGAGCCGTGGCTGGCGGCTGCACCAGCACATCCATCCTGGAGAGCCGGTACCTGCTCCCGGAGCCTCAACTTCTGATGAACCAACGCGCAGCCGAGCGCATTTATATGCAAAGGCGTATAATATGTCCCCTGTATCTAATTATCTGTCAACCTGAGGCAGTTTGTTTTCCAAATCGGCCTCTCGGCTGTGACTTTATGAGGTCGTAAAGAAAACGGTGCCACTCTCGCACCGGAGCGCCGGGAGAGCCTGGATCAACAAATTACACCTTTAACGGTGTCTGCTGGCGAGAGCCCTGCCCTCAGCCTCAGGGCACAAAGAGCCCTGGGCAGCCCCAAAGGCCAGCACAGCCCCCAGGAGCCCGCACAGCCCCAGCCCCAGGGGATGGGGACAGTCCCCAGCTCCGGATGGGGCAGAGAGGGCAGGAGTGACCCCAGTGCCGCCCTCCCCGCCCTCCTCTGGCCCCGCGGACACGTCCCGAAGTTTGGCAGCAGCTGGTGAACTCCTGAGAGCAGCACCACCAAGGCATGGATTCCTCTGCCCACGCTGCTCCTGTGATTAATGATGGAAAGGAATTAAAAAGAAGGAGGGAAAAAAAAAAGGAAAAAAAAAAAAAAACAGAGTGAGGGAGAGGGAGCGGGTCAACAGCTGAGTGCAAGGCAAGTCGCTAGACAGGGAGTAATTAAGATACTTGGGTAAATATGATTAATAAGCTCAAACTGGCAGGGTGTGCAGTAAACAAGGGCTAACCAGATGGTACCCTTTCCTTTCTGACAATGCTGCAAGCTTTGGAAAAATAGGAAGGAAGGCTCTGGATCCTCCCAGCGAGCTCGGGAGGAGGGAGGATTCAGCACAGGGCCAGGGCAGTGAATCACCTGATAGGAATGAGAGACATTTCCCCCTCCATCACATCCCGGCCAGGAAAACACCAAAAACACCAACACAGGGATCAGACACAGCAAACACAGGGCTGAGCCCTGGCCAGGCTGCTGGGAGCTGCTGGAAGCTGCTGGGAGTGACTGGGAGTGACTGGGAGGCCACTGGCCACCACCTCTGGCCAGCTGTGGCCAGGGGGTCATGCCCAGCCAGGGCTGGTCAGAAATCTCCCCCCAAAGCACTTCCCTGCCAGGAGATGCCATTTCACCAAAGGTGAAACATTTGCGGGAACGCGCTGATTTTGATGAAATTGCATTTGGAAAGAAAAATCAAAGGAGAAAATCATTTCGATAAGGCCAAAGCATTTGAGTGTGACCTTTTAGGAATTAAATGGCATAGGGTTTTTTTTCCCATTTCAAAAAGCATTTTGTTTCAATGTTATATATATAGAAATATATCTGTAAGAACTGCTGAAGCCAGAATGAAATGTTGTGATTATCCCAACATGTGATGATACATCTCCCCCAGTGCAATACCACATGAAGTTCAGCCCAAATATCCTTCTGCTTTGAAACCTGGAGTGTCCAGGTCTCAGAACTTTCAGTTCACACTGAACTATTTACTGTCCACTCTGGAAACAAAAAATTTGCCAAGTAGCCCCAGGTATTAATGATTGACTAAATCAGCACTTGACTTTCGGCTTCCTCAGGATGAGGATTCTCCTTTTTCCCGGGTGAAAAGTTCCTGGCAATAATGAGAACAGCAAATGTTTTGTCTTTGCAGGAGCTGAGCAGAGCAGGGGCGTGGGAGGAGCTCTCAGCAGCTCCAGCTTCTCACAGTGCTGCTTTCCCACAGGTGAGGTGTCAGTGCTGTAGAGAACTTCTCCTGGCTGGGAGCTTGTGCCACAGATCCCAGGTCATTTTTGGGCCTCCCCGCCCAGATATTGGGGCTGCTGTGGCAGCCACAGCCCCCCCAGGGCAGGGATGGGTTTGGCTCTGCCGGGTGCCACATCTGTCAGACCAGTGCAGGACTGGGAAAAATGCAGTGAGATTTGTCAGGAGGCTGCAGGAATAGCCAGTGGCTTGAGGAGGTGGGGTAGGGATTAAAGATAAAGAAGAAATTTCAGCTCATTGGCAGGACACATATTTTTCCAATATAAAAGCAAATGGGGGAACCCTTAAATAAATTGACTCTATAAAAACGTCCCTTTGTATTACCGCCTCACCTTTTCAGGGGAGAACACCGAGGTTTGTTTTCGTGGATCCAGAATAAAAATATCAGTGCTGCTTTGTAATTTCCCAGAGTCTCCAAGCAGTCCAGAGCTATTTAAAATCCACAGGCCCCCCCTCAGCACCCAGTGCCCGCCTGGCTGCAGGAGCAGCTGCCATGGAATTACAAATCCTCGTCACAAGTGAGGAGAAACAAGTTGTGGCATTTAGGAAAGGTCTGCAAAAATAGGTGTCAGACCTTAACTAATAGTGATTGTCCTTCCATTCTGCTGTAATTTACATTTAATTCACACATTTCATTTCCATTTAAAATATGATTACAGTGTTTTGAAGCACATCTCACCTGTCCCCTCCGATTAGGGTGGGATGGAAATAACGCGGAGCAGCAGGAGCCAGGCTGGGCTTGGCTGCAGGATGGGAAACACACGGTGCTGCTGGGGTAGGAGAGCTTCCAAAACCACCCCTAGAGCAGGGCCAGAGGGGCAGGACACAGCCACAGCCCTGCCCCACCTCCCACAGGCACAGCTTGCCCAGGGTTTAAAAGTTTTCACACCTTCCACCAGGGATGGGGCAGCCACAGCTCCTCACCAACCTCACAGGGGTGAACTTCCCTCCTCCTCCACAGGCCTTCCAGAAGATTTTTTTTAAGCACAAAAAGTCCTGGCTTGGAAATAAATCAGGCAGGCCCTCCCCAGCCCGTCCTCAGCAAAGGCAGGAAGGCGCTGATTAATATCTGCTACGTGTAGGGGAAAACAACAACCCCGTAAACAGTATTATTAACCCATGGGCTGGCAATAAATCAGTGTGAGAAGGTGACCTCAGCAATGCTGGAGTAATCCTGTGTGTCAGGGTAAATTTATGAGGCCAATTTTATTGGCCTGTATGACCCAGGCTCCTTGGAGATGTCTCAGTAACAAATCCAATCCATATCATTTATTAGCTTTGCACAGTGTCAGCTCGGAGCACGGGAGGGATCCCATTAAATCCTATTGCTCCCTCTGCCAACCAGGGGCACAAACAAGCTCTGGGATAATTGTTGGCTGCCAGGAGCCCCCATTGAGGAATCTGCTCTCGGGTCCTTGCAGCTTCCCAGGCTGGAAGTGCTGGGCTTGGCTTTGGCCATTGGTTCCTGTCTTGGGCTGGTGTGGGGACAGAGGTGACAGATGTGGTGGGGACAGAGGTGACAGACAGATGTGGGGACAGAGATGACAGGTGTGGGGGGGACAGAGGTGACAGACAGATGTGGGGACAGAGGTGACAGATGTGGTGGGGACAGAGGTGACAGACAGATGTGGGGACAGAGATGACAGGTGTGGTGGCGACAGAGGTGACAGACAGATGTGGGGACAGAGGTGACAGATGTGGTGGGGACAGAGGTGACAGACAGATGTGGGGACAGAGATGACAGGTGTGGTGGCGACAGAGGTGACAGACAGATGTGGGGACAGAGGTCTCCTCCACCTCCCAGTGCTGGACGAGGCTCTGGTGCCCCTGGGAGCTGCTGCTGGGCCAGGGGAGGTGCAGGGAGTGCAGGGTCCTGGCTGAAGGGATGCTGTGAACAGATCTCTGGTGGGATGAAGGGATTTCAGAGCTGGAACTCCAGGAGGGAAGGATGCTCTGGCTGGGCCCTGCAGGCAGTGGCCCAAATCCTGTGCTTGGGGAGCTGCTGGTGACGTGTGTGTGGTGCCAGGCTCCCTGCTGGTGACAGGAGCAGTTGTGACCCCTGGGTCTGGTCCCTGTTGGCCAAGCAGGGCCTGGTGGAGCAGTTTGGGGCTGTTTGACTGTCCCTGTCATCATAAGGTTTACGGATGGTTAATTTATTCTTTATAGCACAGTCATTGATGGCTGTTAAATCACAAATGAGAGCCAATAAAGGGTGAATTGCAGCTGAAATTACACTGTTTATATGACAGCAGAGTGCTGGCTAAAAGATTCATATGCCGCTGATGAAGTACGTTATAAATTTTAATTACCATAGTTTGTACAAATGACATGTTTGAAATGCTATTGAGTAATGTGACCCTGATAATGAAACTATAAAATAAATCATTAACTTTCTGAATGAGCTTTTTTATTTCCATGCTACATGAAGTAAACTTTCCAATTTATTCCATTGCAGTCTTCTTCTGAAAAAAAAGGTGCAGAGGGACGAGTCACAAACCTCCCCTCCACTCTGAGGGACACTGAGAAGCAAAGCAAAGGAGGAAGGGATGGGAGGGATGTCAGGAGAGTGGCCAAAGCCAAGCAAAGCCTGGTTAATGCAGGATGATGCCGTGCTCCTGCAGCTCCAGGCAGCTGAGCTGAGGGAGAGCACAGATAAGAGCAGGGCTTGAGAAGCAGCTCCAAAGAGCCATAAAAATCACAAGCACAGGAGAGAGAAAATCTCCGTTGAAGTCAGGCTGTGATTACAGCTCGCTGGCCAGGGCTCTGCAGCCCGAGCTGCTGCACAGGGCCCTGCCCTCCCTGGGAGCTCCTGGATCTGAGCAGCTTTGGAGCCAGAGAGAAGGTGCCTGAGCCCTGGTTCCACTCAGAGCTGAGATAATCCCCTGGATGGGAGCGAGGAGCTGAGCTCCAGCCCGGGCAGGGATTGCCAGGAGCCTCCCCAGGGAAGGAGCTCATGGACCATGGGTCCTGTTCTGCCCAGGGGGATGTGCTAAACCCTCTGCAAGGCACTGCAAACAGCTCCTTACCTTATTATATTGCCATTTATTTCTGTTTGAGGGATCCAGGGCATGGAGCAAGATGGGAGTGTGGCAGAGGCTGTTCCAAAGCACCGTGTGCCCCTGTGTGCCCCACTGGCCCATCCCAGAGCAGGAGCAAGGGCTCCTCCTTCCCCTCAGCCTCCCCCAGGAATCCCCCAGCTCTGGGGCTCTCTGCCCCCTCGCCAGCACCGCTGGCTCTTCCTGGTCCCCTTGGTTAACCTGTAATTAGGAACCTGTTCTTTGCCCAGCTGGGGCTGGTGTGAGCCCCTCCCGTTCCCCAGACTCCCCACACGGCGAATCAGCAGCGCATTTGTGTCCCAGGGCGAGCAAAGGGTGGCAGTGGCACTCTGCACATCGGGGGAAGGGGCCCTGTGACATTTGCAGGCAGGCAGCAGGAGGCTGCAGGTCAAGCACCGTGCAGGGCTGGGGATGAGATGAGGTAATTGATGACCCCTAACGAGGTTTGTGGTTCTCTGTGCAGAGCTGGAGATGGATCTCATCCCTCAAGCCACGAGGGAGTGTGCAAGGGAGTCCATGGAGCTGTGCTGAGCCCCTGGGGGTGCCCCTGAACCGGGCAGAGAGGGGTGGGCACACACAGCTGCACTGGCCCATGGCATGGCCACCATGGCACAGCCACCATGGCACAGCCATCGTGGCACAGCCACCATGGCACTGACCACAGCCACAATGGCAGAGACCATGGCCACCACAGCCACCATGGCACTGGCCACGGCCACTATGGCACAGCCACAATGGCATAGGCCATGGCCACCACAGCCACCATGGCACTGACCACAGCCACAATGGCAGAGACTATGGCCACCACAGCCACCATGGCCACCACAGCCACCATGGCACTGGCCACGGCCACTATGGCACAGCCACCATGGCCACAACAGTCACAATGGCAGAGACCATGGCCACCACAGCCACCATGGCCACCACAGCCACCATGGCACTGGCCACAGCCACCATGGCACAGCCACCATGGCCACAGCAGTCACAATGGCAGAGACCATGGCCACCACAGCCAGCATGGCACTGGCCACAGCCACCCCACCCCTCTCTCCTGTGCCCTCCCCAGCAGTGTTTGGAGCTGCAGGACTCCAACGCCCGCTTTTGTCTTATCAGCCACGCCGAAAATATTCCCAAGCAGGCTGCTCATGCCGCACTACTTACCATTAAAAGAAAGGACCACATTATTGCTGTTATAAACCATTGATTAAGGTTTATAATAGCAATAATCCCCTCGAAATTCATTGTTACTGCAGTTAATGACCAGTTTATTAGAGCGTTAACCATCCTTGGCAATGGGCTGAGTCGTTTAATGCTGGTAACGACCAATTTCTCAAGGGTTATTGCTTAAATAACAAGCCTTTGTTAGATATATGTTCCCCCACCAGATACTGCTCCAGCTGGAACCTTCTCCTGTGAAATAATTGTTAATTATTCCCTCCAAGTTTTGCCACCATGTCTCAAAGTTTTAGGTGGGAAGGGTTGCTGAGGGCACAGAGTGTCAGAGATGCTGGCAGCTGAGGCTGGGTGACACGAGGGGAGGCAGCCAGGGACACTGGAGGTGTCACTGAGGGCCGTGGGAGCTGTGGGAACTGGGCTGGGTGAGGTTTGTTCCCTTTTCTGTCAGCTGGGAGTGTCCCAGCCCTGGGCACGGCACCCCTGGGGAGCTGTGGAAGCACAAGCTGGGAGCAGGGAAGTGGCCAAGGATGAGCCCTGGGCTCCTGGGCACTGCCACGGGCCACCCGAGAGGCTGAGCGACACCCGAGCTCTGCCTCCCTCTCCTCTTACACTAATTTGATCGGAGCATTAACAATGTCCTATCATGTCACGTTAGTGCCGTCCCTCTAACAGCCTCACGGGGCTGACACCAGCTGGAAGGAGCAGACACCATCACCCTTCAGTTTGTCATATTAAAAATAAACACGGGCAGAGCGCGGGGTGACGCGGAGGCGCGAACGGGATGGGAGCCGCGGCTGCTCCCGCCAGGGTGTCCAGGGAGGGGATGCCCTGAAGGGGTTCTGGTGGAGTCAGTGAGTCAGGGGTCTCTCTGGATTCTTCAGAGAGAAATCAGAGTGCAGGGATTGATTTAAAGCCTTTGGGTGGATTGAAGTATGTTAAGGCACTCATGCATAAAGTAGACATTTAAGTAAAAATAAGTCAGCAAGTTTTAGTAGGAGTTCTAATGCTTTTAGTAAGTGAAAGGTTTCAAACGCCAGAGTAGCGAGTTCTAGTGAAGGTTGAAGCACACTGATATCTTCAGTAGAGGCTCCAGGCCCACAGCTATAGATAGGACTCAGACATAATAGAGTTATAGTAAGAATATTGCTCACATTTTCAGATAGAACAAGATAGAGTGTATGAGTAGCTCTATACATAACCTGGTGTGCTAAGGAACTATAATTCTAATAGGTTAAGGAGTGGTGGTCTGAGTTTGCATCTTAGCTTGTTGGAAAGATCCTATATAAGAGTTTCTATTGGGGAGAGTTGGTGCTTTTAGCCATTGTGGCTTTCAGCCATTGGCTTTTTGCTGGTGCTTTTGCCATTGCTTTTTTGCCATTGCCTGTTGAGACTGATGTGCTTGGTAAGAAATAAATAAATGAATAAATAAATATGTGCAGGGAAGCCCCCAGCCCAGCCCCATGCCCTGGGCACAGCCCCCAGCTCCTGCAGGTGTCTGTGGGGTGCTGTGGCTGTGCTGCCACCATTCACCCACTGCCAGCTCCTCACTGCTCGCCCCCAGCTCTGCCAGCTCCTCACCCCCGGCTCCAGCTGCCTCCAACAGCCTGTTGGATTCTGCTGTGCAAAAGAGCATCCCCCCCACAGCTCCCCCAGAAAAATTATGTTTCCACAGCAAATTCAATTTCAAGATTTCCTCTCTCTTGTTAAGGAACACAAGGAAAATCTTGATTTGAGGAATCAGTCGGAGCCTCAGCGGTGTTAGGGTTGATTTTGGTGCTCACATGCCTCCTTTTACTCTTTGTTCCCACGTTTGTGGGGTCTTTGAGGCGTCATTAGGAAAAAAAATCAGGAAAAGGGAAGAAGGGATTACTCCAAAATCTGTGAGAACTGTAAGTGGTTTTGGCAGCGAGATGCTCATCTTCTCCCACGATGCTTCAGGCTCCTCCAACCCCTCAGCAGGCAGGAATCTCCCGGAAAGAAATCACAAATACAAAACCTGGAGTTGTCCACCCCTCCCTGGGACAGAATTAGGGTTTTCTCTCTGCCCCATCAGGCAGAGCTCTCCCTGGTGCCAGCAGCTCAGGATGGACTCTGGCTGAGCTCTGCCAGCCTGGGTCTGTCTCTGCTCCCTGTCACAACTGCTGCGGGGATTTGTGCGAGCATCCGTGTTATTTTAGAGATAATGTGAGCAGAGTGGAGCATGTCACAGGATAATGGTCTCCTGCTGCTAGGCTGTTCTTGGCATTTATCAAAAAATGACACCAGAGGGAATATGCTCAAGGGAGCCGAGGTGTCGATTCGATGACTGCTATTTCGTGATAAAAGTTAACAGAAATAAAAACGAATTAGTCACAAAACAGCTTATTTATAGCAGTGCCTGGCCCAGGAGGGGATCCCTGGCAAGGGCAGGGCAGTGGTGCTCACACTGCTGGGAGGAACAGGCTGCACCCCAAGAGTGCCCCAGACCAAACCAAAGGGGCAGCAGCCCCTGGGTTTCACCCTGGTCCCTCCTGCAAACACCCCCCAGACCCCTCTGCACCCTGCTTCCAAAACAAAACACTTCCCTCTTTGGCCTAAAACCAAGTATTTTCAGCAAAATATTTCAGTGTTGCCTGTGTTTATACATGTGGGGGTGGGAGCTGGATGGAGCTGAGCCCTGTGGGGAGCTCTGGATGGAACTGGGACCCTGCAATGGGACAGAACTGGGATCATGTCTGTGGCTCTGGACAGAACTGGGATTATGTGTGGGGTTCTGGACAGAACTGGGATCATGTGTGGGGCTCTGGATTGAACTGGGACCCTGCAATGGGACAGAACTGGGATCATGTCTGTGGCTCTGGACAGAACTGGGATTATGTGTGGGGTTCTGGATGGAGCTGGGATCATGTGTGAGGTTCTGGATGGAGCTGGGATCATGTGTGGGGTTCTGGACAGAACTGGGATCATGTGTGGGGTTCTGGATTGAACTGGGACCCTGCACTGGGACAGAACTGGGATCATGTCTGTGGCACTGGACAGAACTGGGATCATGTGTGGGGTTCTGGATTGAACTGGGACCCTGCACTGGGACAGAACTGGGATCATGTCTGTGGCTCTGGACAGAACTGGGATCATGTGTGGGGTTCTGGATTGAACTGGGACCCTGCACTGGGACAGAACTGGGATCATGTCTGTGGCTCTGGACAGAACTGGGATCATGTGTGGGGTTCTGGATTGAACTGGGACCCTGCACTGGGACAGAACTGGGATCATGTCTGTGGCTCTGGACAGAACTGGGATCATGTGTGGGGCTCTGGACAGAACTGGGATCATGTGTGGGGCTCTGGACAGAACTGGGACCGTGTGTGGGGTTCTGGATGGAACCCTGCACTGGACTCTGGACAGAACTGGGAGCCCACACTGGGCTCAGCTGTGCTGATGGAACTCCCAGCTCCAGGGATGCAGCCTGAGTGCAAGCAGGAAAAAAGGGCAGAACACGGGAAAAAAAGGTCAGGCTTTGCTGTAATGGCTAAAAATGTCAACCACGGGTCTGGTGTAAATTAATTATCCTGGCTGGAGCCATCGTCGTGGTTCCTGCAGCAGGTTCAGCACAGAGCTGTGGAAGGAAAAGGTGGGATTTGGGTCTCCAGCCCAGCTCCCTGAAGCTCAAGGCTTCCCCTTTATCAGGGTGACCAAACCCAGGGGTGATTGCTGCCAGGGCCAAGTTCTGGTTGTTTGCAGTGGGATGCTCTGGGTTTGTTATCTCAGCTGTGGGCACGAGCACAGCAGGAGGACAGGACAGAAGGACAGGAGGACAGGAGGACAGGAGGACGGGAGGACAGGAGGACAGGAGGACGTGGCAGCACCTGGGCTGGCCCTGCCTGCAGCAGGAAACAACAGGGGCCACGGGGGACACGGCGCTCCTGTCCACCCCCGCCTTATCCCAGCCATAAATCCCAGTGACCAGCTTGAACTTTTCCCAATTGACATGTTTACAAGGGAAGCCTGCATTTGACAGGAAAATTAAGCATATCAATCACTTAACGAGGTCGTTAATGAACGGCTCTCAGATCTCGCTGATTCTGTGCCTGGTAGCACAATTTATTGATCAAGAGCTTCGGCCGGGCCAGATGTTGCCGTGCCTTGATCCTGCGAGCCGGGCTCTGGGCAGGGTTTAGCGAGGGGTCATTCTCTCCCCAGCAGACCCCACGTTCCCTTCTCTGTCTGTTTTCTCTTCCTTTCTCGCTGTTCCCGCACAGAACAA